>NC_136527.1:196708598-197113598 GCF_053919585.1 Euprymna scolopes | reverse complement strand
TCATGAAAATCATAATTTAATAAAAACTCAATAATAATGATGATCATATAAAATAATATTTAATTAAACAAAAAACTCAATAATAATGATGATCATATAAAATAATATTTAATTAAACAAAAAAAACTCAATAATAATGATGATCATATAAAATAATATTTAATTAAACAAAAAAACTCAATAATAATGATAATCATATGAAATAATATTTAATTCAATAAAAACTCAATAATATTGATAACTATATGAAATATTTAATTCAATATAAAAAGTTAATAATAATAATAATCATATGAAATAATATTTAATTCAATAAAGGAGAGCCCTCACCACGATGCTCAAGACGAGGGAATGATGAGCAATGCATTCAAGAAAATGACAAGTATCAGTAATGACAACAAATGCAGGTTCTGCCATACAGAATTGGAATGAGTCAGCATTAATATGCAGAAGAAAGAGAGAAGATTAGTTTGTAGACGGTGAGTTGAATAGTTGAATTTCACAGGCCATATTTAAATTCATACTAAGCTTTCAACATTAATACCTTTTAATAATTTATACTATTAGAAGGTGAAAATAATTAGGATAAAAAATCATTAAAAAAACTAAAAAAATATACGAATAAATAAAATATGCTAAATACATTGGATGAAATAATTCGTTGAATGCTAGTAACAATTTCTTGAATTTGAAAAATTAAAAAATTATTTTAATAAAAATTAAAATAACTACTAAGTATATATATAATAATAAGAATAAAATGTATACGGTGTACGATTATGTATTACCAGACTTTAATTAAAAAAAAATAAAATTGCGATTATTAAAACTGTTTATATCATTTGTATAATAAAATATGGGAATGATAATAATGCATTCAAAAGCGTGGGATGAAAAAGTTTGTTGAATGAAAATACTGTTGATTTCTAAAAATAAAAAGTAAATAAAATAAGAACCTAATTCTATTGCATTAAATTATTATGAATATTAACAAATATGTAATGTTAGGAAAATATCCAGTGTAATAGCAAACACATTATAAATAAGCGGCTATCTTTCCACAAATATGACTTAAAACGAAAGCTATTTTAAAAGACCATATTAGTATCCATTGCTAAGAAACTAGATTATATATTGATTTGTATCATTAACTTTAATTTACTAAATATTTAAATTCACTTTTCCTGTATTATAAACTCATTATATTTCTATTATTAGCAATATATTTTTATTATTATCTGTAGCAACTATGGTAGTTGTATGCTTATTGTTTTTACAAATTATTACTATATTATTGTTTATTTTACTTTATTAATTGCATAATTCCTTTATCTATTACAAAATACGATGAATAGTATTTAACATTTAAACAATATGAATTAAGAGCTTTTGTGATTTTTAAATGTTTTATAAGGTTATGTTTCTTGTTTTGTTTGCACGATTAAAATAAACAATGATATTAAAATATTTAATTTAATTTATTTTTATTTGCAGATGTTCCTGCATGAATGTTTTTAATGAATATGTGGGAATCATCTTCCTCCTTAAACAGTATTCTATACACAATTATTTCCTTACGTGACTGACAACAAAAACGGCAGCACACAACTTTAATAGACATATATGTGTGAAGAGTTATTTTATCTGGATTGTTTAGCAAATAGTGATAAGAACATCACATAGATTTAAATCTGTGAAATTTTTGTTTAATGTTTTTATAAATCATAAGACATCGAATTTAACATTTCAGAAACATCTGCTTATTTATAAAAGAGAATATTTTAAGTTTAACACAACGAAATATCTCTTATCAAATAAAGTAAGTGATACAAATTGAAATTTATTTAGCATCTAACTTGCATCAACAACTCCAGATTAAAATTTGTTTATAACCTGGTAGTAATAATCTTGCTCCAGGAGCAATTTTGTTTAAATATGAATAAACATATGAAGGAAAAGCCACATTCTTGTAAAGTGTGTGGATATTCGTTTACTGAAAAATCAAATTTAGTGAGACATATAAAAACTCATACTGGGGAAAAGCCACATTCTTGTAAAGTGTGTGGATATTCGTTTACTCAAAAATCAAATTTAGTGAGACATATGAGAACTCACACCGGAGAAAAGCCACATTCTTGTGAAGTGTGTGGATATTCTTTTACTGAAAAATCAAAATTAGTGAGTCATATGAGAACTCACACTGGGGAAAAGCCACATTCTTGTAAAGTGTGTGCATATTCTTGTTCTCAAAAATCACTATTAGTTACACATATGAGAACACACACTGGGGAAAAGCCACATTCTTGTGAAGTGTGTGGATATTCTTTTACTGAAAAATCAAAATTAGTGAGTCATATGAGAACTCACACTGGGGAAAAGCCATATTCTTGTGAAGTGTGTGGATATTCGTTTACTCAAAAATCAAATTTAGTGAGACATATGAGAACTCACACCGGAGAAAAGCCACATTCTTGTGAAGTGTGTGGATATTCTTTTACTGAAAAATCAAAATTAGTGAGTCATATGAGAACTCACACTGGGGAAAAGCCACATTCTTGTAAAGTGTGTGCATATTCTTGTTCTCAAAAATCAACATTAGTTACACATATGAGAACACACACTGGGGAAAAGCCACATTCTTGTGAAGTGTGTGGATATTCTTTTACTGAAAAATCAAAATTAGTGAGTCATATGAGAACTCACACTGGGGAAAAGCCATATTCTTGTGAAGTGTGTGGATATTCGTTTACTGAAAAATCAAAAGTTGGGAGACATATGAGAACTCACACTGGGGAAAAGCCATATTCTTGTAAAGTGTGTGCATATTCTTTTTCTCAAAAATCAACATTAGTAACACATATTAGAAGACACACTGGGGAAAAGCCACATTCTTGTAAAGTGTGTGGATTTTCTGTTACTGAAAAATCAAAATTAGTGAGACATATGAAAACTCATACTGGGGAAATGCCACATACTTGTAAAGTGTGTGGATATTCGTTTACTGAAAAATCAAAATTAGTTAAACATATGAGAACACATACTGGGGTAAAGCCATATTCTTGTGAAGTGTGTGGATATTCGTTTACTGAAAACTCAAATTTAGTGAGACATATGAAAACTCACACCGGAGAAAAGCCACATTCTTGTGAAGTGTGTGGATATTCTTGTTCTCAAAAAACAACATTAGTTACACATATGAGAACTCACACTGGGGAAAAGCCACATTATTGTGAAGTGTGTGGATATTCTTGTTCTCAAAAAGCATCGTTAATAAAACATATGAGAACTCACACTTGATCATATGTTAAAATTTAAATGAAAATTAAAACTAAATCAACAAACCGGCAGGACGGTGATGTTTTCACAAGTAACAACACTAAGCTGGACACTCCACCAGACAAGTCAAATTCTAGTCCTGGAATCCAGCTAAAGAAAACAAAGACTAGGAAAAGACACTATAACCAAGTAAGTTATCTATTAAGGAGATGAAAATTATTTTTCACTGTTTCGCATATTCAAGGTATGAAAAATAGGGGAGGAAAAACACTAATTAAAATTTAGTTAAAATCTTAACAAAAGAAAAAAACATCACTAACTACAACTAAGGACTTACTTTCAATTGTATCTAAAATACATAAATATCTCCTAAAATATGTTAGAGAGTCAATTAAGAAAGATTTTAGTGAAGCAGTGATTGATTTCACCAAATTTAACACTGTTGAATTTGCCCAAACCCAGTAGAGAGGAAAAATGGACATTGATTTGGTCAATGTAATATGCAAAAAAAATATGTAAAAAACTAACAGAAAGTTTAATCAATGGCAAAAGATTTTTAAATACTACTGCCCAAACAAGAAAGAGATTGCGAAGGAAAAGTTAACATGCCAGAAGTCTAAATTTCTGAGGAACGTCTTTTTGTGGAGCAAATATCACAGCTAAAAAAAGATGTCCATGAAATGGCTAAAAACAATATTTGCCCAATAAGTAATCCCATCCCTATACCCAAGATCTGCCAAAGCTAACAGGAAGACACTACAACACAATCTGACCTGACACAGCTCTCTGAGACAATGTCAACGATTTAGATGCCTACCATAAAAAAACATAAATATACCCGACGTGTCACTCTATCAAATAATGAAAGATCTCACCAAGGATCACTCTCAACAGATCCAACACAATTTAAATATGGGCAGACATGCCAACAGTATGTCCCACTTGAACCTGTGACAGTGGATGCGGACCAGTTGGCATCCAGGATGGAAGTGGCACTAGATCTGTCTGTTGAAGATCGGCTCAGACTGGTAAAAAGTAATATGAATAAAGCCTTCAAGATGCTTGTTTCAAAAGTCAATGATGGCCTCAGGAGAATCACTCCCATTAATGCAACATTGAGTGAAATAAATCATACAACATACGGTGCAGCATGGTTTATTCAGGTAAAACTCTTATCCAAACATCAAGTAAAAGAAGAAACATGAAGGCTAAACCATATAACCCAGCCTGGAAACAAATCTCCAGCAGAAAATAGAAAAAATCCAAAAGATATCTTAATTCCTTTCCTGTGAAACCCAAGCTGAATAAGTTGAAAACTTATCATTCCCTCCAAAACCCAGCGCAAATGTCAGAACATCAGGCTGAAATAATAGCCTTAGCTGCACGAATAAAAACAAAACGAAAAACTTTGAAGCAAAAAAGAATAAATAGACATTTTGCGACAAACACAAGAATTGTTAATAGGAGCCTTGTTAGAGAAGAAACAAAGGTGAGCTCCCCAACAACTCTAGCAGAAGTTGAAAACTTCTGGGGCCTTTCTATGAGAACATTAAATTACATGCAGAAAAAATTGGATAAATACCATCAAAGAATAGAACAAGGAGAAAGAAAAGATGCCAGCTCTAAAAATTACCAAGGAAGCTGTCTGCAGAAAGGTATCAATGCAGTAATTTACAGACCCCAGGAATAGACACCACACCAAATTTCTGGCTGGAAAACTGAGCTTCATCATCACTAGTCCAAGGCATTCAATAGAATCATCAGTGGAGATAAGGAGTCGCCTGAGTTGCTTATTGTAGGCAGTACATCACTTATTCCCAAAAATGAAAACACCTACATGGCTAACAAATATCGATCAATCTGCTGCCTTACAAAAATCGCCTAACAGGGATAATTGCTAATGCAACATATGTCTATCTGGTTGCTGGCAATTACCTTGAAAGTGAGCAGAGGGGGTGTACGAGAAAAAAAGCTTGGCACAAATATCAACTTAGAACAATACTAGACAACTACAGAAGACGACAAGATATCTGTTAATGGCCTGGATTGATTACAAAAAGGCCTTTGACAGTATACCTCATTCCTGGATACTTCGCTGTGTACAGCTGTATAATATGCACACATATATTAAATAATTCCTTTAGAAGCAAATAGCAAGATGGTGCACATCAATTACGCTACAGCATGCAGAAGAAAGGATACAGAGCTCAAACATTAAGATCAAGCAAGGAATATTCCAGAGAGACAGCCTCTCACCGCTCCTTTTCTGCCTTACAGTGCATTCACTAAGTAAGCTACATAAACGACCCAATGCTGGATACAATCTCAGCATGGGCAGAAAGAAGGAGGAAAATGAAAGAGTAAACCATCTATTCTTTAGGGACGACTTGAAACTCTATGCAGAATCTGAGAAACAACTTGTCTTTCTGATAGACATTGTTAAAAATTATACAGAGGACATCTGCATTGAGTTATGATTCGACAAATGCGCTAAGTGCACCATGAAAAAGGACGAAAGACAGCATCAGAACATCTTAATCTTGACAATGGCTCTTTTGAAGACCTTGAAGAAAATGCTGTCTATAAATACCTGGGAGTAGATGAGAATGAGACACTTGAACACGGAAAGATGAGATAAAAAGTGCGGGGAGAATACTTCAAGCGACTTTAAAAACCTCTCATCAGAATAATCACCGAAAAACAAAATTAATGCCATCAATCAATTCGCAATACCCGTTGTCTCTTACTGATTTAGCATAATCAGTTGACCATAAAACTGCATCAATAACATTGACGTAAAAACTCGGAAAAAGCTGGCCCTTCATAAAGTCATTTACAGTTCATTTACAAACATCAGTGCATGAACGGGCTGTAATTACCAGGGAGAGAAGGTGTTTCAGGCCTCACTGAAATCAACCACGCAATACCGAGCTTCAGTGGTAAGCATAGGCCAATATATCAAATGTTCTTCTGACCCCGAAATAAAAATGGTGAATGAACATCACATCAAATGTTTGCCCCAGCTGACGTCAACTACAAAGCTCGGTGAAAATTTCAGTGGTAACACACTGGACAACATAATAGAAGAATATGACAACTCAGCAACACTAATCGCCCGAAAGAAGAGAAAGGAGTATACAAAAAGGGAACTGAAGACAAGACTAGAAGGATGGCAACAACATAAGAGAGCAGGCAGGTTCATGGAAGAACTGAACCAAAGCTACATTGAAAGCAGGCCTCACTACAATGGCTTAAAAGTGACAAATTTCCATTTTATGAAGAACGATTAATTATAGCTGCACAAGACCAAGGCTTGCTCAAAAATGGATTTAGGAAAATGGCTAGTCTACAAAAAAACCGACCAATGCAGATTCTGTCACTCAGCTGTTGAAAGTCCAAGCCACCTAATGTCTGGATGCAAGATCCTCCTAGCCGATTGTCCTTACATTGCTCGCCATAACAAAGTATGTAGATACTTACATTGGAAGATCTGTGGAGAGATGCAACTAGATAGGTCGTCGAACATCTGGGAACATGAACTACCACCAATAACATCAAATGGAAAAGTGACAGTGTTCTATGACAAGACATACAGGGAGGCAGATACATAAAAGACAATGCCATCAAGCCAGATATAGTAATATGGAACAAGCCCGAAAGGACTGCGCTCATTATCAACGTCACAGTTCCAAACGACTTTTTCCTTAAAAGAGCAGAACGGGAAAAGATAACAAAATATCAGGACCTAAAAAATGATCTAAAAACAATTTCTGAAAGAAATACACATTATACCAGTTGTGACAGGCGCAACTGACCTAATAAAATTAACCTTCAAAAAATACTTAGAAGCAATCCCTTGACAACGAAGCTGTAAGGAAATACAGATAGCAGCCATAAAGGGAACAGTGTCTATTCTTAAGAGCCCTCGGATATAAATTTAAACGATAATAGAATCGTTACCCCCAGGATGGAGCCCCTTAATCTCTTCAAACTAACAAAAGTAAAATATAAAATAGGAAAAGCCATAATCTTGTCAAGTGTATGACAAATCAAGTTTTGTCAAACTTATGAGAAATCAGTGGGAAAAGCCATATTAATGTAAAATATGTGAATATTCTCATTCCAAAACATTAATTTTAGTGATACATATGAGAAATATATTCTATTGATAAAAAAAATTTCATTCAAACTATTGTAAGATTGTTATCATAGTATCTCTGTAACTGTGGCAGGCAGTGCCAAGAATCAAAACATTTTTATTAATTCAATCGCTGGGTCGAATATAATGTTGTAATAATTAGTCACAATCGAAGATGAAGATATGCAACACAGCAAGTATAAATTGTTGTCGTAAAAAATTGACAAATCTTTATTCTTGCAAAGCATGTATATAATCTTGTTGTAATAATTAGTCAAAATCAATCAAAGAAAAAACCGTTATGAAAAAAGCAGGTATAAAGTGTTGTTGAAAATATATAAAAATCACCAACAAAACCTCTCACAGTACTAAAACCAGCCTAATTACTGCCATCCGTCGAGTATTCATCGAGCTCCCGCTGACACTTATGGAAAACGCTTCCTCATAGTTCAGATCCCGTAACTAAACAGTGATTGAAGCTGAAAGCGGCTACATTGAATAGTTATCAGCTCTACTACATAATCAAGTAACCTAAATTGAGTTTACAAATAAAAGTTAAAGTTGGAGTGTTGTTTGATTAAGGGCGAAAAATTTATCGTTCCACATTAAGTCATCTTGTTAGACATTATAATAATATTGCTGGAGAGAAAGAAGGGTAGAAACTCACAATCGTAAATAATGTTGTGAAAAATAGCCAACAATTGACAGTCAATATTGACGAGTTTCGTACAAATGCTCCATTTATGCTAACGAAAACACCATTAAAGACTTGTTGCGGATGCCAAAATTGAAGAGACGTAAGTTTACACATGTCATGATATGTGCAACTCTACAGTGTTAAGATTTTGTGTAAGAAAAGCAAAACTAGTTTGAAGTCAGTATTAGTAAACCCAAGCAAACACTCAAATCAAAAAGGGGGGGTTAGGGTTAGAGAAGACAGTGGTTGAACGCAGAAAGACCAGGAATCCAGGAATGGCAAAAACTACCGTGTTAATATCTCTACTTAGTATTGTTGAGGAGGTTCCTGTGTGTGCTATAAAAAGGCTGCAGTTCTTTACAGAACTTGTATAATTGCTTATCGGGTTTGTCAGGGATATTTTCGTCGAAGGGTACAGGTTATTACAGTTCGTCGGAGCATTCACCGTTAAATTACTTGTAGAACAGGCAGAGGGGTGCTACATTTTGTGAATACAGCAGTAGCGACGATAACCTTAAAGTTGTTGAGGATAACACTGAAATAGATTCCAACATCTCTAGCAATTTGTTCTTATATAAAACAAAATGAATAAGTTAAAAGAATCTGAAGCAACAAATTATTGAACATTAATACCAATATGAAGTTTTGTTTGTTCAACATGTTTTTTTTGGCATTGAATAATTTACTTTGTACTTGCGTCAATACAAATGATCCAACATCATATGCACATTTCAGACTCATTGAATGATTGAAAAGTTTTGGAATTTCTATCTCATGAATTTGAAAATTTTGGTTTTTAATTCGAACTAAACTTATTTACCCGCATATAATTGTGCTGTTTTAATCATTAAGATTAAAAGTCAATCATTGGAAATTAAATTATTTACCGGCATATAATTGTGTTGTTTTATTCATGCAGGATTGAAAGCTAATCATCGAAAATAAAATTACTTACCCGCATATAATTGTTTTTTTTATTCATGCAAGATTAAAATTTACGAATGTATAATCATTTCACTTGTAATTCCAGTTATTTAAAAAAGACGGTAACAGTTTTGTAATATTCAATATATAAGCATATACTAGCATTGTTTAAAAAAAGCTTTTTATTAAATTGAAGTTTAATTCATTTTTCTTACAAGTTCCATATTTAATTGTTTATGAACTGTAAATAAAAACTGTATATAGTGGGTGTTGGCATAACTTATCATTTTCAACTTAATTCTTAGTTGAAGTTTTTATATATTTTAGTATTTATGCGAAAGTGTATGTCTATGTTTAAAATGTTAACGTTTCACTCAATTTATTTAAAGACCACATTACATTTCGTTTAAGCGAGTTACCATATTATTTCTTCACATAAAAGCATAAGTCATGAAACACTAGTGATTTAATAGGACACACGTGACATTATAATTATATATAAAAAAACGAACATAAACAAATCTTAATGTAAATAACAATTGTAGAGAACATACAATGCAAGGCGGCCAACTATTATTTATTTGTTGGAATCATGATCGAGTTGAAATTTTGTCTCTCATTTTTAGAGGAGAAAATTGTTAATAAGGTTGAAAGAATATCTTTGTAAAAAACGAGATATATTCTCGTCACTAACGTTGTTAAAGTAATGTTTTTCAGTATGGAATAACCATCAATCCGCTGAAAAATATTTTTATATTGTCACATATTCTAGAAATCGTAATTCTCATAGTTGTTGCAGACGCGATTGATGTTTATGCATTTTATAAAAAAAACCTGTTCAATGCTCGACCGTGATTTAACATCGAAAAGGCAAATTACTCGAGGTCGCAAACCCTTGTTTAATTGTTAAATGAAAATACAGAATAGATAACAATAGTTACTTTGTTATTTTTGTCCTAAAATAATAACAAGTAACACAGCCTCAGCTATTGGCAATTCGTCATCTCCATCTCAAAGATGGAGTTAATGCCTAGGATGATGCATGAGACTAAATATTAATCAACAAAGCATTACTTTGCCAAAATAAGGAAGCGAAACATGGCAAAACAAAAGCAAATGCTGCACTTTAATTTTACTGTACTCTCTTATGCAAACACACACGCACATATATATATATACATGTGTACATATATATGCATATGTATGTATATATATATATATGTGTATATATATATGTGTATATATGTATGTATATATATGTGTATATATATATGTGTATATATATATGTGTATATATGTGTATATATATGTATATATATGTGTATATATATGTGTAAATATGTGTATATATATGTGCATATATATGTGTGTATATATGTGTGTGTATATATGTGTGTATATATATGTGTATATATATATATATATATATATAAAAGCTCTACTCTCTACTGTAGTGTTGAACTTTTGGTTGGAATTAAAATAGCTATATAAACACTGGTATTTATATTATTGAAGCTTAACATAGCTTATATCAGGTAAACAATGCGTCTGTGTGGTTTTAATATATATATATATATATATATATATATATATATACATATATATATATATATATGTATGTATAACCTGTGCAAACTCAAAAAATTAAAGAATATTTTTATAGATTGAAAGAGAAGAAAAATAAATTTTGAGCAGAAGTATTTTCTATTAATTTACGATTCTACAAAGATTTGGCACAAGGTAATTTAATATGGAAATAGTTACTCACTCGAAGGAGAACACTGACCTGACAATAAACGGCCGAGAATCGAAACGTTTGCATTGCCGCTTCATCTATTGTCAAACAATTACCTCATTCTCAAAGAAGGAGTTAATGCTTGTGAGAGTGCAACTCATTACAAGCAAACCCTGTGTTGTAAGTATTACGGGGTCTCATAGTTGATTAAACAAGTGAAACTAAAAATATTTACAAACATAAATAATTAACACCAATCGTCCAAATAAATACACATTTATTACGAATGGACAAATTTAAAGAATAATATAACATCACTATACAGAACAACAATAATTTAGTACTATGTATCAGGATTGCTGTAGTGCATGTGGATTAACTCTACTAGATAGGGTTGGATTATAGTTATTCCTCCCCATATGTTTTGACCCACATGTAAAGGAAACATGCTTTCATGTCCACTGACTTCTGTCTGAGGGTTAGAGTTAGGGTTTCATGTCCACTGAGGGTGTTGGCGTGGTTGGCCATTTCTACATCTGCTGGATATCCGATGTAAGCTGGAGGATATAGTCCATCTGGCGAATCTCTCTGGGAGAATATTTGTTTGAGGAAGACTTTTTATTCCATTTTCATCGCAAACAAGGTGCAGTGCCACTTTGATGTGGGGGCTACTATCGGGACCATAAGTTGAAGGGATACTATGTAGGAAGTTGAGCAGCAAGATGCCTGTTCACTTGAACTTCTGCATGTCGGTACAGTTGGGAAAGCAGAAAACCCGAAAAAAGTCCAAAGACCAGCAGTTCTGGGGGGAAAAACTATAAGATTAGAAGAACTTCATACATTTAGGGACCTCTACTGTGTAGCGATTGGATTTTGGTACACCCGCATTTAAATCATATTGTTTAGATGTACGAACGTGTAGGATAACCTGGATTGTTCTATTATCAAAAAGGATTTATTTATGTTATAATGCGTTCAATGATACCGTATGATTTGATTTTCATGAGAAGACTATCGTGTCAAACCTTGTTAAAATCCTTAGGCATATCTAGAGCTACCGCTGCTACATGGCGCTTAACAGGTCTGTTGTCTATGTGGATATGGAACTGCCGACCTTCGAGACGTAGACCGGTATGGCATATTGTGGAAATGCAGCTAACCACTATATGGAAAGCGTGCTGTAGATTTTTTCTCTCTGTTTATTTTGGAGAAAAATGGGTTCTAGTCTATATCACATTTTTGTTCTAGGACCGTTCCATTAAAAATTTGGAGCCGCAGTTTAGTGTGAATGGGATATTAACATAATAAATTATGACATCACTTTACTAGAAATTTATATTATTAACTAAATTAAAGTCATGACATCTTCATAGAAACTTACTTAGAAGGATTTGAACATATAACAGTAGAAACTACATTTTTCTTTTTAGAAATAACAAGATATTTTGAAAGTTTTAATTTTTTTGAAAACCACCGCCTTGAAAATGTATGTATTGAAACAAGTTTTGAACCATAAACTAAAAAAATTAATCTCTGAAACAATTCCGATGTTCAAATGTTTTCTTGTTTGTATTTGTTGGTGAACAGTTAATACTTATATCATAGCTGCATTTGGTTAAAGAAACTCTTTCCTGTGTATTTAAAATTTCAAAAAATAACAAAATAACAAAATAACGCCCTAACTCAGAAAATGAGTGTTATTTTTAGATTCAGTACATAAAAATTGTTCAAAATCAGTTGACAAAAGAAAGACATCAAATTTGCTGTTGACCAGTGTTATTTTAAAATTGTGTATGCAGAAAATATATAATAGAAAAAAGTTTTAGAGTTGGTATCCAATCTCTATCAGGGAAATCGATTTCTTATATTATAGATAGTTGTACCATATGAAATATGCTACAATGCAGAGCAGACGAAGGTTGTAACGTCTTATATACCTGACATGAGGAAAAATACTCTTATTTTTATTAATATTATTGAATTATATTTGGTAAGTGAGTTGGAGATACTGAATTTGTGGTTCAGCTGGTGGGTGGGCTAAGGGTTAGGGTTAATTATGAAAATACTTTCCTAGAAATGAACAATATTAACATAGTGTGAATGGAATATCAACATAGTTAATTATGACAACATAGTTAATGTGCACATCACTTTACTAGAGATTAATAATATTAACAAAGTGTGAAGGGAATATTAACATAGTTAATTATGGAACATTTGCTAGAAATTAATATTAACATCGTGTTAATGGAATATTAACATCGTGTTAATGGAATATTAACATAGTTAATGTGCACAGCAGTTTACTAGAAATTAATAATATTAACATAGTTAATGTGCACAGCACTTTACTAGAAATTAATAATATTAACATAGTTAATGTGCACAGCACTTTACTAGAAATTAAAAATATTGTCATAGTGTGAACGGAATATTAACATAGTTAATTATGACAACACTTTACTAGAAATTAATAATATTAACATAGTTAATGTGCACAGCACTTTACTAGAAATTAATAATATTGACATAGTGTGAACGGAATATTAACATAGTTAATTATGACAACACTTTACTAGAAATTAATAATGTTAATATAGTGTGAATAGAATATTAACATAGTGTGAAAGATTATGGTTTTGTTTAAGAAATTAAAGTGGTTCCCTATTCAAGCAAATGATTAGTATTTGATTTCATTATATACAAGAGGGATGATTAAAGTAATGGTGTTATCGTTTTACAGTAATGACGTCGTCGTGTTTGTAGCGGTTGTTTTCTTTTTGCCAAATGTTGGTCTTTAGTATTTCTTAAGATTAGCATTATTCCATTTTTTCTACACCAAATAATAATGTTCGTATCTGGAAGAGATTATGTCGTTTTTAAACAATTATTTAGTTTAGTTGGAATAATTTCATCAATCCTGAAATATTTCAGTATTTTTCACTGTAATTCAATAAATGGAAAATATGGCTTTATTGTTTTTTCATATGCATCACTAAACTTGATTTATCAGAACACAAAAATTCACATTCGCAAGAATATCGCTTTTCCCAGGTGTAAGTTCTTTTGTAAGTAACTAATAGTGATTTCTAGAACAAGAAAACCCTCACACTTCAAATCAATGTTTTTATTCAGTGTTTTTGTTTTAGTATCTAAATGTTCTATGAAAGTTCTTTATCTTTCAAACACTGAATTAGTAAAGAAATTGAGAACATAATTTTCACCTCCTAAATAAACCATTTTCATATGTTGTATATATTTCGTTTTTATCTCTTCGTTCCCAAGAAACCTGATGAAGTATCGAGCTTCGTGCTATTATTTGTGATAACATCACTTGGAGAAGGTGTACCATTACTTGTAAAAGCTAGTATGAGTTAGCAATAGAAAAAAGATCTTATTTGGAAAGCGAATACTATGTGATTTTTAATATTTGTTCAGAGTTATTTCTATCAAAAAGTGTCCTCATGTTAGGCTGTTAATAGATTACTGTTAAGCCAAGTTGTTCCCCAAAACCCTCGTACAGAGAGAACTTAGACATTCTAGGATAGCATATAGTTGGCATCAAGTTTCTATCCATGGTGTCAGTTCTCATATGTGTCGCTTTGATTTTTAGAAAAAGAGTATCCACACACTTCACAAGAATATGACTTTTGCCTTTTTTATTTTACTTTTGTTAGTTTGAAGGGATCAAAGGGCTAACACTTGATTCTATTACAGTTTAAATTTATATCCGAGGGCTGTTTTAAGAATAGACACTGTTCCCTTTATGGTTGCTATCTGTATTTCCTTACAGCTTGGTTTTTCAGGGATATAGTATTTTTGAAGGTTCTTTTCTATTAGGCCAGTTGCTCCTGTCACAACTGGTATGATGTTTATTTATCTCTCCCCATTGTGGGTTCGAATATGTCTCACTAAATTTGATCTGCGAGCAAAAGAATATCCACACACTTTACAAGAATGTGGCTTTTCCCTAGTGTGAGTTGCCATATGTGAGACTAAATGTGATTTTTGAGAAAAAGAATATCCACACATTTCACAAGAATGTGGCTTTTCCCCAGTGTGAGTTCTCATATGCCTCGCTAACATTGACTTTTCATGAGAAGAATATCCACACACTATACATAAATGTGGCTTTTCTTCATTGTGAGTTCTAATATGTCTCAGTAAATCTGACGATGCAGAACAAGAATATTCACATATTTTACAAAAATGTGTCTTTTCCCCAGTGTGAGTTCGAATATGTCTCACTAAATGATATTTTCGAGAAAAAGAATCTCCACAAATTTCACAAGAATGTGGCTTTTCCCCAGTATGAGTTCTCATATGGCCCAAATAAATTGATTTATAAGAACAAGAATATCCACAAATTTCACAAGAATATCGCTTTTCCCCAGTGTATACCTGCATGTTTTAATAAAATTTATTTTTAAAAATTTTTTTTCAATATAGTTGTAGATTATATAGCGTTTTTGTTTAAATTTAGAGATGTGGTAGTAATTTTATGTCATTCTGAGATAAACGCCAGCCACTAAGTTAGAATATAGCAATTATCAAGTGTTCTCTCACTTAATTAGAATATAGCAATTATCAAGTGTTCTTTCCATAAGAGATATTTTGTACTTTTGTTTCCCATACTTCACAAAACACTGCAATTTGAGATTCTATATCTTCAGATTCTCTGATGCATTTTTGTCATTGTCGATGCTGCCTGTCACTATGTTTATTGCGTAAAACATGATCCATTGAAATTCAATGTCGAGCGTTCAATCAGGAACATCTATAAATAAAAAAATAAAAATAAATACTTTTACTATTATATTGACATATTCATCATCTCTTAGTTTATTGTTGTCAATTTTATTTGATTGAACTCACAAAATATAGATTAATTTTACCTAAAAATCCTATGAGACACATTAGTAAAATATGATATGTTCTACCGAAGATACAGATGTTTCTCATAATGATATATTCCAGACAATAATTACTAATTTGGTTGTAAATGCTGCAGTAAAATTCTATAATTTTTATGTTTTTATTGTCATTTTATATATTTCTCAATTTGTGAATCCTGAACGTAAAATATATGTTTAACTTTAACTATCAATAGAATCGACATTTACTCATTAGAGATTCTACTAATATATTTTATAAACCGTAAGGTTAATACTACCATTGAAAAATGCCTCAATCTAATGCAAGACTACAGATTGTATGACTTACCAGTTGTAAAATACCGAAAACTGTTCATTATACTTCAATTATTTGTACAATTTATTCTTTCTATTCCAACCTATTCTTCACGTTTTATTTTATTTATAAGGATCCAATAACTGAAAACGAAGCTGAAGTATTAATGAGAGAAAACCGATTTTTTTAAATGCGCATGTGTTCTCAAAACCAGTGATATGACTTCAGGAATGTACGCTTAAAAGTCAAATTTAAAATACGGCAATGTTACACAAAAAAATAATAACTCTGTATTAAAGTGGTATAGCAATGAATGTATTTATTTTAACAAGATTTTTTTTATTGGAAACAACTGTTTGGTATGAGTGAAATCTGATTTTTTTATCTTAGA
Source organism: Euprymna scolopes (assembly GCF_053919585.1). Taxonomy (NCBI): domain Eukaryota; kingdom Metazoa; phylum Mollusca; class Cephalopoda; order Sepiida; family Sepiolidae; genus Euprymna; species Euprymna scolopes. The sequence continues at coordinate 197,097,247 of NC_136527.1, read as the reverse complement.
TTTTCTCTCAAAGATAGAATTATATGTTGTGACCTTTTAATGATAAGTAAGGAATTCTAAAAGTTTGAAAGATTTCTTCTAGCAACAACCAACTCTGGTTTTGCAAATTGTTCAGCGGTATAATTAGGTAGAAGTGAACATTTGGGTTTTTTTACTTAGATTTCTGAAAGTTTGCACTGAACTTAAGAATTGTTACAAGGAACCACCAACTCTCATTTTACCACACCAACAGAAAAAAAAACATTTTTCCCTTCTCGCGTGTTCTCACAACTGGCGATATGAAATCGGGAACAGTTACTGAAAAGTCACATTTAAAATACTGCAATGTTACACAACAAAATAATAACTCGACATCCACGTTGTATAACAACTAATTAATTTTAACAAATAAACAACAAGCTAACAACTCGATATCCACGTTGTATAACAACAAACTAAGAACTAGACATTCACGTTGTATACAAAATGAATTCATTTTAACGAATACACAAAAACTAATAACTCGATGCCCACGTGGTATAGCATTTTAACAAATATACAAAAACTAACAATTCGATATCCACGTTATATAGCAATGAATTCATTTAAACAAATAGGTATGATGGAATTTTGATTTGTTTTACTCAGATTTTCTCTCAAAGAGAAAATTAAATGTTGTGACGACTAAACACGTTTTAAGGATAAGTAAGCAATTCTGAAAGTTTGCATTGAAAGGGAAATATAAAATACATTGAAGACTTTAGGTTCGCTTTCACGCATATGGAAAGTTCAGATCGCTTTGCATACAAAAACAATGGAAGACAGGCTGGCTTAATTAAAATCTCAATACAACGATTTCAATACCTGATATACGTACAAGGATTAATATATACCAAAGACTCTGAATGCCGATGAAGAGTTCTAACTAAATTAGAAAATTAGTCAAACCTGACACTATAAGAGTTGCCCGAACACAACCACAAGTTATTAACATTTAAAAGGATTCAAAGAACATTGAAGAATCTGACGTCATGTGTTTTAAGAAACAGCGGATTATAATAATAGTTAAGTGTGTCAATGTCAACCTTAAGAATGTTCACTTTTAAGGATATATAGATATATAGGATATATAGATATATCGCTGACAACTAATTCAAAATATAAAACAGAAATTCATTCTCCAATGTTTTCCTATAGTAGTTTTTTTCTTGTCAGATACTTTAGATGCAGACTGTGTACATGTGCAAATGAAATGAAAAAAAAATCTTTCTAAATACGGAATGAAGTGAAAAAAATGGGATCAATGTGGTGCGTCCCACTGAAACTTACCTGAAATGTGTGTTTATTACAAATGTTGTGCTTAATATGATAAAGTTTAGGGGTATTTATTCCGAAAGTCGTTCTTAACATCGGAAGGATGTGGTTGTTTATTCCGACTGCAACTCTTAACATGGGGAGGTTGGAGGTGATTATTCCTAAAGCCGTTTTTGATATGGGGAGGTTGGGGGTATTTATTCTGAAAGCCAGCGGGGAGGTGGTGACTAATACCCATAAAATACAACTCTTTGCAGGTAAGTCTTCTTCATTTAAAAAAAAAAAAAAAAATTAAGAGCAAGCTGGTCGAATTCTTCTTTTCGAGGACTACTTTCTTCAATTACACTTTATTCAGTAAAAGTAGTGTTGCAATTTGTCGTCTGCTGCAAAACTCGAACGGCGCTCATGTTCAAGGAACAAATTCCTTTCATTAATGAACATGATGGACAATTCAAAATACTAGAAGATAACATTGCACACTGAATTCGTTAATAGTTATATTTAAAACAAAAATTACCTGTCGACGATAAATTTAAAGGCGATATTTGTGTGTAGCGAGCTGGACAACCCAACTTTAATAACATAACATTTAAGTGTAAACAGAAAAAAAGTAAAATGTTAAAATAAGTAAATATCGAAAAAAAAAGAAAAAGACATGGTTTTTGTGCTCAGTTTTCCAACTACTTAACCAACTTCGAATTAAATTATTGTTTTTATGGTAAACATTATTAATTTCTCATAAATCACATTTTTTTTTTACTAAAATAGGTATGTTTTGTACAAAAATCTAAATACCAATATTGAATCATATATTTTAAGTTTTTTGTTTCAATCGAAGATTCATACTTTTTATTCACGTCTGTTGTCGATTTAGTTTGGCAAAGAAAAATCTAAATTTCAAGATTGAATCATATTTTAAGGTTCTTTTTTTTTTTAATTATTTGATATGCAATAAAAATAAACTTTATCTAATATTTAAGATTATTTTTGAAAGTTATTCAATATTTTTTAGGTATTTTTTTTTTTAGATTAGGTCCATCTCACCAATTTTCTTTCAAATGAAAACTTTTAGAGATTTTCGACTAAGCTATATACGAAAATCACATTGAAATTTTGCAGAAATAATTAGTTATCGAGATATAAAAAGTTGTATTATGCTTTTTATTTGTTAGCGGCCATATTTTTTACGCACGTGCGCGCACCATAAAAAATCTATTCATCTATGACTGAGTCATTGACTGACACAGCACGCGTGTAAAAAAGATGTCCGCCAACGAATACAAAGCATAATACAACTTTTTATATCTCGATAACTACTTATTTCTGCAAAATTTCAACGCGATTTTCGTATTCAGCATAGTCGAAAACCTATATAAAGTTGTCATTTAAAAGAAAATTGTGGAGGTGGACCTAATCTGAAAATTTACCAATTTTTTAAAGTGTAAAAACAAAAATAAACTTACCTTTCATTCAAAGAATTTAATACGAAAAAGAAACTCCCAAAAGACAACAAACCAAAAACCAAAACAACAACAACAACAACAACAACAACAACAACAAAAACGGGACGAATTCGCCTTTCCTTTTGTGTTCAAAAGAGAAAAATTGTTTTGTTTGTCAAGTTTTCTTTGGTAAATTGAAACAACTTTTGTTTTGTGTGTCTAAATTAATTAAGAAATAAAATATATGGAAATATAAAAGAATACAAATTAAAAGATAAAAAAAAAACGATTTAAACGTGAAATTATTTAAAAAGAAAATCAACCGTTAAAGAACAATGAATTTGGGTCATCGTAATAACACGGTGTAATTATTATTTCGTTCCTCGTGTAACTCTTTTCAGAATTATCTCCCTTTGATTTCAACATTACATTATTCTTATGCTGATGCTAACCGTCGTTCGACTAATCATAAAAATAAAACGTAAAGCTGATTTTTTTTTTCATATTTTTTATTTATTCATAATTTATTACAAAATAAGAAATTTACAAAATAAGTCTAAACATTCACAAATATGATTTAAATTTGATAGGAAAACAATTTGGCACACTTAAACGGACATTTTTACACGAGGAACGAAATAATGATTACACCGTAATACGATGACCTTAAATTCTTTGTTCTTGAGCAGTTGCTTTTCTCTTTAAATAATTTCACGTTTAAATCGTGTTTTTCATCTTTTAATTTGTATTCTTTTATATTTTCATATATTTTATTTCTTAATCAATTGGAAACACAAAACAAAAGTTGTTTCAATTTACCAAAGAAAACTTAACAAACAAAACAATTTTTCTCTTTTGAACACAAAATTTCTGTTTTTAACACAAAAAAAGAAGAAGAAAAAGGAATTCATCCCGATTTTTTTTGTATTGAATTCCTTGAATGAAAGGTAAGTTCGTTTGTTGTTGTTTTGTTTGTTGTTTTTTTTAAATTAAAAAAAAAAACAATCATTCAATAACTTAAAAAAATAATCTTTAATATTAAATTAAGTTTCTTTTTATTGCAATCCAATAAATAAATAAATAGGAATATTGTTTCAGTCATGTTTTATAACAGACATAAATGAAAAGTATAGGTACTGTTTTAAAAATTGTCATTGTGCAGAGGAAGACGAGACTCTCATTTACTAAGAGATTCGTAAATTTTTTCATCTAAAATTTAGGACGCTCGATTTAACGATGTGCTTTATTAAATCAAAACATTAAAAAAAAATAAATCTGCGACGAATTTTGTTAATGTAACACAATTGATAACATTAATAAAATACAAAATATAGTTTGTACGCGACAAATAAGAGAAAACCAATAAGCAAACGATATTATTATTAGATGTAAACATTTTAGCAGCTTTTTTTTTTCAAATTCAAAATTAAATGTTATTGTAAGTTTTTTTTTTTATAAATTAGTTTTGAACCTTAAAAAATTCAAAAATTGAAACTCTTTAATAAAAAAGGGTGAAACTTTTAAAGCTGCGGCGACTTTTTTTTACTGTAACAAAGCTTCTTTTATTATTATTATTATTATTATTATTATTATTATTGTTATTGTTATTATTATTATTATTATTATTATTAGTATAATAACAACAACACCAGTATGAAAATGCGACAACAGAATATGGTGAAACTTTTAAAACTTCGGCAACTTTTTGTTTTACTGTAACAAAGCTTATAATAATAATAATAATAATAATAATAATAATAATAATAATAACAACAACAACAACAACAACGTCTAGTTTTTAACATTACAAAAAAATGAAAATGCGACGATAGTTGTAGAGAAATTGTAAACAAAGTTGATAACATTAATAATACAAAATGTAGTCTTTACGAGACTAGTAAGAGAATTGTTTCAGTTTTCATATAATGCTAAAACCAACGATATTTTCATTAGATAAAAACAATTAAAAGGGAAGCTGCAGCAACATTTTCTACATTTTTTCATTTTTTTTTGTATAAAAGTAAATGTTATGGTAAAGGTTTGATCAATGTGCACTGGTTGTCCAACCTCTAAAGGGTGTTATTCTGAAAGCCGTTCTTAACATGGATAGGTTGGGGGGTTCATTTTGAAAGACATTTTCTTATTTTCAACCTCCCTGTAATCAACTTCTTTAAGGTAAGTCTTCAGGTGGTCCCCTAGTGCACATGTTTTTTTTTTCAACATTAGTCTTAGTTGTGGTGTTAAAGTCTTTAATATCGTGAAAATGCGCTGAAAGGACATTATTTTTTTTTCATACAAAACTTTTTAATAAAACAGGATGAAATTCTGATAAAAAGGCTAATATTTATTTTTTGTTTGTTTTACTGAAGAAAGCTTGTAATAACACTAACATTTAGTTTTTAACATTTTTTGCATTTATTTTAATAATAATTAATTGCATTTATTTTAATAATAATTAATTGCATTTATTTTAATAATAATTAATTGCTCTACAACTATCGTCGACTTCTCATGTTTTGTAATGTTAAAAACTACATGTTGGTACTATTAATAATATTAGCTTTGTTACAATTAAAAAAAAAAGTTGCCACAGCTTTAAAAGTTTCTTTCTTGTTTTATTAAAGAGTTTTATTGTTTGTTTTTTTTAAGGTTAAAGACTAACTTTTTAAAGACCTTACCATAATATTTATTTTTGAATATAAAAAATGTAGAAAAATACAGCTTTTCAAAAATGTTTTCATCTAATGAAAATATTGTTGGTTTTAGCGTCGTAAATTATGATATGAAAATAGAAACGATTCTCTTACATAAGACTATATTTTGTATTAATAATGTTATCAACTTTGTTATGTTAAAAAATTGTTGCAGCTTCCTGTTTTTAATGTTTGGGTTCAATAAAAAATATTGTTAAATAAAGCGTCCTAAATTATGAGATAAAAAAGAACGAATTTCGTAGAAAATAAAAGGTGTCTTCCTCTGCACAATGACAATTAGTAAAACCACGCCAAAATACGATTAAAAAGAAAAAAAAACTCCTCTTAAAATATATTATTCAATCTGAAATTAAGATTTTTGTTAACATTATAATTGCTCTTCAACTATCGTCGACTTTTCATGTTTTGTAATGTTAAAAACTACATGTTGGTGCTATTAATAATATTAGCTTTGTTACAATTAAAAAAAAAGTTGCCGCAGCTTTAAAAGTTTCTTTCTTGTTTTATTAAAGAGTTTTATTGTTTGTTTGTTTTAGGTTAAAGACTATCCTTTTAAAGACCTCACCATAATATTTATTTTTTGATTAAAAAAATGTACAAAGATGCAGCTTTTTAAAAATGTTTTCATCTAATGAAAATATTGTTGGTTTTAGCGTCATAAATTATGGTATTTAAACAGAAACGATTCTCTTACATAAGACTACATTTTGTATTATTAATGTTATCAACTTTGTTATGTTAAACAATTGTTGCAGCTTCATGTTTTTAATTTTTGGGTTCAATAAAAAATATATTTAGAAAATGAAAGTTGTCTTTCTCTGCACTATGACAATTAGTAAAACCACGCCAAAGTATGAATCTCCGATTAAACAAAAGGAAAAAAAACTCCTTTTAAAATATATTATTCAATCTGAAATTTTGTTAAAATTATAACTATTTTAGTAAAAGAAATGTTATTTATGATATAAAAATTTATACCATGAGCAATAATTTAATTCGATGTTGGCCCAATTTTTACAGCGAAAACTGTTTTTTCCCCCTATATTTAATTGTTTTTACATTTTATTTTTCCATTTGCACTTAATTATTATGTTGCTGGAGATTTTCGTTTGTTAGTTGAATCGGAAACACTTTAGTTTATAAAAATTGCATAAAATGAGCACCGATTTATTGGCCATCACCACTGAGCAGAAACTTAATGTAGAAACAATATTGGTAGTTTTTCCCTTCAAATCAATCAATATCAACAAGGGTTGTATCACTCAATAATGAACCCCTCCCCGGACTTTAGCAATCTATCTCTGTCTCGAGCTATCCACTGTCATGTGGGACCCATGTGTTTTATCAGGTCGTCCCTCCATTTTGTTCTTGGTCTTTCCTTTGGCCTCTTATGTTCACGTGGTCTCCATTCCGTTGTCCTGATGGGCCATCTGTTGTCATGTTGTCTGCTTACATGCCCTGTCCATCTGTGGTTGGATGTTTTCATGGCAGTACTGATGTCAATACCTCTTGTTTGTTGGCGGATCCAGATGTTGGTATTTCTATCTTTTAGAGTGATGCCTAACATTATCCTCTCCATCTTCCTTTGTGCCACTTGGTCTTCCCAAGGTGCATGTTGAAGCCAACCGGTTTTATCTTAGCGGGGGTTTTGTTAAGAATGTCATTTAGTTCTGAGGAGAGTTTGTCCTCAGTACTATATCATAAATGAAGACGAGATGTGACAGGTGTTCACCATCTATGTTATCTCCCCTACCCTCCTACTTAAGCCGTCTGATTATCGCATCCTGGGGACAAGTTGTGAAGAGTTTAGGTGTAATGTTGTCACCTTATTTTGCTCCCCTCTCCATTTTGATCTTGTTTCTGTCATGATGGAGCTTTAAATAGCTTTGAATTAGAGGTAGGTCTTTCATCAAAGTGATGTATGAAGAGTCAACTCCTTGCTAATCAAGGGCAGTGAAAAGTGGATCAAACTCTATTGAGTCGAAAGCCTTTTCATAATCCACAAAAGCAAAGCATAGTGGAATCTTGCATTCATTGGCTTTCTTTTGCAGTTGATTGACAGCCTGGACATGGTCGATGGTGGAGTAATCTGCTCTGAAATCTGCTTATTCTCGTGGTTGCTGACTGTGTAGTATCCCTAATATATGTCTTAGCACGACCAGAGACCATACGTTTTATGTATGATTTATCTGGAACTTGTCCACTGGAGAGTCACTTATTAAACAGTCTTGTAAACATCTGTAGTACTTCTGCAGTACCACCATCCTCTCCTGCAGCCTTGCCTGACTTAATAGCTGCTCTCACTTCCGATGTGAGGATGGGTGGAGGATGTTCCTCAGATGCGCTCAGTGCATGAAGGGTTGGAGTGTTTCCTGACTGCCTAGTGGCATAGAGGTTAGCATAGAACTCCTCTCACCTTGAAATAATTCTGTCTAGGTCATGGATGAGTGTTATCTTCTTAGAGATAGGTGATTTTGTTTCTGCTGAGGTGCTGTCTTTTTTATGAAGTTAATGCGTTTGTTTACTTCAGGGGCTTGTAGTATTTGTTGTTCATTTAAGTTTGAAATTTCTTTTGCCATTCTGTGTCTCAGAGTCTTGCATATCTAAATGTACTCAATGTGCTGTACATTTGTATTACATCTTCTCATCTGTTGTCGCTTCTCTCTCTGCTATTTTGTAATTGTTGAGAGTTTGTCTGGTTTCTGTGATTTGTATTGACAAGCATTTCCAAGAATGGCCCGGCTGATCTCTGATATCTCATTTTTTGTAGTCAGTGTTTGGATCTTCTGATGTTGTTACTGTCTCAAGTCTGTTGGATAGTAGCAGTTGGAACTGTGATGATTTGTCTGCTAGACCCTGGGTGTTTGGTTTCCTGTGGTTCTTGATACGCTTTTTCATCTCTTGCATTTGATTGTCTCTTTCTTTGTTTTTTACCTGTTGATGGCAGAAACATCAGTCACAGGAGGAAGTAAATTTCAGCGTCTGTTTATATTTTTTCTTGAGGAACATGTTCATGATCTTTAACTGGTGGTGTTCTACAAAGTTACCTTTGCTGTTCCTTTGTCCATAATCTTATGGACCAGTACTTGATTCAAATGTATTTCCTATTCTAACTTTTGCATTGAAATCCCCTATTAGCATGATGTGACTGGCGTTGCTAGTTAACCGAAGTTTATGGACATCTTCGTGGACCATCTCCACCTCTTCCTCAGTATAGCCTGTTGTTGGAACGTAAATAAATAGGTTTTGTTTTTAGATCCTGCTGGGTGTCTGGCCACCGTCCTGATCAAGCAAGCTTGATGGGAGTGCCGGTTTAGTCGACCATGGACAGGCGGTACTGGTTTACATGTTACTAGTAGCATTCTCATCAATGACCTGAAGGCAAACAGTAAAGTTGGATCTAGGAAGGGACCTATAAGATTTAAGACTTTTGGAACCTGGTCTAAAACGAATATTGTTATGGTAGTTGAACTAGCTTATATCTGGCAATAATACTCAATGAATATTCTAATATGATATTTAAAAACATCTAAGATACTCTTAGTTTAAATTAATTTTCTAGCAGAGTTGAGAAAACTCCACTTTTTAAAAGAAGTTTTTGTAATGTTCTCAAATTATTTGCAAATGTGTACAGTTGGGAGATTCTATTTATAAACGATGCTGCTAGGAACAGACGAATCGAATTAATTCCCGTTCTGCTACCAACCAATCAGAAAGCAGAATTGCTCCATAAATATAGAACCTTTCTGTAGAAATTTCGCATATGTTTTCTTCGTGTCAACATGGGAAGTATTTTTGCTCTATGGATTCCAACTAGAGAACTGTCTACTGCGAACCAGTCACCTCCCAGGACTTGTGTAGAACAACGAACCATCGGAAACTGTTCTGTCTACTGCAAACCAGTCACCTCCCAGGACTTGTGTAGAACAACGACCATCGGAAACTGTTCTGAAACTAAACATGGCTTATACTTCTAGAAGGTTATGCGCCCAGCGTGCGTCTTTATTTCCATGGATCCAAATCAAAATTTGAATTGTGGCAAATAAAATTTCTAGGATATCTGCGAATCCAAAAGCTACACAGATACTTCAAACACAACCTGAAAACAGAAACTACCCTGACTTCATTGAAAAGAATGCAACTGTCCTTGTGGAATTAATACGGTTCTTAGATGACCAAAGTCTATCGCTGATAATGGGAGAAGCCCTGGATGATGGATGCAAAGCATTAAACATATCGAGAAAGAATTATTTATCTAAAGGAAAACCCAAAATTATTTCTTTATATACTGAACTGACCTCTCTAAAACGAATGGAAGCCGAAACCATTACAGATTATATCATAAGAGCTGAAACGACTGCAAATTCTTTAAAGATGTCTGAAGTTATTAGCGACGGTCTGTTAATTTCCATGGTCCTCAAAGGATTACCGAGTGATTTTAAGCCATTTACCTCCCTGAAAGAAAAACCCATGACTTTTAGCCAATTCAAGGTAGCACTCAGAAGTTACGAGGAAACTGAAAAAATTACCACAGAAGAAAAAAGAATCTACAAATATGAAATAAAAAAAATGCACGCATAAAAAGATCAAAATTAAATTATACCCATTTTTCTCCTAAAAAAGTACAAAAATTATTTGCTATAATTGTGGACGACATAACCACAAGAGTTTTCAATGTAGATACAGGACTTTAAAAGGCGATTCCATTAAAAATGTTGAGAGCTCTGATAGTGAACATACATTCTTATTTTTATGTAGGCTTAAGGCTTCAGTAAACAATAATAATTTTCTTGTCGATTGTGGTGCAATGACAAATGTGATTACAAAGAAATCTGATTTTATCAAGTTTGATCCCAACTTAAAGCCATAAAATCATTTTGTAGAACTAGCTGACGACAGTCGAGTAAATGATATCGTTTTGAAAAGATGTGATGCTAAAATCTCGGTAAGGAACAATAAAGGTGAACTGTGTTTCTGTATTCTAGAAAACGTTCTTCTAATCCTGCAATTTAAACAAAATATATTTTCTGCACAAGTTGCCATTAAACAATGTGCAAATATATACTTTAGCCCCAATAAATGAAAACTGGTGTACTGTATTCGACATTAAAGAAAATGGAAGACTATATTGATTAAATAGGTAGTCCCATCGAAAACCGCCTGCCTTGAGTTTCAGACATGGTATAAAATTCTTGGACACTGCAATATTCCTGATATCAAAAAGTTGCCGACTAAAGTTGATGGGATGAAAATACAAACATTAAAAAACTGAAAGAGTGAAAAATAAAATAAAATCTTTAACTGCGACGTTTGTACGCAGGGGAAAATGACAAACTATCAAAACCAGACAAGAAAGCTGAGAAAAGGTCTTTGTTTTCTTCTTGTTATTCTGTGGATTCCAACTAGAGAAATCAAATCAAATCTGAAACAAAATACTACTAGACTGCTTAGTAAATTAAAAAATGTGCCAATATTTGAAGATAGGTAAAACATTTACACCCTTATCATATATGTAATAATAGGATTGACAAATATAAATGAACAATTGAAAATATATAAGAAAAAAAGTATTAATAAATAAAACATAAAAATGTATAGAATTACACAACATCTGTATCGACTGGTTCTGTGTAAAGTTACAAAATGGATATATTTTATGTGGCACTTATGATGTTTTGGATGAAATTAATTTGTGTGTTCAATGCAATAATATTAACAACAATAAACAGAATACATAATATGTATAAGTGCAAATACTTAACATATTTATTGTTTTTTTCAGATGTTCGTGATTATTGGATTTTAATAGAATACTTTCTTTACACATGATGCTATAAACATTTATTTATTTGAACGGCATATGTGTGACAACATACATCTTTAAGGTAATTTTTGGCGAAATTTTTTTTGAATTTTTTTTAAATAAATAAAAACGATAAGAGATCGAATCACAAATCAAACTGGGATAAATCACTTAATAGAAAACAATTGCAGTTGAAAAAAGATCAATATGTTAAAACAGATCTATTAAAAATACATGAGATACTGTGAAAATGTTTGGCATCAGGTAGAATGCTCCACCTCCGGCTTTAAAAAACTAGAAAATACACTAAAATAAAAAGAGAAAAGCAATAGTCCTGTAGAATTCTGAATAAATCCTTAGTTAAAAATATGATTAATGTGAAGTTTGTGGATATTTTTGTTAAAAAATTATCGTTAGTGATACATATGATAATTCACACTGGAGAGAAGACACATTCTGTTGAAATGTGTTGATATTCTTGTTCTCAAAATTCTAATTTAGTAAGACATGAGAATTCACACTAGGGAGATATCAATCTAACCAGATTATATGTGCTACAGGGCTTATGAAGAAAAATCTGAAGAAATACATAATATCCCTGATGAACCAGGTGCAAAAGAGAGCCAGACATTTGCACTTATAGGAAGATACAAAATAGAGTTATCGGTTGGTTTCAATAAATAGCAGGGCAATGTTGGCAGCTGGTTTGGCTGCTTCATACACAGCATTACAATCTTCAAAGAAAGAAAATGAAAACAAAAAGGGAAAAAACACATTTTTGTGAAGTGTGTGGATATTCTTGTTCTAGAAAACCATCTTTAGTGGAGCATATGCGAACACACACGGAGGAAAAGCCATATTCCTGTGAAGTGTGTGAATATTCTTCTTCTCAAAAATCAAATTTAGTGAGACATATGAGAACTCACACTAAGGAAAAGCCACATTCTTGTGAAGTGTGTGGATATTCTTGTTCTCAAAAATATAGTTTAGTGACACATATGCGAAATCACACTGGGGAAAATGCACATTATTGTGAAGTGTGTGGATATTCTTGTTTTGTAAAATCATCTTTAGTGAGGCATATGCGAACACACACTGGGGAAAAGCCACATTCTTGTAAAGTGTGTGGATTTTCTTATTCTCGAAAATCATCGTTAGTAAGACATATGAGAACTCACACTGGTGAAAAGCCACATTCTTGTGAAGTGTGTGGATATTCTTGTTCTGAAAAATCAAATTTAGTGACACATATGAGAACTCACACTGGGGAAAAGCCACATTCTTGTGAAGTATGCGGATATTCTTGTTCTGAAAAATCAAATTTAGTGGCACATATGAGAACTCACACTGGTGAAAAGCCACATTCTTGTGAAGTGTGTGGATATTCTTTTTCTCGAAAAGCACATTTACTGACACATATGGGAACTCACATTGGGAAGTGAACTTGAATCCATACTAGACACTATCCTCGAGTGTCAAAGGTCTTTCTGTATAAGGGTTTGTGAGAGAACCCTGACCAAATGCTAAAAATCTCATAGTATTCACAGCCCAGGTAAGATCTCCTTCCTATGGCTAACCCACATTAGCTTTTATGAGAGATGATGTACCTTATAAATTATACATGAAACACTTTATTTAAATATTTAAATAACCTTAGAGTCTACTTGAGAGAATGGGAAAAGAAATAAATAATTATGCATATAGATATGTGCCCAACTACATGCGCACAAACATGGACAATCTTGCTAGTGTATTACCCCACTAATGGTCAAATCTTTAAGTGGGATGTTCAACGAGCGAGATCCGAGTTATTTTTTGAGGAACGCATGAAAACTGGATCTCATGAGGTTTTATTTTTTTTATTTTATTAAATTTTATTTTCCAGAAATCTACTTCCCAAACATTACAAAGAGATTTGAGGGGAGGGGCGTAAATGGATGGTGACATGTTATGCTAATAAGACGAAGCTGCTCTCCTTTAACAATTACAAGAAACTTCTCCAATCACAGATATCCATGAAAAATAACATAAAATACCTCAGGCTTCTTCCTTCGAACCCCTCAGCTTAACATTCGCATTTAACGTAGCAACTGGAATAAATACATGGAGGACATTGTAAAGGCTGCTGCAATGGAGCTGGGCTCCCTCTACTGTGCGAGAAAACTCACACCTGAGAGTATTCTGTACCTTTTAAGGCTACGATTTTCCCATGTATGTTGTATTGTTGCAACAACTTTGCTGGTGCATCTACCACCAGCTTCTCCCCCTTGGATAGGGTTCAAATATGGGTCTCCAATCTAGTAGGTCCCAATTTTCAACTAGGCTCCAACCCCTCTCCCATCGCCTGTTTTACAGGTAAGTTAATGAAATGTGCTTTTATAAACTCATTGGTCTTGTGCTTCCTCGACGTATATATCCCCACAAACTCGCCTAGCAAGAAAATCAAACCCCTTCACTGTTGCGGTACCTAACTATCAGTAAATGTTCTACTCAAACAGCTTCTTCTCTTGAAAAGTTAGAATTTGGAATTCTTTTCCTGCTTCTTGTTTCCGAAACTGTATTGATATGCAGAAATTCAAATGCAACGGAAACCAACCTCTTAATCATTCTTAAACATGGTCCCAATTAGTAGCCTCAGAGAAGTACCTGGTTTAGGTCCCAGGCGCGAGGATAAAAATGCACTATTATTCCTACTTCAAACTAAACTTCTGAACGATAAATATTACAAATCTTATTATTTTTTTCTATATCCGGTTCCATCTACTGTCTTATAACTGTTTCCAGATTTCCGTCACTCAAGTCAGAAAAAATATGTGTTTGCTGGCATTTATTAGTTTTGGAAAACGAGTTTGTATTAGAAAAGAAGTTGAAACTTATTCTTCCAGTCAAATACAAAAAAAATTAACAGTCAAACCTTGAAAAGAATGCAACGTCTCCAAGTGGAATGGTATGCAGAAGTTCAAATGCAACATAAACCAACATCTTTATCTTTCTTAAGCATGGTCCAAATTAGTAGCCTCTTATGTCCAAGTCGTAATTTGTCTTGTTTGGGGTGAAGGTGACTTTAAAAAAAATGGACCAGTTTACCAGCACAGAAATAATCTCAGTGGCTAATATTTTTTTTAAATGTAAACCTCCTGGCAGAAAATCAAAAACCATTGATGCAGTGATATATATATATATATATATATATATATATATATATATATATATATATATATATATATAATGTGTGTGTGTGTTCAGAATGTGAGAGATGATACAATTATTTCCACAATCAAGCAACGTCACAAGAGACATGACAGCCAAAAAAACTAGAAGTCCAAGACTTAAGTTTGGCCCTCATTTAGGCTCATCGGTTGAACAAATCCGAATTCAGCATTCGAACCCGAATCTTTTGCATGCGAGGCAAGTACTCTACCAGTTGAGCAACCACGGCACACACAAGAAAGTCTATTTAGAAACACAGATCAAGCAACCCGCGTCGAAATCCGAATATGTGTAAAAAAAACATGGATACGGAGGTGTAAATGATGGGAGAAATAAGACTATAAAAAAGAAAGACAAGGATCGTGACAGAGACGAAATTACATTCTTAATCTTGGAAAAGATGTGAAGAACGTTCTATATTGGACGGGTAATGCCATAACTGTAACCAAGAAGAAATAAATGTCGTTGTACAACCAAAAAGCAAGTCGAAGTTATGTTCTGTTTGAAGCTGAACGTCAACAAAATTATTTTTGCACCAAACTAATCTATACTAATGTAAAAATTATATAAATATAATTTTACTACTATATGTTGTTCTGTCCATTCTTCTACTAGAATGTATTTATGTATTCCGTAATAAGTAACGTATAATAAGCATATATCATATCTCAACACATGATTATATGCATATATATATTTATATAGATATTTATATTTATATACATATTCATATATATATATATATTTATATATATATATTTACATATATTTTTTATATGTATATATTTATATATATATATTTATATGTATTTATTTATGTGTTAGAGAATGGAGAGAGAGAGGGGAGAGGTGAATTATAGTGTAGACACGCTGACCGGAAGTAAAAGATCAACTGATTTGATTGCGTGCGAGTCATGTGATCAGATTAGCTGAATCGGAGATTTGATTTGGACTCAGAAGACAACGGACGGCTTCCCGTTGGCTCCTCCTCTTCACTGGGGGGGACGAACGCTAACGTGTGTAGAAGAAGAACCCACACAGGCCGATTTCACTTTCCACCTTCTGCAGGACATCTGGGAAAAGTGAAATTAATTATAGAACTAATTCCTTGTCTTGGAGTGATTGAATCTTCATCTAAAAACAGGTACCCAGTCTCCCTCCAGGACGAGAAAATTCCAGATGGTCCAACATCGAAGAAGCAGAGGTAGGTTCTGAAAATACATGTCACTCACACACGATTCCCTTTATGATACAACATAAATATACAACGCAACATATGTATCTATATATATATTTGTATATATATGTATATATATATTTGTATATATATGTATACATATATATTTATATATGTATATATATATTTACATATATATTTATATATATATATGTATATATATATTTATATATATGTATATTCTTATATATATATATATATATATATATATATATATATATATATATATATATATATACACAAATCGTTGAAAATTTATTTTGGAAAATGGAATATATTGTTTTAGAAAATATAATACTTCTTTTGTCTGCAAAGGTAAGAACTGGAAATAGGGGTTCTCAACAAATGACAATAATTTTTATAAGGATAAACCTATCAATATCTGCAATTCATAAATGAACCTTTTGTAGACAAATTGAATGGAACGTGTTGGAATTGCATTTTAAAATAAATTCAAATCCAAATCTATTTAAAGCCTATAATCTTATCTAAGTTGATCGTATGTAAAATAAAAGAAGATTTCTTCTCTCCTGATTCCTGTAATGTATTTAACGATAATGTCAGGAGACTTAACCCTTAAATACCGACTGAGATTTTTCTGTGGAAGACGTCAAAAAACGATCAAATGATCAGTATTTTACTAGATCACCAGCCATGTTCACTCAACCGAATTTTGCAATATAAAAAAGTAATACTTACACTTGGTGAGATTTGAAAATAATTCCGTATTATGAGTTTCTGCCAGACAATGTATTCTCTGAAATATCCTTGTCAATTGAATTTTGCAATATAAAAAAGTATACCTTACACTTGGTGAGATTTGAAAATAATTCCGTATTATGAGTTTCTGCCATACAATGTATTTGAAGAAATTTTATTATCCACCTTTCCCGTGGAAGTTAATTCTTAAACAATTAATCGTTACTACTAACTCTGAAACTGACGGAAAAAATTACAAACAAAAAGAGAAAAATAGGAGAAATAGAATTTATTAACAAAGATATCTAAAGAAAAAGTAGTGACCTCTATGAGCTGCCAAAAATGTCCATCTGGCTTACAAGAGTCCTTGTAGTAGTAACCAAAACGGGGGAGAGAGTGAAGGGAAATAGAAGGAAAGAGAGATAGAAAGGGAGGAAGGAGGGAAAAAAGGAGGGGAGCACTTACTGGAAGCTTCTGGGTGCCCTTTCACGAATGGAACATTTAGAAAGTTCGTTTCTTGTGGGTTTTATTTTTTGAGTTATGTTGTTTAAAAGTTCCCTTTTGTTTCTTTTTCCTGGAAATTCGTTTTTCGTAGTCCTTTCAGCAAGGTAGAAATTTCTTGAGGCTGAATATTCTGGTGTTTTCAGGTATCTTCGAAAACTTCCCTGCGGCGAATTTTCTGTTCAAAAGTTCTATTATCTTTTCTCGATAATAGTATTAGTTTTCAAGTGTCTTAGAAAACTAGGTTCTTCTGTTCAAAACTTCTATTATCTTTTCTCGATAATAGTATTAGTTTTCAAGTGTCTTAGAAAACTAGGTTCTTCTTTTCAACGACTTTGATGTCTCATCAAGACAGAGTTGTTCAACGCCTTAGTAAATTCCAGGCGTTCCCTTTTATCGATAATTATTTTAGTTTTCAAGTGTCTTAGAAAACTTTTTATCCGAGACCGACATAAGGGAGTCAGGTGACATAAAAAAGGGGGAAGCTAGGGAAGGGGGTAGGAAAGGGGTTAAGAAGAAAGGAAGGAAGAACAGAGCAGCAAAAAGAAGGAAAGAAAAAAGAAAGAAAGATGGTGGAAGATAATTTCCACACCCTCCCTAAAAAGAAAAAAGACAAAAAGAAAAAATCCTCAAACAACAATCTAATACCAAACGTATTCTGGATTTCTTTCATTTAAAGATTTAACAGACCTTGCAGGCCTAGACTGAAAGTTTTCTCTGTCCCGACTAGTCCCCGAGCTCAGAGAATTGCCCTCTCCATCGTTAGAAGCTTGGTGAGAGTGGGTTATGGAAAGTTCTAAAGGACACAAGTTCCTTAAGGAATGTTCCTGAGTGCTGCCATCACTCCTTCTGATTAAAGTTGACCGAACTAAGCTATCCGACCCAGACGTTAGATTAACCACCCTTCCCAAGGACCAATAAGGACGAGTCTTCATAGGGTTTTTTTATCAAAACGACATCACCCAGCTTAATCATATTTTCAAAATCAGATTGGTAAAGATCCTGCGACAACTCCCTCAGACCCAAGAGATATTGTTCATACCATAGTCTTTTAAAACGATTCAAGAATTCATCCCTACATCCCAGACTCTCAATAAGATCTTCTTTACTAGGGAGGTTATCCTGGAAACAATCCTCTTCTAAGGACAAAAACACAGAGTTTTTATGGAAGGGATGCACAAAAGCATTAGGAGTAATCACCTCACAGCCAGAATCATCAGAGCAACGATAGGTCAAGGGCCGATCGTTAACAGATCCCTGCACATCTGACAGAACCGTCAAAAGTTGAAAATAACTTAACTTCCTACGTCCTATAACCTTGAAAAGCCAACTTTTTACAACTCCAATTAATCTTTCCCACACAGCACCGTACCAAGCAGAATATAAAGGTATCGTTTGGTGTTTGATAAGATGGGCATCCACTGTCCCTCTAAATTCGTCAGACAAATAAACCTGTTTAACAAGGTCACAACCCGCCACAAAGGACTTTGCATTATCCGAATAAATGTGAGAAGGGACCCCATAAAAATTGCAAAATCTCAAAAATGTCAAAGCCACAGACTGAGTGGTCATATCAGGCAACAGTTCCAAGTGTATAGCTCGCACACTAAAACAGGTGAAGATTAAAATATACATCTTTTTAGTTTCATCACCTTCATGCACCCACAAATGGCCAGTAAAATCTATCCCGGTGTGCAAGAACGGCTTAACTAAATTAACCCGATGCTTAGGCAAATTTGTAACCTTGGGATATCTAAAGGAAAGAGTATTACATTTTTTGCAAATGACACAACAAGATATCACCGTTTTAATAGCTTGTCTAGCTTTGGGTATCCAAAATCCCGACATTCTGAATTTGCTAAGCGTAGCAGCAATTCCCAGATGCTTACACTTCAAATGACAATCCATGATTATCAAACTTGTAACATGACAAGACTTGGGAAGCAGAATAGGATGAAGGACTGCATCAGAAAAATAAGTAGATTTACCAATTCTACCTCGTGAGCGAATCAATTCTTTATCATCCAAAAATAAATTAAATTTAGAAACCAAAGGGGGGGGCTTCACCGCCATCAGACAAATAATCCTTTTCCTTAGAGCAGTCCTTGTGTCATTCTGAGCAAGTACAATCTCGCCTTAATACTAGAGTCGAGAACAATACCTCTCATTTTTGATATAAATCGGAAAACTGCAATCAAAACTCCAATGAGCTTCTTCAGCGAAGAAAATCTCTCTACTTCAATTATATAACTGCCCTGAAAGACAGGTTCGCAATCAGTAACTGTACTGATCAACATCTGGCAAGCCGGATTAAGACAATTCAGGTCATAACTAGGCCAGATCCAGTTATCTCCTCTCAACCATTCAGGCCCAAATAACCAACGAGTAAAAACCATTTTAAATTTGTTCAGGGACATACCCCTCGTGACAAAGTCAGAAGGATTGTCATTAGTCTTCACATACTTAAACTTCACTGTCAAACCTTTATCACTAAGATTTTTTACCATCGCTTTTTCATCCTTTAACCGGTTACGAGTGAATTGACATTTCGTATGGACATTGTCAGATAAAACCCAGGATAGTACTACCTATGCATCTACAGCGATAATCACTGAACTGAGCACTTACAAAGGGAGTATTTTCACCAGAACAGAAATGTGCTTCATGCATAAATATACCACTAACAGCTCCAAGGTGGGTAAGGTTCTCTTAACAGAGGCAACAACCCTGGCTTTAGCGAATATCAGTCTGGCTTCTCCATGCTGATGTAAATATACCGCAATTCCATAGGCCAGGTTCGAGGCATCACAAAACACTATCAACGTGGCTGAAGAATCGGAAGCCACGGAGTAACGGTCGAATTCAAGCTCCCCGATACATACCAGATCCTTATACAACTTCTCCCAGTCAACCATAATGTCGGGTGGGACCGGCTGGTCCCAGGATACTTTCAACTTCCACAATTTACTAAGAAGGATCCTACCTTTAATAGTAACAGGGAGCATTAAGCCAAGGGGGTCAAATACAGAGGAATTTACAGACAAAATATCCCTCTTAGAGGATACTGATCTTCCTTCAATGCAAGAACTTACTCGCATTGTGTCAGAGGAGGGGTTATACAAATAGCCCAATACCTTCTCAGTGTCAGAACCGTGGGAGGAGAGACTGTTATCCTGCAACATTCGCTTAGCAAGCACTTCATTGTTGCTACAGCAATTCCTCAAGGAAAATCCACCTTCCCCCATGACAGAAACAGCTTCCAAGTACAGCTGTATCAGAACTTCAGCAGAATTATGAGTTTTCACCAGATTGTCCACATAGAAGTGGCCCAAAAGCATCTCCCTGCAAGGACCAGGAGGGTACTTCTCCACATGATATCGAACCATGTAGCTCAGTATGAAATGACTGGATACAAAGACAAATATAAGAGTGTTGTATCTAAAGCAGATCAACTCATCACCCAATCTTAAAAAGAAGCAGAATCTATTTCTGTCACGTTCGTCATTCAAACGAATCATTAAAAAGGCCTTCCGAATATCGGCCAGTAGAACATACTGGTCCATCCGAAAACGCAAAAGCAAATCCAGCATGTCAGTGTACATATTGACACCAGAATAAGCGCAGTCATTTAAAGAAGGTTTCCCACCGGTTCTCAAAGAACAATTGAAGACCGGTCTAATCTTGTTGGTGCACTGTAAATCCTGTTTTATCACCGGTCGATGAGGAATCGATACATATTTGTTAAAATCGGAAGGCGCAACCACAATCCTTTCAATTATTCCTTCCTTTTCTTGGTCTAAGAAGACCTGACAATAATCTTCGTACAACCCCTGTTCCGTCAGCTTCTTCGATACGTGATTCAAAACTGACAAAGACACCTGATGATTAGCAGGCACCGACTTTAATTTTTCTTCATTCCAAGGCAAACTGACATAGTAACAGTTATCTATGAAGCGAATGGAGGAGCGAAAGGACTCAATCATA
Organism: Euprymna scolopes; assembly: GCF_053919585.1. NCBI lineage: Eukaryota > Metazoa > Mollusca > Cephalopoda > Sepiida > Sepiolidae > Euprymna > Euprymna scolopes. The sequence goes on along the minus strand of NC_136527.1, from coordinate 197,076,364 downwards.
TTCTTATCGAAATCACTGAATTCCTCCTCAACAATACCTATGGTTTCCAGACTAAACATTTTTTCCACAGTTCTATCAAAGTAGACTCCTCAAAACATCTGAACGGACTAGTATACACAGACTTGGGGTTCAACACAAAATATACATGAGTGAGGTCGCACACAGAGTGTTCTTTGACGACTTGAGCATAATTCAATTCCAACCCCTTTTCCAGGTCTTTGGGAGGAGGAGACCCAAAATCCGCCAGATCACCAAACAAAACCATTTCTTGGGGAAATTCCCACACAAGGCCCTCTCTAAACTCCTTTAAATTCATAGATACCAAAAACCTAAGCACGCCCACACCCAGTAAACCATATACAGGCAAAGTGTCATCTCTCAACTCCGAGAAATTAGCAGCCAATTTGACCTGATGTTTCTTAAGGTCTTCTACCACAGAATTCAATCCGTGAACACGAAACGAAAGGTCCATATCATCATCCACCAAGAACAACACAGAATGGCATGAATTTGGAAACCTCACTTGAAGATTAACTTCCTTCAAGTGTTTAACTTCTTTTCCCAAAAAGGTCTTAATCAGAAACTTACGATCTCTCATGGGAGTATTAATATCAGAAAAGGCATCCAACATTTTTCCAGACAAATAGGATCGCTCACTACCAGTGTCGATAAGGCAGTTGAAAGATACACTTTCACCAGATCCATTGTTGACGGCAACCTCAACAACAGGCAGCAACGAAGAGCTATTCAAGTGCCAACAAGCATTAGAAGCAGTAGATTCACCCCCAACAGAAGGACACATCACTCTACAGTGGCCCTTCTTATTACATAGCCAGCACATTCCATACTCCTTACCCTTGCAAAGACAAGACTCTTCTGCATGAGAAGGGCTCGAGCACTTGCTACATAAGCCAATATCCTTACACCTCCTCAACCGGGCAGCATAAGAAGGGAAAAACTTGCAGGAATTACTGTTATGGTTATTGGTTCGGCAAAAATTACACTTAAATCCAATCTTCGTAGACTGGATATGAAAGTTTTCCAGCGTGGAAGGCTTTTCAGCATCTGACGAACCCAAGAACCTAGGAGAAAAAGTTTTCTTAGGTATACTAGCCACCTTCCGAGGATATGTTTCCTTATTTTTACAAAACTCAATCGTTCGAAATATTTCCGAACTGTGGTCTAGTATGTCTTTCAGAGTAGGGTAATTATTTCCTATTTTATGAATCAACTCAGACCTAAAAAGAGTGGGCAGCTTACTGAAAACAATATGACTTAATAACTTGTTTCCGGGAGAGTTCATCTCCAAGAAATTTAAACTGAAGGAACTATTTAATTCGTGAACCTGAGCCTTAACAGAATTCAAGAACTTCTTTGCTACTAAGTGGTTGCTTAACTTCTCTATACTCAATATATGAGAAAAAACAGAATCCACAATGTTGTCCTTATCTAGAAATTCCGACGCGAGAATGTCGGTGGCTATGCGATAGTTTTCCTCAGATATAGAGAGGTGCCGCACTAGTTGAAAGGCGTAGCCAGACAAATGGTTTTTCAACACAACTAACCTCAGGGTGTCATTTTCTAAGTCCACTACACTATTCTCGAATTCCCGCTGAAAATTAAGGAAGGCTAATATATCGTTTTCTAAATCCTTTTCACTAAACTTGGGACATTCAATTTTGGGCGTCATCCCCAGACGTTTTTCCTTAATAAGAGAGAATTTGTGATTCGCACTATCCCTTACTTCTACCGAAGGCTTGAGTCTAGACAATTTTTCCAAAACCTTCACTCGATGAAGAGCGAAATCCCTATTAAATGCCTTAATCTCCTCATCTTCTGTTCCCTCAATTAAATAGGCATTAATAATTTATCCGTCTATTAAATCCACTGAAGCAATGTAATCATCTATCTGCTTTTTATACAACGTATAACCTACTTCGTTTATTTCATCTAAAGATTCTAAAAACTCAAACACAGTTAAGATTTTATCTCTAATAATCTTTCTTTTTTCAAATAACATTGAGGTAGTGGGAGAGGTAGTCATTTTAGAATACTAAACCCCACCCCTTCTAACCTATCAACGGCTAAATGCTAAACTACTCCCCTCTTGGCGCGCGCGCCACCAACAACCCTTCTTGGCGCCAAACATGCCTGTAAAACAAAGGAACAAGAAGCCAAGATGGCCGACGCAGAAACAAAGAAGAAGGAAGGAGGGAGGGTGGAACTATCTACGCGATGGACAGCAGCCGGTCATCAATAAGCCCAGACCAGTTTATCAGAGAGTAGCTTACTAAACTGGCAGAGTTATTAACTCTATGAGTACCTATTTTTGGCAGAGTGAAGAAATTTTATTATCCACTTTTTCCCGTGGAAGTTAATTCTTCTTAAACAATTAATCGTTACTACTAACTCTGAAACTGAAGGACAAAATTACAAACAAAAAGAGAAAAATAGGAGAAATAGAATTTATTAACAAAGATATCTAAAGAAAAAGTAGTGACCTCTATGGGCTGCCAAAAATGTCTATCTGGCTTACAAGAGTCCTTGTAGTAGTAACCAAAACGGGGGAGAGAGTGAAGGGAAATAGAAGGAAAGAGAGATAGAGAGGGAGGAAGAAGGAGGGAAAAAAGGAGGGGAGCACTTACTGGAAGCTTCTGGGTGCCCTTTCACGAATGGAACATTTAGAAAGTTCGTTTCTTGTGGGTTTTATTTTTTGAGTTTGTGTTGTTTAAAAGTTCCCTTTTGTTTCTTTTTCCTGGAAATTCGTTTTTCGTAGTCCTTTCAGCAAGGTAGAAATTTCTTGAGGCTGAATATTCTGGTGTTTTCAGGTATCTTCGAAAACTTCCCTGCGGCGAATTTTCTGTTCAAAAGTTCTATTATCTTTTCTCGATAATAGTATTAGTTTTCAAGTGTCTTAGAAAACTAGGTTCTTCTGTTCAAAACTTCTATTATCTTTTCTCGATAATAGTATTAGTTTTCAAGTGTCTTAGAAAACTAGGTTCTTCTTTTCAACGACTTTGATGTCTCGTCAAGACAGAGTTGTTCAACGCCTTAGTAAATTCCAGGCGTCCCCTTTTATCGATAATTATTTTAGTTTTCAAGTGTCTTAGAAAACTTGGTTCTTCTTTTCAACGACTTTAATGTCTCGTCAAGACAGAGTTGTTCAACGCCTTAGTAAATTCCAGGCGTCCCTTTTTATCCGAGACCGACAGGGAATACCTTAGACCGTTCTGGTCTCCTCGAAGCCTTGTTCACAACTGTTCACTTCTCAAAAATATCACACACGTGCGACAATTTAGCACGAAAACGTCTCATCCAATCAACGGTCATAAGGGAGTCAGGTGACATAAAAAAGGGGAAGCTAGGGAAGGGGGTAGGAAAGGGGTTAAGAAGGAAGGAAGGAAGAACAGAGCAGCAAAAAGAAGGAAAGAAAAAGGAAAGAAAGATGGTGGAAGATAATTTCCACATATTCTCTTAAATATCCTTGTCAATTAAATTTTGCAATATAAAAAGTGTACCTTACACTTGGTGAGATTTGAAAATAATCTCGTATTATGAGTTTCTTCCAGACAATGTATTCTCTGAAATATCCTTGTCAATTGAATTTTGCAATATAAAAAAGTATACCTTACACTTGGTGAGATTTGAAAATAATTTCGTATTATGAGTTTCTGCCAGACAATGTATCCTCTGAAATATCCTTGTCAATTGAATTTTGCAATATAAAAAAGTATACCTTACACTTGGTGAAATTTGAAAATAATTTCGTATTATGAGTTTCTGCCAGACAATGTATTCTCTGAAATATTCTTGTCAATTGAATTTTGAAATATAAAAAAGTATACCCTACACTTGGTGAGATTTGAAAATAATTCCGTATTATGAGTTTCTGCCAGACAATTTATTCTCTAAAATATCCTTGTCAATTGAATTTTGCAATATAAAAAAGTATACCTTACACTTGGTGAAATTTGAAAATAATTTCGTATTATGAGTTACTGCCAGACAATGTATTCTCTAAAATATCCTTGTCAATTGCTAAGGGAAACCTTGAGTGTTGAAATCTGTGTTTAATATTTGACATTTAAATTTGACTAAGAGTAAAACCCATGCAAATTAATAGATTAAAAACTAATATTATCAAAGCAAATAAATTCCTGGTTACAATGATCAACCGCCGATCACTTGTAATACGACAGAAGTCATGGAAAGTGTAAAATGTTCTTTTAATAAAAATAAAAAGTTTAATCGTTTGTGAAGTTTAAATCTTACTATACAACAACATTAATAAATATTTCTTAACTGTAAAGCAAAAACAAAGTACATATAACAGAGTTTATCTTACAGCAGGTTTGATAATATTAATCATTCAAAAAATTTATTTTTTTTTATATATTTTTGATTAACACAGTTGCTTTTATGACAATATACTACTTACTTAGAAGTTTACGTTATTTTAAAGTCATTCAAATATAAGAGTGAGCCAGATTAGCATATTCTTTTTGTATTCAATCCATACAATGCTTAGATTTGTGAGATCATTTTGTTTTAATCAGCATTTGAAATGTTTTCTTTTAAGATGTTGACATCAGGGATTGCTATTGTTCAATGTGTTATGGTAATTAATCGAATCAATGCTTAGATTTCTCTATCCCTTTCAAGAATAGAATAATAACCTTGCAAATTGACAACAGATTTTTTATCCAAAACAGTACCACTTGCATTCAGTTTGTTTTAAGTGCCCTTCAGACGATAATTTTTCATAGATGTTGCATTAAATCAGGCCAGGTAAAAGCATGTGTACTGTTTAATCATCTGTATTGTTAACTAGAATTGTTTGGTAATGAGACAATACATTCATGTGTATTGTTTAAAAAAATTGTTTGGTAGTGAGACAATACATTCATGTGTATTGTTTAATAGAATTGTTTGGTAGTGAGACAATACATTCATATGTATTGTTTAATAAAATTGTTTGGTAGTGAGACAATAAATGCATCTGTATTGTTTAATAAAATTGTTTGGTAGTGAGACAATACATTCATCTGTATTGTTTAATAGAATTGTTTGGTAGTGAGACAATACATTCATCTGTATTGTTTAATAAAATTGTTTGGTAGTGAGACAATACATTCATCTGTATTGTTTAATAGAATTGTTTGGTAGTGAGACAATACATTCATTTGTATTGTTTAATAGAATTGTTTGGTAGTGAGACAATACATTCATCTGTATTGTTTAATAGAATTGTTTGGTAGTGAGACAATAAATGCATCTGTATTGTTTAATAAAATTGTTTGGTAGTGAGACAATACATTCATCTGTATTGTTTAATAGAATTGTTTGGTAGTGAGACAATACATTCATCTATATTGTTTAATAAAATTGTTTGGTAGTGAGACAATACATTCATCTGTATTGTTTAATAGAATTGTTTGGTAGTGAGACAATACATTCATTTGTATTGTTTAATAGAATTGTTTGGTAGTGAGACAATGCATTCATTTGCATTGTTTAATAGAATTGTTTGGTAGTGAGACAATACATTCATTTGTATTGTTTAATAGAATTGTTTGGTAGTGAGACAATACATTCATCTGTATTGTTTAATAGAATTGTTTGGTAGTGAGACAATACATTCATGTGTATTGTTTAATAGAATTGTTTGGTAGTGAGGCAATAAATGCATCTGTATTGTTTAATAGAATTGTTTGGTAGTGAGACAATAAATGCATCTGTATTGTTTAATAAAATTGTTTGGTAGTGAGACAATACATTCATCTGTATTGTTTAATAGAATTGTTTGGTAGTGAGATAATACATTCATATGTATTGTTTAATATAATTGTTTTGTAGTGAGACAATACATTCATGTGTATTGTTTAATAGAATTGTTTGGTAGTGAGACAATACATTCATGTGTATTGTTTAATAGAATTGTTTGGTAGTGAGGCAATACATTCATGTGTATTGTTTGATAGAATTGTTTGGATGTGAGGAATTACATTCATTAGTATTTTTAATATAATTGTTTGGTAGTGAGACAATACATTCATCTGTATTGTTTAATAGAATTGTTTGGTAGTGAGACAATACATTCATGTGTATTGTTTAATAGTATTGTTTGGTAGTGAGACAATACATTCATCTGTATTGTTTAATAGAATTGTTTGGTAGTGAGACAATACATTCATCTGTAATGTTTAATAGAATTGTTTGGTAGTGAGACAATACATTCATGTGTATTGTTTAATAGAATTGTTTGGTAGTGAGGCAATACATTCATCTGTATTGTTTAATAGAATTGTTTGGATGTGAGACAATACATTCATGTGTATTGTTTAATAGAATTGTTTGGATGTGAGGAAATACATTCATTTGTATTTTTAATAGAATTGTTTGGTAGTGAGACAATACATTCATCTGTATTGTTTAATAGAATTGTTTGGTAGTGAGACAATACATTCATGTGTATTGTTTAATAGAATTGTTTGGTAGTGAGACAATACATTCATTTGTATTGTTTAATAGAATTGTTTGGTAATGAGACAATACATTCATTTGTATTTTTAATAGAATTGTTTGGTAGTGAGACAATACATTCATTTGTATTGTTTAATAGAATTGTTTGGTAGTGAGACAATACATTCATGTGTATTGTTTAATAGAATTGTTTATTAGTGAGACAATACATTCATTTGTATTTTTAATAGAATTGTTTGGTAGTGAGACAATACATTCATTTGTATTTTTAATAGAATTGTTTGGTAGTGAGACAATACATTCATTTGTATTGTTTAATAGAATTGTCTGGTAGTGAGACAATACATTTATCTGTATTGTTTAATAGAATTGTTTGGTAGTGAGACAATACATTCATCTGTATTGTTTAATAGAATTGTTTGGTAGTGAGACAATACATTCATCTGTATTGTTTAATAGACTTGTATCACATTTCAATGTTCCTTTATCATGCTTGTTCTTAAATGTATGCAATTGAGTGAAATGCTTTTTATATTGTAGCTAGACAAAAGATTTTTTCTGTATTTGTGAGGGAGTAATCTCTCACCGTTATGCTGAGAACTCTGTCGTCATTCATTTTCTCTGCTTGTGTAGCCTGCATGTCAATCAACACAATGAAGTATGAACCAGTATAATTTATATGGAATTATGCTAGTTTCTTCATTCGGAAATTTCGTAAGTATTTAATGCAGAGATTTTATCATACTAGAAATCAATTCAATGATATCAACTAGTATTAATATTTGTTTGCATTTTATTGAGATATATTAATAATCTACTTGATCTCTTGTTTATTTTCTTTTTATTAATTTTTTTATCATTTTTCTCTAGCTGTGATTACAAACCTAACATTTCTTCATTGTTTGGATATATTTTGGTTCACTAGATATATTTGCCAAATCATTTTTTGTTAAATTTATCAATTTTATTTCATTTCATTTTGATTTGCTTTTATAACCAAGAATTCTTTAAATGATAGATGTTGTTCTCTTTATGTTTTTTTGTTAAATTTATCAATTTTATTTCATTTCATTTTGATTTGCTTTTATAACCAAGAATTCTTTAAATGATAGACGTTGTTCTCTTAATGTTTTTTGTTAAATTTATCAATTTTATTTCATTTCATTTTGATTTGCTTTTATAACCAAGAGTTCTTTAAATGATAGACGTTGTTTTCTTTATGTTTTTTGTTAAATTTATCAATTTTATTTCATTTCATTTTGATTTGCTTTTTATAAACAAGAGTTCTTTAAATGATAGACGTTGTTCTCTTTATGGTTGCAGACTGTATTTCCTTAAAAGCTGCATTCCTTTCACAGGTCTTCCAATTAAAAACTGTGTAATGGAAGACAGTGTAAACACCATCTGCCAATAGGATTGGTCATCTACACATAAAGTGACTTAAAGGCCATCAGTCTCTGAGTGACAAAACCTGCACTGGTCATTTTTTTGTATTTTTTAAATCCATTTTCATGGTCTGATCTTCATTGGCTAAAATATTCTTTCCTCCTCATCAAATGAAAGTCTTCTACTTTTTAACTGTTGAAGTATAGCATCCTGTCCTAAATATTCTTGATTATGCTCTCCATGAAATTTCCAACTCTATTGCTTCTGTCTTTGTTATCTTGTGTTTGTTTCCGTTCTTTTTCTTTTGCTGGTTTATCATATAACTCTACAGTATTTTTCAATATGATTCCCCCAAATCCCAGTAAACATTCTGATTGAGATTTGTACATAGTTATCCTGCACCATTTCCATATCTGTTGTGCTTTTTATGTGCTGCTCCATCTTTACTATGCTGGTTTCATATGAATATCGTTTATTTTAGTGAGATATTCACTTAATTCTTTGGCGGAATATGTTTTTGTCAATTGTTAATTATTTTTCCAATATTTTATTTACGAGAAATACTGGACAAGAATTTGATTCCCTCGCTGGAGTTACTATTTGATTTCGGTATATTAAGGACGCTTACATTAAATTTTCTGAAATGATTGGGATGTAAAGATTCCAGATTTTCATGTCGTATATAGGGCTTTGGTTTTCTCCCTCACCGTTCTGTAAAGACCAGAACCATTAAGAACAATTAGTTTAAACTGATATGCTAATTACTCCCTCTTGTACTATATAACTATGTCAGACTAAATGGCCCCGTTTTCCAGGTATCTAACCTTCGTAATTATAGTGGATGGTGTATGACTTATTTCCAACTGTCTTTTCTGGTACATTTGATACCCTAGACGTTCTACTACATTTGATATTCATGTTTTAAGAAATTTTTAGTAGAGATATAATCACACTCTATTGTGTCGCATTTTACAACTGGATGTCAGATGGCTTACACGCTTTAATTCTTTGGGACAGAATCGGCACTTGTTATTATTGAGTGAGTGCTTATGTGTGCCAGTATTTTTTTAGAGATAGGATATTCATAGTTTTCAAGAATGTGTCTTTTTCTAAGTGTGCGTTTTCGTATTCGTAACAGTAACAATGATTTTATAGGACAAGAAAATTCACACACTTAACATGTTTCTAGCTTTTTCTGTTTTATTTTACTTCAGTGAAATTTTGAGTTCTCATATGTCTCACTAAAGGTGATTTCTCAGCACAAGAATATTCACACACTTCTCAAGAATATGGCTTTTCATTCTTTTTTTAACTTTTTCTTCTAGGGGATAGGACATCAACCAGATGTCTGACATTTACCCCTATTTTAGTGAGTCCAACCAAGAGATCTTTTCAGGATTCTAGCCAGAGTGCGTTCTCATATGTGCAATCAACGATGATTTTAAGGAAAAAGAATATCCACACACTTCACAAGTATGTAGTTTTTTCTCAGTGTGAGTTCTCATATGTCTCACTAAACATGATTTATAAGAAGTATATTCACACACTTCACAAGAATATGGCTTTTCTCCAGTGTGAGTCCTAATATTATCTACTAACTTGGATTTTTCAAAACAAGAATATCCACATACTTCACAAGTATGTGGCTTTTCCCCAGCATGACGTCTCATATGTTTCATTAAATTTGATTTTTAGGAACAAGAATAATCACACACTCCACAAGAGTGTGGCTTTTCTCCAGTGTGACTTCTAATATGTCTCGCTAAATGTGATTTATCAGAACAAGAATATTTACACACTTCACACGAATATGGCTTTTTCCCAGTGTGAATTCTCATATGTATTACTAACTTTGATTTTTGAGAAAAGGAAACACCACACACTTCACAACAATGTGGCTTTTTGACAGTGTTATTACTCATTTTTTCACTATCGTTTATTCATTAAAACACTTCACAAGACTTTGGTTTTTTTAAGTGTATATCATATTTTAGTGTCCAAGAATATTCTACACATATTGTAAGAACGTTGTTTTTTATTTCAATTTTGTTATTAATTTGTTCAAGTGGGAGATGGGGCAGCCTGCCAGATGCCAAACATTTGGTTTTATAAATTCCAACTGAGAGACTTTTTCAAACTGCTACTTCAAAGATTTTTGCATTCATATGGTGTTACTTTTCTATGAATCTTTTCTTAGTTCTCTAATTTCCAGTACTGTAGAAAATATTGTCTTTTTAAAAGCTATATACTTTTTTATAGTTTCCAGTACTGTAGAAAATATTGTCTTTTTAAAAGCCACAAACTTTGTTTATAGTTTTCACTACTGTAGAAAATATTGTCTTTTTAAAAGCCATGTACTTTTTATAGTTTCCAATACTGTAGAAAATATTGTCTTTTTAAAAGCCATATACTTTTTTATAGTTTTCAATACTGTAGAAAATATTGTCTTTTTAAAAGCCACAAAGTTTTTTATAGTTTCCGGTACTGTAGAAAATATTGTCTTTTTAAAAGCCACAAACTTTTTTTATAGTTTCCAGTACTAGTGAGGAATAAAATGTGTAAACTTATATATAAAATACTACACTATACAATCCTAAAATACAATATATATATATATATATATATATATATATATATATATATATATATATATATATGTCAGCCATACTGATGAGCTGTGAAACAGCGAAACAGTACTATATATATATATATATATATATATATATATATATATATATATATTCATCCACATACAGTACTGTTTCGCTGTTTCACAGCTCATCAGTGCGGCTCGATAGGCAACTGCCTCAAGCCAGAATCGAAACCCGACCGACCAAATGACAGTCAATGCTTCTCACTATTACACTATACACTATACGACTGATGATGAGTGGGTGATGAATTTACGATGTTTATATATATATATATATATATATATATATATATATATACATATATATATATATACATATATTATAATATTGTATATATATTATTTCATATTTACATATATACATAGTATTTCCTATATATATATATATATATAAATGTATATATATATATATTTATATATATACATTACTATAAAATACAAACTATATTGTATTTTATAGTATTATATATTGTAATATTTTTCTATAAGTTTAAACGTTATAACGTATATATATATATATATATATATATATATATATATATATATATATATATATATATATATATATGACTTAATATTATGTAAATTATATATCTAATATATGCATATGTATCTTATGGTAATAATGAGAGTAAATTACAAAAAGTTATAATTTATTTATTTTGTCTTCAAGTCCAAACTTATAATTTTTTTATTAAAAAAACTACAACGAAATTCTATACATTTTTATTTTTTATTTTTGTAGCGTTTAGTTTTATCTTATATATTTGTCAGTTTCTCAATTCTATTATTTCATCTAAAATTTGTTTTAGAAATATATCCGTTCACCTCTAATCTTTCTGAATATAAAAGATTTGTAAAGTCGTTTAACCTACATATGTGTTAATTCTTCAGCTATCTTTAAACATCAGTAAGAATAAATGTTTATTTTACTTATTATACATAATGGAAATAATTTGGGGACATTACAAAGACTTTTTCAAGGTTGGATTTTTCAACATTACAATAAAATTGCTTTTAACTGAAAGTATTCTGGACGTCTACAAAGCCTACATCAGCATATGCATTGGTTATTGTTGACATATATGGGCGGGTAAAACTTTGAATGTTTTATTTATAAATATCTGTTCACAACTAATCATATGAACGTAAAATATTTAAATCAGATGCGTTTAACTTATAAACATGTTAAATGTTAGTTCTGTAAACATTCGTAAGATTAAATATTTAAAATTCTATGAAAAGATTATGAAATTTATATCAACCTTTTTATTTAAGTATTCAATACAACTAAAGCGTGTTGATTGATGCTGGCATTTTCTTTACTTGGGACACGTATATTTTCTATTTATATATTTAAAATCCTATTAATGAAAATTACTGTTTTATAGAAGAAATATCCATCTTATCTCCAATTCAGCTTAACATAAAATTATTTGTAACTATAATCGTTTACCTTATTAGACTGTTAATACTTTATCTTTCATGATCTCATTTCTATTATTTAAAGAATATGATTTTTTGTATATATTTCTAAAATGATTGTAACAATGTACTGTTATCTTAAAATATTTTTTCATATATTTCTAAGTTGATTGTAACAATGTATTCTATTTATTTGGTTTTTAGAAATCATGTCAATGGAATTGATTAAAGTAAGAGTAAGTCAGCTTGTTTATATGAAAGTCACTACATAAAAAGCACAAAACGTCTTGATATAAGTAATAAAAACTTAAGTTAGTTAAAGCAATGGCAGCTGATACCTTTTATCTTAGTCTAGAAAAGACGAAGGTAAAAAGGTAAAAAAATCACAGTAAGAATAGAATTGCAAAAAGGATACAAGAATTTTATTGTGTTTTATGATTAGCAAAACGATAAAAAGTGGGCGCAAGCGCACTGACTGCCATTTAGGTTTGGCAGACCAACTACTCTTGTGGAACACCAAGCAGTTTGTTGACAGTCTACTCACAGTTGACACCCTTCTCAACTGATCTATGGATGTGTGATCCAAAAGAGGTAAAAGACAACTAAAAAACGACTAAGAGAGTGGATTATGTGATTCAACTTTTTCTATTGATTTTTTTTTCCTTAGGTTCAACAGTTTGAAGGTTTTCACAACTAATGTTTATAAAGCAATGTATTGAGACAGTTTTCATTTGCTGCTAACAGTTTTTCAATATATATAGCAAATGATTGTCATTAAAGGCAACATAATAAACTCTTCTACCCACTTGGATGAGATTTTTGTGTTTTAAGTTATTTTTAAGCGTTTATTTACTTTTAAAAAATCTATACCGTGTCTTATGTTAAAAGAAATAAAAATGGGTGATGTAAAACAGTCATCTAAGATGTCACGATAATCGCTCAAAAATCGATACTTAAATAAAGTACTGGTAGAAAACGACAAAATTAACATTTTTGAACAGTTTTGTTATGCCCAACGATTTTTTACGTATCTTTAGTTAAATAATTTAAGTGAAATTCCAAATAACTATTTGAAAAAAATAAAAACAAAAACTATTTGAAAAAAATTATAACACAAAAAAAAACGTAAGAAAGCAAAAAAAAAAATAAATAAATAAATAAAATAAAAAAAATGATATTAGCCACTTATCTCTTCCCCATTCAACCAAAAATTGAAAACTGCAAATGATTACAGGATTTTTTTTTTACACGGTGATCACCACTTATCAAGGCCCGGAAGCCACTCAGGGATAAGGGTTATTGCAAGTACAGTACATTGGTGTGGAGATTTAATTAAGTGTTTACTTAAGAGGGCGGTTCATTATGAATTTGGTTGGACTTGAAGACATCCAGGTTGTAGTCAGGTGGGAAGCAGGCAAACGGAACAGAGTATTATTGCCTGCTAACTGGTCGTTAACTCGGTGCTTATTTTATGTTAAATTTATATAGAAAAGTGATTCCACGTCATAAAATCTTAAATATTTATTATTATTTGTCGTGTCTTTGAACGATATTTTTTTTAATTGTTGAAACGTAATAGCCAAAATACTTACATTTTTATTTTATTTATTTACTTTTTAGAGAGTAAACAACGCTAGGTTACATTGTAAAGATTTACAAATATATTTTTCTACATTAAGATAATATTAATTTGTGATGGTCAATAAATATTTGATCATTTTATGTAAACTTTATAAAAGAAAGTGATCCCCATTCTAAAATTTAAATATGAGATAAAACATACAAAATCAAAGGAAATTCTCTAGCGAAATAATCGGTAAGTGTAGACAGAAAACAATTTTTATGTTAAAACAATTAGGTACTTGTGCACTTATGTTACCCTGCTGAAATAACCTTATTATTCAGAAAGCCATTCTTAACATGGGGAGAGGAGAATGTTTTGTAACTATTCTGTACTTCCACCTAATAATTTAATAAAATATAATCTCGTAAAATTCGAAATTAACTTAAAAATACGATTTTTAAAAATAGAAGAGAAACATAAGTGAATAATCATTTAACAATTAAATACTGGAAATTATTTTTATTTTGTTTTGTTTTTGTGTGATCATAAGTTGATAATCATTTAACAATTAAATACTGGAAATTATTTTTTTTTGTTTTGTTTTTGTGTGATCATAAGTTGATAATCATTTAACAATTAAATACTGGAAATTATTTTTATTTTGTTTTGTTTTTGTGTGATCATAAGTTGATAATCATTTAACAATTAAATACTGGAAATTATTTTTTTTTTGTTTTGTTTTTGTGTGATCATAAGTTTATAATCATTTAACAATTAAATACTGGAAATTATTATATATATTTTTTTTTGTGATCATAAGTTGATAATCATTTAACAATTAAATACAAGAAATTATTTTTTGTTTTTTTTTGTGTGCTCATAAATTGATAATAATTAGGGACTGCCAATTAAATTCTGGAAAATTAGGGTTTTTTGTGATCAGTTTTCTTCGAATTGAATTATTGTGTTTACGATTCTCCGAAATCACACAAGTGTTTTCTTCTTTTTTTTTTTAGCTTTTTTTTTTAGATTTTTTGTGTAAGAAAAAAAAGAAAACAAAAACTTATCTTTTATCCCATGAATTAAAAATAAACCAAATAAATTGTAAATTCACATTTTATATTCACGTTTGTTATAAATTATATAGAATCAATATTTTATTGCAAAATAAATTTGTTTTTTTAAATATTTTTATTGCAAAAAAAAAAAAATGAAATGAATAAGCATAATTTAATATTTAAGGTTATTAAAAAAAAATCGGATTAAAATATTTTTATTGCAAAAAAACAAATGAAATGAATAAGCATAATTTAATATTTAAGGTTATTAAAAAAAAAATCGGATTAAAGGTGTAAACAAAAAACGGTACTTGTACAGTTTAATGAAGACATTAAAAAATGAAAATATCGAAAAAAGGTTATATTGTACGATCTTCTAAAAAAAAATCATTTAATTTGATCAAGTAGTTTTTTTTTTTTTTTTTTTTTTTTTACATCGTCCCCATCTTTAATACTAGCTTTTCTTCCTTAAATTCGAACCGTTTTGTTCGGTATCATAACATTTTTTTTTTCGCTGTAAAGCAAAAACTATTTGATGAAATTAAGTGAATTTTTTATTCGGAGAACTTCATTCCATAACAGATACGTACAATTAAAATTTTTGGATATTTTCATTTTTTTAATGTCGAAAAACATTTAAAAACTTACCTTTCATTTCAGTTCTAATACGAAAAAAAAATCGGGTTCAAGCCTTTGTTCTTTTGTGTTCAAAACACAAAAATTGTTTTTTTTGTTTTAAAGATTTCTTTAGTAAATTGATACAACTTTTGTTTTGTGTGTGAAAATCATTAAGAAATAAAATATATGAAAATATAAAAGAATCAAAATTAAAAGATGAAGAACACGATTTAAACGTGAAATTATTTAAATAGAAAATCAACTGCTAAGAACAAAGAAGTTAAGGCCAACGTAATAACACGGTGTAATCATTATTTCGTTCCTTGTGTAAAAATGTATGTTTATTATTAAAGCGTATCGAATTGTTTTCCTATCAAGTTCGGATTATATTTGTCAATGATTAAAGCTTGTTTTCGATATCTTTTGTAAATTTCTATTTTGTATGTCTATTTCATTAAAAATTAAAACATAAAACACACATTTATAAAAAAAAAACTGAACATTTCATTATATTTGAATTAGTCAAACTACTGTTAACATCCCAAATGAAAATAGGAATTGAATAAGTCAAACCGTCCTTATATGGGGGGAAAAAAACAAAAAAAAACGCAAAGTTAGTTAAATTACAAAAATAGATTTGGACCAAGAAAGTAAACTATAATCTTTACATTATGAAACTTGAAACTGATTCGGTTAAACTTAAGATGACCCGCCTGACAAATGTCACAGTAACATTTATTGAGTGGTTCTCTGGTTGTTTTCTACCAACATTTTGTTTTATTTCTTATTTTGAAGCGATTATCGGGTCTTCAAAGACATTGTGGTAAGCTTTTTGTTCTCCAACAGCGTTCAACATTACTTGTTTTTCGAACGGAGTAAACATTATACATTAAGTAAAAACACTGAAAACTTAACCATTCGCCCATGTATGGAGTATTGTTGTCATATTTGGGCTGGTGCATCTGTTACTAGTCTCTCGCTCCTAGACAAGGTCCTGAACTGTCATATAATCTTCAGTCTCTCTCCCATCGACGAAATGTAGCATCCCTCTGCCTGTTGTACAAGTACTATAACGTTGAATACTCTGACGAACTGCAAGCACTTGTACCCCCTCGACGTAATTACCCTCGACAAACCCGACAAACAGCAAAATCCCACCCCTCCACAGTTGTGATCCCTAAATTTAAGAAAGCCTTCTACTCCAGTAGTTTCTTGCCCCTTGGAATTCCCTTCCGAGTTCTCTTTCCCCAACTGTACTGACATGCAGAAGTTCAAGTGTAACGTGAACACACATCTTGCTGTCCAACTCCCCACCTAGTACCCCAGTCGCTTATGTCCCTGATAGTAGCCCCTACATCAAAGTGACAATGTGCCTTGTTTGGGGTGATAATGTAATAAAAGAAAATCATTAAAAAACACAGAATTATACAGAATGGAGTTAGTGCACATTTAAAAATGTCATCAATGTAACGTTCTTTGTTAAGAACAAGAAAAAATTGTCTATTGGCATTTTTAAAAAATTGATGAAGATTTCCCTCTTTCAGAAATGGCTGCTCAGACCATCACTGATGATGATTTCTTCATTTTGAAATCTTTTCTGCATTATCAGGTATTCTCGCAAGGACTTTTTCATTTTGATGCTTGTGGGATGTTGAAGTGAGAATAACTTTTCATCTGTGAAGATGATGTTATTGAGCGTGCCTTGTCTGATAATAAGGTTTAAAAAGAGTCGATTTCTGATGAGTTTCTTTGCAATTGTGGGTGCAGAGAAAATCTGTCGCTTTTGGAGCTTATAAGGTGCATTAATAGGTCACTTCGACATATCCTTTTCTCATAGATCATTTTGGATTTTGTATGATTTTTTCCATAATTTTTTAATAAGTTTAGGTGTTCCTAAGTTGTGGGGATGTTGTCTATCTTTGATCAACGAAGTTTCCATGTAATTAGTAATCGTCCTTTTTTATGAACATTTTGTTGATTTTGAGTTTTTTTCCCCCAACTTGAATATTTCTTGTGCCGTACGTCATTCTCATGTTGATCTATGGTTAATCTTATCTCCAATTCAACAGACATTATTTAAAAATTAACATCTTTTGTTTCTAAAAAAAATAAGAAATCATACATTACATTATCATATAGTTACAATTAAATAGTCAATTTATTTTAATATTATCATAATAAATAGTTCAGAAATTTTGTAACAGGGCTTATGTCCACACTGTATATCGAAAGAAGACACTTTCAGTAGCTGTAGGCGACAGCTAGACGAATTCCTCACGATTAAACGTTGATTACATTTACATGCAAATTAGATACAATCAGAACGTTGGAATTGAAGTGGATAATAAACTGGTCGAGAGAAATGGCCTGTTTTCTTGGTATTACAGAGATTAAGGGTGATTAAGCGGAGGGAGTACAGACCTACGAGTGATAGGTACTTGGAAGAAGTAGGGAAGGATTTCTGATTTTGATTACATTATCGGGGTGAGTGCGTATGCAGACCCCACACTAAGAAATAGCATGTCCGAGTCGTCCACATTTGGGACGATCGCAAAGGTCAACCCAAACGCAGTACAATGGATGAGCCTCGCTCCCCCGGGAACGACCTTAATGATCACCATTACCCCTACGTAAGGTAAGTATAGAAATTAATTTGCTCCCCCAAATTAGGCACCAGGCCGATTTTTAAAGTAAGCAGTGAAGAAGAAAATGGGAATAACTCCCCGGGGAGTAGGGGGGGCTGGATAGTGACAATTGGTATGAAGGGTTGCCCCTACATTGTCCAAGGTCTTATATGTGGGGTTGCCCCGACATATGGTCTTTGCTTGACACTTGTTGCCCAGACCCCGAAGGACGCCGACCTGACTTACGTCAGGTAAGTATAATTTTTTATATGCCATGCATTGTTTTTATATCAGACTTCTATACTTACCACCGGCAAACACTAATAAAAAACTAAAATACCTCCATAAAATTCTCACCAATATCACAACTTTTTCATTCATTAATAACAATAATTCATAACAAATAATTTACTATCATTTAAACTTACCAACATTTTTACAAAATACCTCAATTCTTTACAAAACTTGCATTTTACTGTTATATTCAATGTCAAAGTCGTTTACATGTCAACGACATAAATTCATAATCTTTTCAATGCGAACAAATACAAACGAATGAAAACTGTTAGAATTCAAACCAAAGCACTAACAAAAAACCCACATATTTATGTAATTAAATCGAACAGTTTTGTGTGTCATTAATTGGCACTTCTACAGTTTAAGCAAGGAATTAAAAAAATGAAAATATTGAAAGAAAAGAGCTATAATTTACGTACCCGTTATGGAATAAAGTTCTCCGAAAAAATAACCTAATTTGATCAAGTATATATTTTTCTTTACAGAGGAAAATAAATTTTAATGAAATCGATCTATCATCGCCATTTGGCTATTTCGGGACACAAGTAGGGGATTGCTTTAAACGAAAAAAAATGATTAACAAAAGGAAAAAGAAAAACATTTTTTTAAAAACATTGTGAAAAAAAATTATCTAAGTATTTTTCTGCTCTTGTTTCAAAATAATCTCGTCTAAATTTGAAAAAAACTTTAAGTGATGATTGGAGTTATCTCCCCCTGTTGTTTCCTTCTCCTATGCGAAAAAAAAATATGGCCTTTACTCGATCGATCTCATTAAAATTTAATCTTTTCAATGAGAACAAATAACTTTTTGTGCTTGATCAAATTAAGTGGTTCCTTTTTTCATGAAAACTTTATTCCATAACGAGTACGTAAAATATAATTTTTTTCAATATTTTCATTTTTGTGTACTTGATAAAAATGTACAAGCACCCCTTAATTATATCAAAGCATGGATGAAACAAAATTACGATCTGAAGAGTTGTTTCCCATTACATGAGCAGTAATTAAAAAATGCCAATAGAGTTGTATAAAAGGTAATGGAAATAGTATGTTTTATTTAAAAAAAACAATAATGAAATCAAATGAATTTTACGAGTTAAGCATTTTTAAACTTTTAAAGTTTAAAAATCTATCAAACTTTTTCTATTGATTAAATTTTAACGATATTTTCAGTGTCAATGTGAAATTTTATGCTCTTTCCAATAAACCGAATATAATACTTTAGACAAACGTTTTTTTAATTCACGCCCCCCATTTAGAAATGTCTATTAAAAAGTAAATAATTAATTTACCCACCGAAGTTTTATATCACAAATTGAAGAGAAAAGATCAATAAATAAGATATTCAAATTTAAAACAAAAAAGAAGTGTTTTTTTAGAAATTTACATGTAAAGTCCAAAGTTTAAAACCCTTTTTTTTAAACAACGTTTTTTTTAGATGAAACCTTGGTCATTGCTCATTTAATTAAAAAAAAAATGATCTTAATGTTTAAGGTCTGCATCCATCCTTTTGTATGCTGTAGCGTAATTGATGCGCACGATCTGGCCATTTCCTTTAGAAGGAATGATTTAATATCTGCGTGCACATTATACAGCTCCAAACATCGAAGTATCCAGGAATGAGGTAGACTGTCAAAGGCCTTTTTGTAATCAATCCAGGCCATTGACAGATTTATTTGTCTTCTTCTGCAGTCTTCTAGTATTGTTCTATTTACAAGGAACTGTTGTCTTGTGCAAAGTTTTCCTCGTACACCTTCTCATTTTCGAGGTAATCGCCAGCAACCAGATGGTCGTATGTTGCATCAGCGATTATAACTGTTATCTCTATCGTTGTAAGGCAGCAGATTGTCGATATTTGTTTGCCATGTGGGTGTCCTCATTTTTTAGAATAAGTGATGTACTGCCTACAGTAAGCCACTCAGGCGGTTTGTCATCACTACTGATGATTCTATTGAATGTCTTGGCATAGTGATGATGAAAGGTGCTCACTTCTTTCAGCCAGAGATTTGGTTTGTGGTCTATTCCTGGGGTCTTTAAATTACTACATTGAGCTACATTCCTGCAGACAGCTTCCTTGGTAATTCTAAGAGCTGGCATCTTTTCTTTCTCCTTGTTCTTCTCTTTGCTGGTACTTATCCAATTGTTTTCTGATGTACTTTAATGTACTCATAGATTGGCCTCCAGAAGTTTTCAACTTCCTGTGTTGTTAAGAGCTCACCTTTATTTCTTCTTTAACGAGGCTCCTATAGACCATTCTTGGATTTGTTGCAAAAAGTTTATCCTTTTTCCTTCAAAGTTTTTGCTTTTATTTTTTATTTGTGCAGCTAAGGTTTTTATTTCAGCCTGATGTACTAACATCTTAGCTCTTAGCTGTGCTTTGTCTTGGAGGGAATAATACGTTTTCAACTTATTCACATTCTTATTTAGTTTTTGGCCTGGAGTTTCACAGGACAGGAATTAAGATATCTGGGGAGTTTCCTTTCGGATTTTATCTATTTTCTGTTGGAGTTTTCTTCTCCAAGCTGAGTTATATGATTTAGTCTTCATGTTTCCTCTTTTACTCTCCTGGTGTTGAAGTAATAATATACCATGCTGCCCCGTATGTTGTATTATTTATTTCACTCAATGTGGCATAAATGCGAGTGATCCTTCTGAGGCCATCATTGACTTTTGAAACAAGCATCTTGAAGGCTTTATTCATATTAAGTTTTTAAAGTCTGGGTCGATCTTCAACAGCCAGACACGGTACCATTTATATCCTGTTTAAATTGTATTGGGTCTGTTGGGAGTGATTCCTGTGGAGATGTTGCATTATTTGATGAAGTGACGCATCGGCTATATTTCTGGTTTGCTTTTGGTAGGCACGTAAGACTTGAACTCGTTGACATTGTCTCACTGAGCTTTGTCAGGTGAGAATTTGTTGTGTCTTCTTGATTGGTTTGGAATATCTTGAGTATAGAGGCGATTGCTGATTGGGCAAGTGTTGTTTTTAGCCATTTCATGGACATCCTTTTGTAGCTGAGATATTTGCTCCACAGCAAAGACATTGTTCTAAAAAATTAGACTTCTGACATGTTAACCTTTTTCTTTTTAATATCTTCCTTCTTTGGGCAGTGATGCTTAAAAATCTTTTGCCATTGCTTACAACTTTCTGTGAGTTTTTGGTATTTTTATATGCGTATTCGATTGACCAAATCAATGTCCAATTTTCCTCCCTATTCCACTGAGTTTGGGCAAATTCAGCAGTGTTAGATTTGGTAACATCAATTGCTCCTTCACTAAAAACTTTCTTCTCAATTTCCTCTCTAACATCTTTTGGGAGATATTTATGTTGAAAGTTAATTCTTAGACGTGGTTAGTGATGTTTTTTCATTTGTAATGGGATAAGATTTTAATTGAGCCTCAAATACTGTTTTTCCTCCCCCATTTTTGATACCTTAAATATGCGAAACAGTGGAAAATAATCTTCGTCTCCTCAAGAAACCAATTTATTACTTGTTTATAGTGTCTTTTTATAGTAGTCTTGGTTTGCTCTCGCCGGATTTCAGGACTAGAATTTGACTGGTCTTATATTGTGTCCAGCTTAGTGTTGATACTTGTGGCAACACACCTAGGAGAAGGTGCACCGTTATTTTCCTATGACCCAGTGCTATGCTTAGGAAATCCTGCAAGTTTGTTGATTTACTTTTATTTTTAATTCCCAATTTAATTCGAATATGTGATCAGAGTTTACTTTAAATTGAGAATTAAAAGTATCCTTATACCAGAGTTCCTGGTAAATCCTGTACAGAGAGACAAAGACACCCGGGATTTGTTTCTAGTAGGCATTCAATTCTCCTCAATGTGAGTTCTCCTATGTGTAACGAATGTTGATGTTTGAGAACAAGAATATTTAGACACTTCACAAGAAGATGGGGTTTCCCCAGTGTGAGTTCTCATATGTGTCACTAATGCTGAGTTTTGAGAACAAGAATATCCACACACATTACAAGAATATGGCTTTTCCCCAGTGAGTTCTCATATGTGACGCTAAATGGTATTTTCGAGAACAAGAATATCCACATACTTCACATGAATGTGGCTTTTCCCCAGTGTGAGTTCTCATATGTCTCACTAATGATGATTTGTAAGAACAAGAATATCCACACATTTGACAAGAATGTGGCTTCTCCCCAGTGTGAATCATCATATGTGATACTAAATGCGATTTTCGAGAACAACAATATCCACACACTTCACAGGAATGTGGCTTCTCCCCAGTGTGAGTTCTCATATGTGCCACTAACTGTGATTTTTCTGAACACGAATATCCACACACTTCACAAGAATGTGGCTTTTCCCCAGTGTGAGTTCTCATATGTCTCACTAATGCGGATTTGTGAAGAGAAGAATATCTACAAATTTTACAAGGATGTGGCTTTTTTTCAGTGTGAGTTCTCATATGTGTCACTAATGATGATTTGTGAGAACAAGAATATCCACACATTTCACAAGTATGTGGCTTCTGCCCAGTGTGCGTTCTCATATGTGAAACTAATGATGATTTACGAGAACAAGAATATCCACACACTTCACAAGAATATGGCTTTTCTCCAGTGTGAGTTCTTACATGTCTCACTAAATTTGATTTTCCAGAAAAAGAATGTCCGCACACTCTACAAAAATGTGTCTTTTCCCCAGTATGAGTTCTCATATGTCTCACTAATGCGGATGTTGTAGAACAAGAATATCCACACACTTCACAAGAATATGGCTTTTCCCCAGTGTGAGTTCTCAAATGTGTCACTAACTGTGATTTTTGTGAACAAGAATATCCGCACACTTCACAAGAATGTGGCTTTTCCCCAGTGTGAGTTATCATATGTATCACTAACTTTGATTTTTGTGAACAAGAATATCCGCACACTTCACAAGAATGTGGCTTTTCTCCAGTGTGAATTCTCATATGTGTCACTAAATTTAACTTTAGAGAACAAGAATATCCACACACTTCACAAGAATATGGCTTTTCTCCAGTGTGAGTTCTCATATGTATCACTAACTTTGATTTTTCAGAACATGAATATCCACACACTTCACAAGAATATGGCTTTTCCCCAGTGTGAGTTCTCATATGTATCACTAACTTTGATTTTTCAGAACACGAATATCCACACACTTCACAGGAATGTGGCTTTTCCCTAATGTGTATATTCATATTTAAATAAATTTTAACTGGAGCAAGATTTTCACCACCAAGTTATAAACATTATGACATTTCCTAACTGTTTCAGTTTTAATCTGGAGTTGTTTATCCAAGTAAGATTTTATGCTAAATAAATTTCAATTTGTATCACTTACTTTATTATATAAGAGATATTTCGTAGTATAAAAGTTAAAATATTTTCTTTTGTAAATTAGCAGATTTTTCTGAAATGTTAAATTCGATATCTTATGATTTATAAAAACATTAAACAAAAATTTCACAAATTTAAATATGTGTGATGTTCTTATCACTATTTGTAAAACAATCCAGATAAAAACAAATAAAATAACTCTTCACACATATCTGGCTTACAATGTTGTGTGCAGTTGTTTTTGTTGTCTGCCACGTAAGGAAATAATTGTGTATACAATACTGTTTAAGGAGAAGGATGGTCCCTTAATATTCATTAAAAACATTCCAGCAGGAACATCTGCAAATAAAAATAAATGAAATTAAATATTTTAATATCATTGTTTATTTTAATCCTTTCAAGAAAACAAGAAACATAACTTTATAAAACATTTAAAAATCACAGAAATGAACATTTAATTCACATTCATATGGTTTAAATGTTTAATACTATTCATATTATTTTAAAATTGATAAAAGAATTATGCAATTAATAAAGTGAAATAAACAATAATATAGTAAGAATTTGTAGGAAAAATAAGCATACAACTACCATAGTTGCTACTGAAATTAATAACAAATATATTGATAATAATAGAAATATAATAAGTTTATAAAACAGGAAAATGAATATAAATACTCAGTAAATTAAAGTTAATACAAATCAATATATAATCTAGTTACTTAGCAATGGATACTAATATGGTCTTTTAAAATAGCTTTCGTTTTAAGTCATGTGTGTGGAAATAATAAATCTCTAAAAATGGTATTACATTTAGAAAGTCATTTTTTTTCTATTTTTAAGGAATATAGTTTTGAGATATTTTATAGTGAATTGTTATAGGCAATGAAAACAGACGAAATAGAGCTGCACAAGTCTACAGATTTGAATAGAAAGGTACTTGAATTGGAAGATGTATTATAACGAGGTACCTTTTTACATAACAACTTATCAAAGCCCAGAGACCACTTGAAGATAAGGGTTAAGAGTGTACAGTAGTCAGATAGAGATAAAGATAAAACTCATATATCTACAGCTTTGAATAGAAAGGTACTGGAATATGATGATGTATTATAACGAGGTACCTGAACAGAGAATTAATGAAGAGTAACATTAGATCAACAAGTCAAACAAGTTAATCTTTGTTTCTGTATCTTGCCGATATTTAATGTGCATTAATTGTCGGTCATGGTTTGTGTAGACAGAGCGGCAAGCACAGCTTACTGTAGTGAATTTGTCCTTACCACCAGCTTGTTAATGACTTTAAAGTATTTCTCTCTTTACCGTTGAATGTTTTGAGGGTTGTTAATGTTTTCATATGATTATTATTATTGAGTTTGTTATATTAAATTAAATATTATTACATATAATTATTGTTGAGGTTTTATATTTTAGTGATGAATGTTTTGAGGGTTTTTAATGTTTTTATATGATTATTATTATTATTGAGTTTGTTATATTGAATTAAATATTATTACATATAATTATTGTTGAGGTTTTATATTTTAGTGATGAATGTTTTGAGGGTTGTTAATGTTTTTATATGATTATTATTATTATTGAGTTTGTTATATTGAATTAAATATTATTACATATAATTATTGTTGAGGTTTTATATTTTAGTGATGAATGTTTTGAGGGTTGTTACACTTAATGTTTTATCTGGTGCAATCAATTTTACATGTCGTTTTACATTTTCTATTTCTTCTCGTGTATTTCTCGTGTCTGAAAATAACAACGAAATAGTGGCAAAACCAAGAGATAAATATATAATTTCTTCCAAAAAAATCACAGCTTCTGGCAGTTAAACTTTTAAAGCAAGATTTGTAGCGAAAGGTTTCTCACAAATTCCTGGAGTGGAATATTGTGCAACATTTTCACCAACGACAAATTTAACCACAATTAGAATTTTATTACAACTTGCCACGCAATACGATTAAAAAATACATCAAATGGATGTAAAAAATGCTTATTTAAATGCTCCGATTGACAGTGAAATCTACATTTACCCTTGACAGTGGGATTTAAAATGAAAAATAAAAATTGGGTATGAAAATTAAATAAATCGTTATATGGATTAAAACAAAGTGCACACAGTTGGAATTTAACACTCCATAATTATTTAATAGAACAGGAATTCAAACAATGTCCCATAGACGCGTGCATGTATACGCAAAATGTAGGTAATAAATTGTTGATTTTGTTTTTTTGGGTTGACGATATATTACTCGCCTCAAACTGTAAAAACACTTTAAGAGATGTTAAAAATGAATTAAATAAAGATTTTTAAATGGCCGACCTTGGACGACTGTCATGGTTCCTCGGTATAAAATTTACCTGTAAAAATGAATCTATAACTATGAACCACTCACGATACATTGAAAAAATTCTGCTCAAGTTCAGAATGCAAGATTGTAAGCCGTGTTCAACTCCCGTCGAAATGGACATAAATAAAAATATAGGGACCGAAACAACATTCATAGATAACCGAATATACAGGAAAATGGTAGGAAGTCTCATCTACTTAATGACCGTAACAAGGCCTAACATATGTTACACTGTAACAAAGCTATCTCAAGACTTATCGAAACCGACAATTAAAGACCTTAATCGTTCAAAACAGATCCTTTGTTACCTAAAAGGAACCAAGGAACAATCTTTAAGATTTAAAAAAATCCACATATCCTCTAAATTTAGAAGGCTTCTCGGATTCAGATTGGGCTAACTCTGAGGATAGAAAGAGTATAGTGGGGTATTGTTTTAGACTATCAAAGACTGGACCTATGATCTCTTGGAAAACTAAAAAGCAACAAATTGTTGCACTTTCTACTTTTGAAGCAGAATATGTGGCTCTTACTCATTCCGCGCAGGAGGCAATTTTTCTGAACACCCTTCTAAAATCTATTTTAAAATCAGATCTAAGTAAAAAAAACCCTATAGTAATGCATTGTGATAATCAGAGCAGTATATTATTAGCAAATAATTCTATGATTCATCAAAGGTCGAAGCATATTGATATCACATATCATTTTATAAGGGATGAAATAAGAAAAAAACTATTACTCTAACTTATGTTACGTCTGAGAATAATATAGCCGACATTTTCATTAAACCTATAAAAAGAATAAAATTAAGACATTTTATAACCCAACTTTTTGGAATCTAATTATGAATAAATCTCTTTTCAGAAACCCAAAAGGAGAAGCATGGACAGTTTTAATCACACCAAAAAAAAATGTAAATTGTCTCGGGCACGGCGTTAAACTGCGACCAAATACTAACCAAATTAACCAATTAATACCTAACATAATGTTTCCAGTTTTTGGTACAAAAAAAGGCCACTTGTTAAAACTCTTTTCTAAACTTCCTATTTTGTATCTTTTTTTGGCAAAACAAAAATTGTATATTTGTGAATTTTGTGCATATGTTTATATATATTTGAAAAGTATTCTATTTGTATGTTTATATATATTTAAAAAGTGTTCATTTTTACATGTATCCAAAAAAAGTGGGCTCTTTTTGCACACATTATACCAATATATTAATACTTTTTGACAGATGAGAATAAAGACAAATTCCCATAAAATCAGAAGAAAATGAAAAAAAAAAACAATTATTTTATTGGCTTATTTTTCTTCGTTCATTTATTTTTTATTTATTTTTCTTTTCTTAAGTGAAACCAAAATTGAATGTGAAAGGAGTTTTCCATTATATCAAAAAAGGGGGGGGTAAAAAGTTTTTGACTGCTTATGGGGGTATATATTTAAATGCTGCCCACATCAGCATTATGTGGCACAAGGCCGGAAAGAAGGGGCACTCCCGCAATTTTAAAAATTGCCTGAGTAACCCCGTCGGCATTCACCGGTCGAGGCGCCTCAGGCAGCAAGCAATAAACTTGCCCCAAACTTGCCCGGTGGCAAGGTCTAGGAGGGTGATCCTCCTAGGTATTACCCAGGCGGCGTACCTTAGTCCAATAGGTGTTGGGCCGGTTCCCGGCCTCTCACCTGTTGGGCTGAGTGTCAAGTGACGAATCCTTGACGTGTACTACCCTGTCTCCCTGCAGCCAAAGCCGCGAGGAGACACATCCCATCACAAGGAACTTGTGATAGGCGGTATGAGACGAATGGATTCGCTAATCATTTTTATAACCAACGGCTGTGCTAAACAACCAGTCAAAACGTCACAAAATTATTATAAAATCGTCGAATTTTGTGATTCAATAAGTTCACCATTTGCTACATCACGGACCACATTTAATTCTTTGCCGCCATCTTGGTTACTGATCTGAACTACGCCGCCATCTTTGTTCAACATAATATCTCAGAACTTAAGAGGTTAACTACGTGACAGACCGCATTTGATCTTGGTCGCCATCTTGGTTACTGATCTGAACTAAGCTGCCATCTTTGTTCAACACAAATGTCTCAAAACTTAACAGTATAAAATATCATTTCATATAATTATCATTATTGAGTTTTTTAATTAAATATTATTTCATATGATTATCATTATTATTGCGTTTTTATTGAATTAAATTTTATTTTAAATGATTATCATTATTATTGAGTTTTTATTGAATTAAATATTATTTAAAATGATTATCATTATTATTGAATTTTATTGAATTAAATATTATTTCATATGATTATCATTATTATGGACTTTGTTGTATTGAATTAAATAGAATTTCATATGATTATACTTATTATTGTGTTTTTTTTAATAAAATAGGTTTATATAATTATCATTATGTTTTGGGGGAATCACCCTCCAAATGATCTTTTTAACATGGGGATCACCACTTATCAAGGCCCGGAAGCCACTCGGGGATTATGGTTATTTTGTGTACAATAATCAATGGGATAATAGCGTAGTAATAGTTGCTATTAGAGATTTGATAAAGTGTCTTACTTAAGTGGGCGATTAATCAGGAATTTGTTTACATTGGACTTGAAGACATCCAAGTTGTAGCCAGGTGGGAAACAGGCAAACGGAAGAGAATGCCACAGGCCTGCACTTCTCAGAAAGAAGCTATGTTCATGGAATCTACGTTGTGATTTAGGCACAGATATAAAGTGGGGGAAATTTTTCACAGTGGATTCAGCTAGACGGGTGTTTTTCGTGAAAGATTGGCGAGGGAGGACCAGAGATTGGAACTCGGACGAGCACTTGCCATGGAAATAACGATAAAACAAAGACAGTCTCGCAACGTCTCTTCTGTGGGAGAGAGGTTGCAGGGTAGAGAAAAGAGCATCCCCCACTAAGCCACGAAGTCTATTTTGTACTTTGTCAAGGCAGGATAGGCTGTTTTTAGAAGCTCCAGCCCAGATGTGGCAGCAGTACTCCATCTTTGGACGTACTTGGCTTTTATATAGATAGAGAATTGCATCCGTAGTGAGATATCTTCTGGGGCGGTAGAAGGATCCCACCATTTTCTCAGCGGCCAGGGCAACAGACTTGATATACACGTTTAATTTCAGATCACGAGTAAAGGTCAAACCTAGGAGCTTCTCAAAACATGAAGCCTCCCCAAGACGAGAGCCATTCATTTCAATTCATGCTAGATGAGGAACAGAGCGTTGATGATGTAAAGGTAGGAGCTTGGTTTTAGATGCATTAAAAGTAAGCAGCCATTTCTTCCCCCACTGAACCATGCACTCAAGATCAGAGAAGAGGGAATCAGAGAGAGCTTTGTCATTTACGGCCTTTGATGTGTTGTCATAGATGGTCGTGTCATCAGCATAGATGTCAATGAATGATTTAAGTATAGAGATAAAGAATTGCAT
The DNA here is from genome assembly GCF_053919585.1 of Euprymna scolopes. Classification (NCBI taxonomy): domain Eukaryota; kingdom Metazoa; phylum Mollusca; class Cephalopoda; order Sepiida; family Sepiolidae; genus Euprymna; species Euprymna scolopes. The sequence goes on along the minus strand of NC_136527.1, from coordinate 197,047,095 downwards.
CAGTAGTGAGATATCTTCTGGAGCGGTAGAAGGATCCCACCATTTTACCAGCAGCCTCGGCAACTTTATATACATGTTCCATTTCAGATCAGGAGCAAAGATCAAACCTAGGAGCTTCTCAAAACATGAAGCCTCTCCAAGACGAGAGCCATCCATTTTAATTGATGCTAGATGTAAGCAGCCATTTCTTCTCCCACTGAACCACGCACTCAAGATCAGAGGAGAGGGAATCAGAGAGAGCTTTGTCATTAACGGCCTTTGATGTGTTATTATAGATGGTCGTGTCATCAGCATAGATGTCAACTAATAATTTACTTATGTGTTTTGGGAGATCACTTATATAGATCAGGAAGAGAGTTGGGCCCATGATGGACCCCTGAGGGACTCAAGCATTAATACTGTGGGCCTCTGATTGCTGCTCATCAACCACTACTCTTATGAACCTATCAGAGAGAAATGATTTAATTATTGAGAAAACATTTCCAGTTATACCTTAGCTGGAAATCTTGTGAAGTAAACCCTTATGCCAAACCTTATCAAAAGCCTTTGATAGTTCAAAAGCAATTGCCCTAGAAAGAAAGCCTTTGTCAAGAGATTCACTAATCCTATGGGATAGAACTGTTAGCCCATCAGCTGTAGATCTAACAAACGAAAACCATATTGCATATCACTAAGGAGGTTATTTCTGCTGAGGTGGTTGACTATTTAATATGGATTCCAGTAACGTACTCATGACACACAAGAGACTTATTGGTCTATACTGAGAGGGAGATGACTTATCACCTGAGTTCTTAAATACAGGGCATACTGACGAGGTTTTCCAGGGTGTTGGAAAGCACTTCTCCTTAAAGCAACGCTTAAACAGTTTTGTAAGTATAGGGGCAAGTTCTGGTTGAAGCTTTTTCAACACTATAATTGGAATACCGTCTGGGTCAGTTGCTTTACTGGAATCAAGGTTTTGATTAGTTTGGCGACCTCGTGCACAGATATTTTTATGTTGGATAGTGTGTTGTCTGTTGTGGAGGAAATATGGGGAGTTGATTACCTTCGTCGGATAGGGTAGAGTTAGCTGCAAAGTTCTTGGCAAATAGTTTGGCCCTGTCTGATGATGATGAGATGACGTCAGGTCCATTTATTATGGTTGGGATAGAACGTATGCATCTGTTCAGGATCCTGTTTGCTATTTGCCAAAACTGGTGGGAACCAAGCCGCTGTTCAGCTACTTTGGATTTAACGGACAGAGCATATAGCTCTCTTGCATTTTTTATTACTCTTTTACAGTGGTTGCTGGATTTATTGAAAGCAGCTTTAGTCTCAGTACATTTATTACGTTGGTAGCTATGGAAAAAGTGATTTCTGTGTGCAATGGCAGCAACACATTCTGGGGCGAACCATGGCTGGCTGTTAGGTTTTTGTTTTTATTTTTTGGATGGTATGAATCGGTCTATGCCTACAATTAACCATTCCGTCAGGTCTAATAATATAGAGGACACATGATTTTTAAACATGGAATGCAGAGGTAGATCAGATATGAATTTATGGAAGCTATTCCAGTCAGTCATAGACTATCGGTATAAAGTACGGTTGAGAGGTACATCTGAAGACTTATTTTATTCCATTTTTATCTTAACTGATACAACTGTGTGGTCGGAGGGTCCCAGCGGAGATAGAACGGAACATGAACATACCTCGGGGAAGTTGTGAGAAAAAGGTCTAGAAGGCTTGCATACTGACCAGTAGTATCGACCACACGTGTGGGTTCATGAACAATCTGAGTGAGGTCATAGGCAATGGCAAAATCATCTGTCTTATTTGAATGGGTCAGCCATTCCACATTATGGACATTGAAGTCACCGCAAATGTGAATGTTAGCTGAAGGATGAGCAGACAGGATGAGGTCAATTTTCTCAGATATACTCTTAAGGACAGTAACCGCATTGTTGTGGGGGCGAAATATGAATGTGGTGGTGTAAGCAAGTGCAACCCCGAAAGCACATATAAGGTAAATTAGGGTCTTCTCTGGAGATATCTCTACCACACAGGAAGCCATCTTTAATGCATATTCCATGCCCATGGCGATCTTGAGGGTCAGTTTTAAATGTTAAGTTAGATTATTCTTTTATTATGAACTCATCTAGGGAAGTGGTCGGCCCTTATGCCAGTTTTGCTTAGAAAGAGTAAGTCCGGTTTCGTCTTCTGTAATTGGGTTTCAACCCCTGGAAAGTTGGAACGTAGACCCCTGATGTTGGAGAAGGAGACATGGTAGTAGGGGTCTACGTTGGAGGATGGGGTTCTAGGTTTATTAGTGTGTTGTTTTTCTTAGATATTTCAAGTTGAGTTTTTGGAGTTTGTGGAACAAGTCGACAGACTTGGTTAGAGTAGAGTTTTTTGTAAGGAAAAGGTGGTTGATACATCCCTAAAAAATTAATGACACTGTTATAAAAATAAAATGAAAATTAATACTGTTCAATAAAAAAGTTAATGACACTGTTATAAAAATAAATGAAAATTAATATTGTTCAATAAAATATTAATGACACTGTTATAAAAATAAATGAAAATTAATATTGTTCAATAAAATATTAATGACACTGTTATAAAAATAAATGAAAATTAATATTGTTCAATAAAATATTAATGACACTGTTATAAAAATAAATGAAAATTAATATTGTTCAATAAAATATTAATGACACTGTTATAAAAATAAATGAAAATTAATATTGTTCAATAAAATATTAATGACACTGTTATAAAAATAAAATGAAAATTAATATTGTTAAAAAAAAGTTAATCACATGTTATAAAAATAAACTAAATGAAAATTAATATTGTTAAAAAAAAGTTAATCATATGTTATAAAAATAAACTAAATGAAAATTTTGTTCAATAAAAATGTTGTTCTTGAACACACACACAAAAATGTTATAAAAAATGACAAAAAATAGTTTGGTAAATTTTTATCATCTAATCCAGCATAGTTTACAACTTTAAAAATTTTAGTTTACTTTTTATTATATTTAAACAGTCTTAAAAGTATCTGCAAAAAAGGAATAAGGTTTAAGATTAGGAGATCAGTTTCCTAAATAAAATTTAATCTAAATGATACCCACTTTATGACCAGTTGGCAGTCAGCAAGACACGTCATCATTTGCAGTTTCTAATAATTGTGGCAGAAGTGAGAGGAACATATCGGGTGTGGGTTTTTTATGTTTTGTGGATTAGACTCTACATGTAAAATATTCTGTACTTTCACCTAACAAATTAATAAACACAAGATACGTTTGTTACGTTTTTGGGGATTAGAGTTCACACGTTGTTAACTATTCTGTACTTTCACCTAACAAATGATTAAACAAAAGATATCATAAAAATGTCATTATTCAATTTCTTATTATTATTTAGATTCACAGAAAAAGCATTTTTTTATTTGTTTGTTGTATTTTGTGTTCTGTTTAAAATAATAAAAAACACTCTTCGTTAATAAAAACGTTATTATTTAGAAAGCTATTCTTACCAAGAGAGGAGATCCCTGCTAGCTAATTTGTACTTTCTCCAAAAACTTCATAAACAAATGGTACATCATCAACTATTAAAAAAACACAAAAATAAAAATTACAAATAATAATCAATGAATGTTAGTTGCATGATAAGTTTTGTGTTTTAACTTATTTTAAAGCGTTTATTTACTTCAAAAATAATTTCTCGCAGGATTTACATTAGAACAAGAAAAAATGCCTGAACTTAGACAGTCATTTGGGAGTCCCGATAATCATATACAAATCAAACTTTAAACAAATTGCTCGAAGAAAGCTACCCAACAAATGTCACAGTGACACATTTGCATATTTGTTATGGCCAACAATATTAAATGGTATCTTTTTTTTATTAAATTGTTAAGTGAAGGTACAGAATAGTTAACAACACGTGGCTTCTAATCCTCCCCTTCTAAAATCAAAACAAAGATCGATATGAGGTCTTCCCTCTCCACTTCCCTCACCACAAAAATTTTAGCTGTGACCGATTACATGTCTCGTTGACTGCAATGTATAGTAGGTTTTCAATGTATCTTAAATTTATATAACAAAATCTTAAATATTTAAAATGGGTGTGTTCTTTTTTTAATTCTATTTTTCAAGAGTTTTTAAATTGCTTTTCAGACTTAATGGCAAACAAAAAGTAGAATTTGATTTTTTTTTAGCAATAACAATAAACCTATGTTGTTTCGATTGTAAATATTTACCAATTATTTTTTTAGCAATAACAATAAACCTATGTTGGTTCGATTGTAAATATTTACCAATTATTTTTTTAGCAATAACAATAAACCTATATTGTTTCGATTGTAAATATTTACCAATTATTTTTTTAGCAATAACAATAAACCTATGTTGTTTCGATTTTAAATATTTACCAATTATTTTTTAGCAATAACAATAAACCTATGTTGTTTCGATTGTAAATATTTACCAATTATTTTTTTAGCAATAACAATAAACCTATGTTGTTTCGATTGTAAATATTTACCAATTATTTTTTTAGCAATAACAATAAACCTATGTTGTTTCGATTGTAAATATTTACCAATTATTTTTTTAGCAATAACAATAAACGTATGTTGTTTCGATTGTAAATATTTACCAATTATTTTTTAGCAATAACAATAAACCTATGTTGTTTCGATTGTAAATATTTACCAATTATTTTTTAGCAATAACAATAAACCTATGTTGTTTCGATTGTAAATATTTACCAATTATTTTTTAGCAATAACAATAAACCTATGTTGTTTCGATTGTAAATATTTACCAATTATTTTTTTAGCAATAACAATAAACCTATGTTGTTTCGATTGTAAATATTTACCAATTATTTTTTAGCAATAACAATAAACCTATGTTGTTTCGATTGTAAATATTTACCAATTATTTTTTAGCAATAACAATAAACCTATGTTGTTTCGATTGTAAATATTTACCAATTATTTTTTTAGCAATAACAATAAACCTATGTTGTTTCGATTGTAAATATTTACCAATTATTTTTTAGCAATAACAATAAACCTATGTTGTTTCGATTGTAAATATTTACCAATTATTTTTTAGCAATAACAATAAACCTATGTTGTTTCGATTGTAAATATTTACCAATTATTTTTTTAGCAATAACAATAAACCTATGTTGTTTCGATTGTAAATATTTACCAATTATTTTTTAGCAATAACAATAAACCTATGTTGTTTCGATTGTAAATATTTACCAATTATTTTTTAGCAATAACAATAAACCTATGTTGTTTCGATTGTAAATATTTACCAATTATTTTTTTAGCAATAACAATAAACCTATGTTGTTTCGATTGTAAATATTTACCAATTATTTTTTAGCAATAACAATAAACCTATGTTGTTTCGATTGTAAATATTTACCAATTATTTTTTAGCAATAACAATAAACCTATGTTGTTTCGATTGTAAATATTTACCAATTATTTTTTTAGCAATAACAATAAACCTATGTTGTTTCGATTGTAAATATTTACCAATTATTTTTTAGCAATAACAATAAACCTATGTTGTTTCGATTGTAAATATTTACCAATTATTTTTTAGCAATAACAATAAACCTATGTTGTTTCGATTGTAAATATTTACCAATTATTTTTTTAGCAATAACAATAAACCTATGTTGTTTCGATTGTAAATATTTACCAATTATTTTTTAGCAATAACAATAAACCTATGTTGTTTCGATTGTAAATATTTACCAATTATTTTTTAGCAATAACAATAAACCTATGTTGTTTCGATTGTAAATATTTACCAATTATTTTTTTAGCAATAACAATAAACCTATGTTGTTTCGATTGTAAATATTTACCAATTATTTTTTAGCAATAACAATAAACCTATGTTGTTTCGATTGTAAATATTTACCAATTATTTTTTAGCAATAACAATAAACCTATGTTGTTTCGATTGTAAATATTTACCAATTATTTTTTAGCAATAACAATAAACCTATGTTGTTTCGATTGTAAATATTTACCAATTATTTTTTAGCAATAACAATAAACCTATGTTGTTTCGATTGTAAATATTTACCAATTATTTTTTTAGCAATAACAATAAACCTATGTTGTTTCGATTGTAAATATTTACCAATTATTTTTTTGCAATAACAATAAACCTATGTTGTTTCGATTGTAAATATTTACCAATTATTTTTTAGCAATAACAATAAACCTATGTTGTTTCGATTGTAAATATTTACCAATTATTTTTTTAGCAATAACAATAAACGTATGTTGTTTCGATTGTAAATATTTACCAATTATTTTTCTACATTACATTTCTTTTAACTGGTGGTGGCCAAAAAGTGGGTGCTCATTTTACGTGAAATTGATAAAGTGATCCCCGATTCCAAAAATGTTATTTTTTAAAAAACATTTATTCTTTTATATTATTTATAAAGGCCTTTGTAAACGTATTCTGCAAAAATAAAAAGAAGATCTTCCCTTTTTTAGGGGTTAAATGATACTGGGTCACGTTGTAAAAATTTACTGCGGAATAAATATTTTAATAGGATCGCAATAAAAATAAACCTTTGTTGTCAGTTATTAAGACTTTTTTTTAAGAATCAATATTTCTGAGGTGCAAAAAACAAACTGCTTTCCTGTTTCAGATTATTTTCAAAGTTATTCAAACGGATTTTGTTAAAGAGTAAAAAATAAATTACCTTTCGTATTGGATTGCAATAAAAATAAACTTATTTTAATATTTAAAATTATTTTAAAGTTGCTAAATGATATTTAAAAAAAAACGTTATAAAATAAAAACAGAAACTTACCTTTCATTCAGGGAATTCAATACGAGTAGAGTTGTTTTTGTTTTTTTTTGTTTTTTTTTTTTTGTTTTTGGTTTTTGTGTTCCAAACAGAAAATTTGTTTTGTTTGTTTGGATTTCTTTAGTAAATTGATACAACTTTTATCTTGCCATTAAGAAATAAAATATATGAAAATATAAAAGAATCAAAATTAAAAGATGAAACACAATTTAAACGTAAAATTATTTAAAGAGAAAAACCAACTGCAAAAGAACAAAGAACCTAATGTCATCGTAAAACGGTGAAATCAATGTTTTGTTCCTTGTGTAAAAATGTTCATTAGTCAAATGTACCGAATTGTTTTCCTACCAGGTTTGGATTATATTTGTCAAGTCTTAAGCCTTTTAAGTAATTCTAATGTAAATTTCTATTTCGTGTTTAATTGATTAAAAAAGAAAATATATCAGGTGTATTTTTTTAGATTAAATATTCCATTATTATTTGGGGTTGTCGAACCATAGTTGGTATCCAAGGTGAGAACATTAATTTAAATATTCCAAATAATGTTCATATTAAAAATTGTAAAACTAAATATTTCACATAAACAAATCCAATAAGAGGAAGGAATTGCACAAACAGTGAAGTCAGTCAAATGACAAAAATAGATTTGGTCCAAGAAATTAAACTATGACGTCATGATTACGTAATGGGACTTGCAACTTATTGTTATCAAACTTGATTCGGTTAAACTTACGATGACCTTCACTCATTATTCCAGACTAAAACCTGCTTATTAGTCTGCCTGTTTTACATAAATTTCAACATTAAACGGACAGCGATGAAAGTGTAGTACCTGTTTCTAATTTGTATGCTCATTTCAGCCATGTTTTGCGTTATCGTCATTGTAGCTAGTTCAAGATAAGCTTTAATTGTCATGGGTTGTGCCATCCTCCCATTTACTACGTGTCTTTGATAGAGAAGTAGTTTAATGTTGTAAAATGATCCCACCGGCTCCCGGGTGTGAATATGGTAGAGAATATAAAATGACACATTGATTGAGATTGTCGGACTGACTTCCTCATCTTGGTTGTTATTGTCACAACCTTTCGGCCGTTTTGCCCTCCGGTCTTCGTCAGGTGTTTTGTATCGAACTAGGGAAAATGGTTCCCAATCTCAATCAATGAAAACACCTCATCTCAAAAATACAGACAATTACTATAAAATGACACAAATCAATAATTTACAATCTACTGCTCGCCGTGTAATTTGCTCCAACGCTCTTTTATTTACCTTATATATTGTTTCATAGTAAGTTTAACTGAATCGGGTTTGATAACAAATAAATGTAAAGTTTCATAATGTAATCATGTGGTTATAGTTTAATTTGTGCCAGTTGGCACAGTTTAATACTCAAATTTAAAATTGTTAAATACAATTTAGGCGCGCAGTGCAATTGATTGTTTCGGCGCGTTAAAAAAATGAAAAATGACACCCACGCAAATTCCGGCGTGACCTTTATATACGAAAGGTGCGTACGTAGTTGAAAGCACCCCATGTGATGTCTGTCATAATATAGGCTAAGAGACTATTAGTCGCCTAGAGTTATGCCCCTTGGCCCGTGACGTATGAATCTCGTCCGCCATTGTTTCTCAGTGCAACGTTTACTACTAGACAATAAAGAACGCATCTTACACCACTTTCGAGTCTGTTTATCAATGCTTCCAAAGTATGTATTATCACGACATGGTGTCAGAAGTGGGATAGTGTAACCTATAAGTTCAGTTTCTGAGGAGCATTCACTCGTCTCTGAGATCTTCTTAATTCGGGGGTGAGTTTCTCAGTTCGGGTGTGAGGCGTGCCGCTGGAGTGTTGTTCGGTGGTCGGCTGTTCGATTTGTTTAGGGGGGGACCTTCCTTCTGGGTGTGATCCGGTGGAGAGTCGCTGGGGCGAGGTTGGTCGGATCTATTTGCGGTTGTTGATCTCCTCCCAGCTGGTCTGAGGAACTGCCTGTTCCTTCTATAGGTGTTACCGTTCTCAGATTCAACTATGTAGGATCTGGGTGTCACGCTGGAGCGCTGAATTTTCCCAGGCTCCCATATCTTTGCTTTTTCCTGCTGGACATAGACATTCTGTCCTGCATGTAGGTGGGAGTGGTGTCTGTTATGTTTCCTGTCATAGCAGACCTTAGAATGATCTTTCTGTTTCTGTATGGCTGTCCTAGTCTGCTCATCGCCAAGTTGTTGCTTGGATACTAGGGGTGTCCGTATTTTTCGTCCGTTGAGTAACTCTGCCGGGGACTTAATGTCTGATGACAGTGGCGTGGCTCTGTAAGCCATCATTGCTAGGTAGCTGTCTTGACCAGTTTCCCTTGCCTTCGTCAAAATTTTCTTGCATGTTCCCACCATTCTTTCGGCGAATCCGTTAGACTTGGGGTAATGTGGGGACGATGTCCTGTGTTGGAAGCTGTACGTCCTGGCGAAATCCTTGAAATCTTTACTTGTAAATTGTGGACCATTGTCCGAGTACAAGATTTCCGGCACTCCTTGTTCCTCAAATATCGTCTTAATACTTCTAATAATGGATATTGATGAGGCGGACGGAAGGCGTCGTACAAAGGGGTTTCGGCTGTACTGATCTGCCACAAGCAGATATTCTTTCCCTGCCAATGTGAACAAGTCTGTGCTGACGTACTGCCAGGGGTACGTAGGGGTTTCGTGCTGGAGTATTGATTCGGGCGGGATACTGGCTTGGTGTTTCTGGCATGTGTGGCACTCTCGGACTATATCTTCTATGTCCTTATTTAACCCTATCCAGTACACCGTTGAACGCGCTCATAACCTCGTTCTCTCTACTCCTTGGTGTGAAGCATGCAGCTCTTCCAGTATGCCTCTTTGCAACGAGGCTGGGATAATGATTCTCTGGCTCTTGAGTAGAATTCCATCCTGGACCCCAATCTCATCTCTGAAATTCCAGAATGGCAGGAGAATTCCTGGGCAGTCAGCCCGGTTGGAAGGCCAGCCGGTCAATACCATGCTTGCAAGTTGCTTTAGGAGTGGATCCTGGGATGTTTCCACTCTTATATCTTCAACTCTCGTCGGCGCAAAGTTGAGGTATGAGATCATGCTATGGACGTTGAGATCGATCCCTTCAATGTGCCCACTGGGTCTGGGTGCTACTCGTGACAAGCAGTCTGCAATTGGAACTGTTTTTCCTGGGGTATATTTTACAGTAAAATCATATCCCTCGACCTTCAATAACATTCTAGCCAGTCTTGGGGGTGCTTGTGCTAGATTTTTCAATGCTATCGACTCCAATGGCTTGTGATCCGTATGAATTGTCGTTTTGTGGCCCCAAACGTAACTGAAATTTCTCCAAGCCAAAGACGATAACCAACATCGCCCTCTCTATGTTTGAGTAGCGTGTTTCTGGTCCGGAAAGTGCTTTGCTCGCGAATGCTACTGGTCTGTCGTTTTGTAGCAGAGCCGCGCCTATACCCATTGAAGACGCATCTACCTGTAGCACTATTGGTTCTTTAGGGTCGAAGTATCGGAGTGTCGTATGATTTCCGATCTCTTTTTTGATTTCTTCGAATGCCTGTTGCTCCTGTGAAGAAGACCATGTGAAGTCATTCTTCTTCGATGTTAACTCACGTAGGGGTTTTGTCAGTGTCGCGAGTCGTGGAGAGAATTTGTTCAAGTAGTTCACCAGGCCTAGGAAGCTGGTGAGCTGCTTTGCATCCTCGGGGGGTTGCATCTGTGTGATCGCCTCTATTTTCCGGGGATCTGGCTTGACACCGTCTCTTGAGATTATGTGGCCGTAGAAAGGGATTTCGGAGGTTTTCACCACAAATTTCTCTGAATTAAACCTGCAGTTTCTTTCCCTTGCTCTAAACATTAGCTGCCTCAGTGCCTTGTCATGGTCACTGCCGTCTTCCTCGAATCCGTACACTACTATGTCGTCGCATATGGATAGGACATTTTCGAGGTCTCCGAAGTTTTCCTGCATGGCTCTTTGGAACTCATCTTGGGCAGATTTGACTCCCATGGGGTACCTGTTGTACATGTATCTGCCATGTGGGGTAATGAATGTTGTGAGACGTCTCGACTTTTCGTCCAGTTTCAAATGCCAGTAGCCGGACTTGATATCGACTTTTGTGAACCATCTAGCGTTGTCTAGTTCCGCAGTGATGTCTTCGAATGTCGGAGTCGCATAGTGTGGTCTGTGCACTGCTTTATTTAAGTCTCGGGGGTCGAGGCATAGCCTGACCGATCCGTTCCTTTTAGTGGTACAGACGAATGAGTTTACCCAGGGCGTTGGGTCCTTTACAGGGAAAATTATTCCCTGAGCCTCTAAGGAGTCCAACTCCAATTTCAACTTTCCTTTTAGGGATATTGGGACTCGACGTGGTGGGTGGACAACTGGTGGTACTTCGGGGTTTAAATGGATGGTGTGTTCACTTGGCAGACAACCAATGGAGTCGAATACGTCTGGAAATTCCTCAATGATTTTCCTCCTTTCTCCAAGGTTTCCCATCGTACATGGTTCCTGCACGGGGACCGGTTTCATGTCGTGCGGGGGAGTAGGCCGGGATGCTTTGTCCGTCACATGAGTTGTGTCCGTTTTTATAGCCAAGTTATGGGTGACTAGCCCTAATTCTCTTGATGTTTGGAGTCCTATTAGTATAGGGTCTCTTGATTTCACCACGTAAAAGGTCGCTTTAACGAACTTGTCGCGGGATCTGACCCCTAAACGACAGGTCCCTTCTTGGTCTATCGTTGAGCCTCCAAACGCAATTAGCCTTATAGCTGATTTTTCCAGTGGTACTCCTTTCAGTTCCTTGAATACCTGTTTAGGTAACAGGTTGCTCATTGCACCTGTGTCGATTTTCGCGTCAACCTCTATTTGGGCTTTGCTGTTGCCTATCTTCAGTTTTGTGAAAGCTTCTGTGGTCGCTAACGGTAATTCCTTTACTGTGTGAAAGTACAGCTCCTCTGTGGAACTGTCGTCGTTGCTACCCATATGTGCTGCTGCCATGTGGATTTTATTCTTATCATATTTCCTCTGTGGCTGGAATGACTGTCTGCGTGTGTGCCCCTCGTCTCCCATTTTAGAGTGGCAAACTTTAGCAAAGTGTCCCTTTTTATTGCATTTTAGGCAGTATTTGCCTTTAGTTGGGCATTTATATTGATGGTGTTTTGTGCCACAATTACCACATGTGGTAGGTCCACTGGGCTGTCTGGCTCTAACTGCGAGTGTAGAGCTGTCTTCTACTGCTGTTGTACGTAATGCTTCCATTTGTTTACACGTGGCTTCTTCTGTCTCGACGATTCCGAGTGCTTTCTCGATCGTGAGATCGCTTCCTTCTCTTATTAGGGACTTTTGTGCAGACTGTAAATAAATACCGAATATGAATAGGTCCAACACAATGGTCTCTTCCACCGTCCGACCGTATTCACACTGTTTGGCTGTCTGACGCAGCCGACTTAGAAATGCGTGTGCCGATTCATCCGCGTTTTGTTTACATTTTAGTAGGTTGTGTCTAGCTACACGAAAGTTCGATCGCGGATTCGCATATTCCTTAAAAAATTGGATATATTTATCCAATGTCCTTTCTTCTCCCTGTCGAAAGGGAAAAGTGTCACTTATTTCCTGGCCCTCGATACCAGACCATATTAGCAAGTAATTTAACTTTGTGTCTGAATCTACGTCTTTCATTGGGCCGTCGAAATATAAATGAACTTGCCTGATAAATCGGTCCATTGATTTGGCCAAATTTGAAGTGTTCCAATCGATTGTTGGAGGTGGTAGTTGCGAATATGTATTCATCGTCGATTGCGAGAAAAATACCGACACCACGTGTGTTTTTGTATTAATTTTTTTTTAGATCCCGGAAATGTTCGTTTTTTTTTTTGTTTTTTTTTTATCAAATAATTGTTTTTATTCAAGAAAATAAAATTTTACTCGGAGTGTGGGGGGGGGGCAGCAAGGAATCAAGAGCAGACAACCGACCTACTTATATTTCATTTTTTTTTATAATGTTGGAAAGACAATCGAAACGTAAGAATTATAACCAAACAATAATTTATTAACATAACGCTTATTTCTTCTGTCGTGATTAGAGACTGTTATCCCTTAATCAGATAAAGGCTAAATATCGCCCTTGGACTATATACATATATATGGAAGGGAAGGGATGTCATAATATAGGCTAAGAGACTATTAGTCGCCTAGAGTTATGCCCCTTGGCCCGTGACGTATGAATCTCGTCCGCCATTGTTTCTCAGTGCAACGTTTACTACTAGACAATAAAGAACGCATCTTACACCACCTTCGAGTCTGTTTATCAATGCTTCCAAAGTATGTATTATCACGACAATGTCTTCCGTCCAATGGAATTCCTCCTAGGACACATTTTAAAACTGATTTTCTAGAGCTCGTTTGGAGCCAATCAAACCAAATATAAACATGCACAAACACAAAATCTATCTCTTTAGTCTCTTAGCCTTTCGAGCATTCTTTCGTCTCTTTAAACTCTTCCGACTCATTCAACGCTTTCTCATTAGGACTTACCACGCGTGCAAACATCAATTATTTCATTTCCACTGCTCCGCACATTAATACTCTCTTTTAACAGACGAACATTAATATTGTCTCTGTTACATATTTGAACATTCAAAGAACACAAAAAAGAGACTCTCCACCTTTCATATGAACTCAAAAAAAAAAAAAGAACTCTGAAATATTGAGAACTATGTTTTAACTTGTTATTATTTGTTATTTCTATTCCGGAAATAAACCTCCGTTTGTGTTGCACATAAGATTTCTTATTTTTATTTTCATTATTTGTGGAGGAAGTCAGTTCCCCAAAAAAAGGCCAGGCGACCCCCACAAATTTCTTGATGCAAATATAGTTTTGTAATTTGGTCGATTTCACCGTTTTTACAATTCCTTTAATTTCAGTTGTTTATGTGAAATATTCAGTTTTGTAATTTTTATATGAAAATTATTTGGATTATTCGGACTACTGTTCTCATCTTGAATGTTGGATTGTATGCAATAATCTTGTGGTTTGACTAATCTAAATAATGATGAAATGTTCAATCTTAAAAAGTGAACTTGATTTTTATATATATTTTTCATATATTTTTAATGAATTGAACACGCAAAAGAGAAAATTAATAAAAAAAACTCCGACAAGTTTTAAACATTGACAAATATAATCTAAACTTGACAGAAAGTCAATTCGAAACAATCAACTAATGAACTAATATTTTTACACAAGGAACGAAATAATGATTACACCGTGTTACGGTGAACTAAACTAATTGTTCTTTAGCAGTTGATTTTCTCTTTAAATATTTTCACGTTTAAATCGCGTTTTTCATCTTTTAATTGTGATTCTTTTATATTTTCATATATTTTATTTCTTAATGAATTGGACACACAAAACAAAAATTGTATCGATTTACTAAAGAAATCATAACTTACAAAACATTTCTTTTGTTTTGAACACAAAAGAAAAAAAAAACGAATTCATCCCGTTTTATTGAATTCCTGGAATAAAGGTAAGTTTTTTTTTCTTTTTCTTTTTTCATTCAAAAACTTTTAAATCAATCTTAAACATTAAAATTAATTAATTTTAGTGTCAATCCAATAAAACATTTTTATAAAAATACATAAAACATGAATGAATCGCCGATTAAAAAATTATCTTAAAAATATATTATACAACATGACATTCTGATTTTTGTTAAAAATGTGCAAATATTTAATTAAAACTTGTGTTATTTCTTGGAAAATGCTTACGTTTTGCATAAAAAAAATAATTTAATTCGAAGTTGGTTGAATTATTAGACAACTGAACACAAAGACTGTTTTTTTTTTTCGGTATTTGATTGTTTTGATATTCAGATAAAAAAACATTTTTTTCCCTTTCCTCTTATGTCGCTGTAGAATTCCATTTGACTTTTTAGATTTTTTTAATGGAGATCATTTATTCGATAAAGTTTACATAAAATAAGCACCTATTTATTGGCCATCACTAATTAAAAGTAAGTAGAAAAAATATCGATAAATATTTACAATCTAAACCAGCGTTATTTTCTCCTAAAAAACAACAACAAAAAACAATAACTGCATTTTGGCTATTACGTTTCAACATCCTATAAAATGTTCACTAAAACAATGACAAAATACTAATACATATTTAAGATTTTAGAGTGGCGATCATTTTCCTGTATAAATTTAATACAAAATTTGTAACCACTTTATGATCAGTCAGCAGTTAATTATTCCTGTAATCGTTCGAAGTTTTCAATTTTTGTGGCAGTGACAGAGGGGGGGGGGGGGCTCACATTAATTTTTGCTTTCTTACGTTGTTTTTGATGGGGATCAGATTGAATGTGTTGCTAACTATTCTGCACTTTCACTAAACAATTTAATAAACAAAAGATGCCGTAAAAATTGTTGAGCATAAAACTTTGCAAAAAAGTGTCACCATGACATTTATTAGGTGTTTTTCTAACAGTATTTTTTTTTAGTCTTCGATTAGGGAGGGGTTATCGGGACTTCCAAACAAACTGTTTCGTATCAACCATTTTTTCTTCTAACATAGACTTGATACTCATTTTTTCTAAATAAATAAGCTATAAAAATACCCCATGTATTTAGTAAATTGTTAGGTGTAAATACAAATTAGTTAGCAAGGATTTTCTTTTATCATGATAAGAATAGCTTTCTAAATAATAACATTATTATCAATAAAAGGAGGTGTTTTAATTTAAAACTACAAAAAATAGAATGCATTTCCCCCTTCCGAATTTACAATCGAATTTAAGAAAAAAATGAACAACTCTGATTTTTATAGAAAACAACAAAAATATAAATATAATATAAACTCCAACTAAATGTGATGGCACTTAAAAAATATATCAAATATGAATTTGAATATTAACATTTAAGAAAGCCAACAATTAATTATTAAATTGTTAGGAAAATTACAGAATAGTTTACAGCACGTGGTTTGTTATCCCTACTTACAAACACGTAAGAAAGCCAAAACATATATGACCCCCCAACCCCCTACCAATTGCAGCGAATTACATATCGACTGATAACTGCCCAGGGAGTAGCTGCTCATTTCATGTTAAATTTATATCGGAACTTGATCCCATACTCTAAAACTTTACATTTTTTTAATGCCTAATATTAAGTACTAATATTTTAAGTGCTGTTGAAATGAGATAATAGATTTTGATTTTTCTAATGGAGTAAACTACGATTGATTTGTTAGTAACAATTTACCAAAATGTTTTTATTTTTCATTTAATTTTTTTGTATAACAGTAGGATATTGTGTATGTGTGAGAGGATGTGCAATTTTAGTGATCAATTTTTATTTAGTATTTGTTTATAACCGTATAGTTTGTTTAGAACCACCCCTTTTTAAGTTCTAAAATTCTTAACTTTTGTAGAACAGCCCGTATATAATAAGTTTTATATTTTTTAATTATAATTCGTTTTGGTACACTTTCATAAGGACTGATACTCACAGCTTCAGACAACAAACATTGAATTGTGAAAATCTGTTCCTATGTATTTAGCATATCTGAAAATCTAAGTCAACAAATTTTTTGTTGAATATGGTGTCTTTCACTGGAAAATAACATTTTAGTTCCATTATAAATATATTTATTAAAATGTTTGCTTCTTAGAAATTCTCAAAGAAATATTTTTAACTAAAGTTAAACTAACAATTTCTCGCATAAATTCGACACACTGTTGTCAAAACTTCCAACTCCATAACTGGACGCTCTTTCATTTTTTAAAGTTTAAAATTCATACATTTAATTCTTTGAAGTTTAAAATTCATACACGGTTTTAGTTTGGGTTCATTCATCAATGGCTAATTTGCATTACAAAATAAAGCAGATTGCAAACAATTGTAAAAAGGAACAGATATGCAAGAATATATGAAAATAAATAACATAGGTCTTAGAAAATATGTACACAATTCCGATCAATAATTTTACACTTGTCTACATCTGATAAAAATTTCGAGTATCTTTAAAAAGTAACTCTTTAAAAACCTAATAACTCTTCTCACAAATGTAATTCCAAAATATTTCAGCATTTTCATTAAGACATGATATGTGAAACACATACAATTCTCAGTGGCATAACATCAATTTAATGGCAGACTAAAGTGTTCTCTAAAACAGCAAAAAGAATAATTAATCACAATATGTTCGTCAGTGTTTGTTTTCAAATGATTAGAGAGTCAATAAAATTGTTTTCAAATGATTAGAAATAATCACTAATCAATCACAATATTGTTTTCAAATGATTAGAGTGTCAATAAAATTGTTTTCAAATGATTAGAGTGTCAATGAAATTGTTTTCAAATGATTAGAGTGTCAATAAAATTGTTTTCAAATGATTAGAGTGTCAATAAAATTGTTTTCAAATGATTAGAGTGTCAATAAAATTGTTTTCAAATGATTAGAGTGTCAATAAAATTGTTTTCAAATGATTAGAAATAATCACTAATCAATCACAATATCGTTTTCAAATGATTAGAGTGTCAATAAAATTGTTTTCAAATGATTAGAGTGCCAATGAAATTGTTTTCAAATGATTAGAGTGTCAATAAAATTGTTTTCAAATGATTAGAGTGTCAATAAAATTGTTTTCAAATGATTAGAGTGTCAATAAAATCGTTTTCAAATGATTAGAGTTTCAATAAAATTGTTTTCAAATGATTAGAGTTTCAATAAAATCGTTTTGCAATATTTTAGCAACACTTCTCGCAACACATCTGTTCAAAGCGCTGATATCTACCCATAACAACTTGAGCTTCACTGGCAGTTGAATTAGGGTTTATGGATGAAACAGATTTAATCTGCGAAATCCCTATCATCTGGTTATTGTCCATCATTCCAGCGCATTTTAAGTCAAGTCGATTTACCAGGTAAATTGCTACACACGTTTTACACATTAAAGTATACTTAGCTTTACTCTGAACAACTTGTATTCTACTGATAATACTATGACGTGATTCCATCCAAGTCTGCATTTAATAAAGCACATGAAAAATTGTTAGAAACGGATCAGAACTGTTTTAATACAATGTCAATGTAAATGCTTTGAAAACATTAAGCGTGACAACCCTGGTGTTTATAATCGTCTGAATCCTAATCCTCTTTCCGAAAGTCACTAGAAAAGGCTGAATCATGTAATTCAAACATTTTACTCGCTATTTATTTATCTTTTATATTCATCTACATATTTATTTATCTTACATATTCATCTACATAGTTATTTATCTTACATATTCATCTACATATTTATTTATCTTACATATTTATCTACATATTCATTTATCTTACACATTCATCTACATATTTATTTATCTTACACATTCATCTACATATTTATTTATCTTACATATACTTCTACATATTTATTTATCTTACATATTCATCTACATATTTATTTATCTTACATATTTATCTACATATTTCAGGTCACAGATACATATAGCGGTTAAGAGAAGCATCGACTGCGGGTAGATTGTTAACCAACTGGTTTACCTTCCCACGAGAGTAGTTCACATTAATTCACTGTAAGGCTGCTCATCACAAATTGTTGGTTTAGTGTTCTTCATCGTTTCGCTGCTCATGTGCCTCATTATAATATACTATCATATTCTAGTAACTTCTTTTTAGAAACTTGTGGAACTCTATTCCTTATAACGTCTATTCTTACTGTTTTTCTTACCTTTTTTTAAAGTATAGCAAATAGGTATCGGCTGGCATTGCGTTTATCATCTTTACTTTTTAATACTTGTAGCAAATGATTTCATACCTTATCTGCAGTTATAAACAGGCTAATATTTTTGATTTAATCGATTGAAGACGATTCCAAAAATGCAATAATCACTTGACTAAAGGAAATACATTGTTCCAATCTACTAAGGAATATATAAAAAATTATTCTTTAAATAATATAAATGAAAGATTAACATTAAAACGGTGTAAGGCTACAATTAATTTCAGTTAAGCTGAAATCATACATGAGATAGAAAATGAAGTTGCCAAACGCAAATGCCAACATCAATCGTTCGTTCTATTGTTTTGAAATGTTTGGCTAAAATCTAATTTATACGTTTTATGTTCATTATCTGTTTATAGTCATTTGATTATTTTGTTTTACTGATTGAAGGAATGAATGGACGGATGTGTTTCCTTAAACAAACTTTAGAGGAATAGGATTGAGAAATTGAAAAAAAAACAGGAGGAATAAATAAGAATTAAATTGTTAAGAATTTCACTATTTTCTTACCAAATTAGTGTCCGTTTGAATACTAAACAAGAACGTATTATGAAAATAGTAAAAGTATTTTTCAATATCTCTGATAATTTTGCATATTAATCGTCTGTATTTTTTAGATGAGGTGTTTTCATTGATTGAGATTGTCGGACTGACTTCCTTATCTTGGTTGTTATAGTCACAACACTCCTAAAAACGGTCCCCCAGTTCGATACAAAACACCTGATGAAGGCCGGAGGGTAAAACGGCCGAAACGTTGTGACTGAAGGTTTTCTGAGTCGAACGTGAATGGTCTCCAAGATCTTGAGATGGTATAAAGAATGAGCACGACTAATAATAGTAAAAAAGTCTGTGCTGCACAAGACGGGTTTTTAAGTAAATGGGGATCATTCACGTTCGACTCAGAAAACCTTTTCTTTGCAAGCAAAGGGAATGCCTCCTGGGTTTGAACGTGATTAATCTCTAGGGTATTCGTCCATACATCGTTTTATTTTAATCGTTTTCCCACTTTTTTTCGCCCCGTAAATTTAATAAAACGCTTTTTCATTCTTTATTTAAAAAAATATATATTCCTTCGATACAGCTTTGAGAAGCGAGGGTCGAAACCGGTCAGCTGGCTTCCCATTCCTTTTTCTTTCCTCACCTGTTCCCCCGTTCATTCCCACCTTTTTGGAGAGAAGATATATATATATATATATATATATATATATATATATATATATATATATTTATATATATACAAATTTACTTTTAATTATGAACCAGAAAAGTCTTCCCTTCCTAATTGCAATATATTATATATATATATATATATATATATATATATATATATATATATATATATATATATATCCTCACTACAATGAGCATCATAAAAAACGTTAGATGTCATTTGTTTTGTGATAATTTTGGGGAATGAATTCAATTATATGAAAGGGTATTTTACATAAATACGATTTGTGGATAATTATATTTAAAAAATCAATTAAAAACGTTAGATATAAATTAAACTATATTATACCTAAAGCAACACATTTTTCGGTCAAGTTGAAAGTTTTTAAATATGTATCATATGATTTTTAGTGATTGTGATTTCACTCTAATAATATTGACAAAAATAAACAAACAGAATACTTATATGCGAATGCAAATTATAAGAATATTTAATTTCATTATTTTGCAGATGTTCCTGATTGAACCCTATCCTGTAAATGTAATGAACTGTCATGATTTATAAACATGAAGCTGTAAACTGTTATTACGTTATTTGGAACATTAGAAGGAATCATGGGAAACTAAGATGAGAATATAACACTACTTGAATACTTTTTTTTAAATTAAAATATAATATATAAACGACAATATTTCTGAAGTACTGGAAAATATAACACACAAAATATCTTGTAGAAAAGTATTTGTATAAATATAACACTTTTTAAATGTTATATGCTTTTATTAAGTAGCATTATAACTGGCTATCAGTTGGAATACATAAGACTGCTAGTAAATATTTGTCATCTTGTCAGCTGCTTCATCCTCAGCTTAAATAATTTGATAAGAAAATAAAATTATCAAAGGGCATGTGATGTGTGTGGATATAATTGCTTTGTCAGATACGATTAACTAAAACATAAAGATACTCACGCAGGAGTGAAGTGCATGGATATTCTTGTTTTTATAAATAGAAGTTAGTGACAAATATGAGAACTCACACTGGGAAAAAGTCACATACTTGTGAAGTGTGTGAATATTCTTGTTCTGAAACATCAAAGTTAGTGATACATATAAGAACTCACACTGGGGAAAAGCCACATTCTTGTGAAGTTTGTGGGCATTCTTTTTCTCAAAAAGCACACTTACTTGTACATATGAGAACTCACACTGGGGAAAGGCCATATTTTTGTGACGCATGTGAATATACTTGTTCTCAAAAGTCACACTTACGTGTACATATAAGAACTCACACTGGGGAAAAGCCATATTTTTGTAATGCATGTGGATATTCTAGTTCTGACAAATCAACTTTAGTGATACATATGAGAACTCACTCTGGGGAAAAACCACATTCTTGTGATGTGTGTGGATATTCTTGTTCTCAAAAATCAAACTTAATAACACATATGAGAACTCACACCGAGGAAAAGCCACATTTTTGTCAAGTATGTGGATATTCTAGCTCTCAAAAATCAACATTAGTGAGGCATATGAGAACCCACACTGGTGAAAAGAGAAAGAAATTGAACGCCTACTAGAGACCAACCTATACAGGGGTTGTCAGAATATCTGATATGAGGATACTTTAAGTTTGAAAAACTAACAAACATTCAAACTAAAATAGAAAGAAATTCAGACATTCGAAACAGAAATAGTTCATGGCTATGTTTTGGGTTACCTGAGAAAAGCAATTCTAGAAGTGTAAGCCATGTTCCGTTTCAGAACAATTTTCGATGGTTTGTTGTTCTAAACAAGTCCTGAGAGGTGACTGGTTTGCAGTAGACAGAACAGTTTCCGATGGTGCTGTGTTCCACACAAGTCCTGAGAAGTGACTGGTTTGCAGTAGACAGTTCCACAGAACAAAAGATTCTTACCGTGTCGAGACGGAAAAAACATGCGAAATTGCTACAGAAAAGGTTTAATATTTATCGAGAAATTCTGGTTTTTGTTTGGTTGGTAGCAAAACGTGAATTAATCTGATTCGTCAGTTCCTAGCAGCATCGTCTATAAATAGAATCGCCCAACTGTGGGAGTATACCCCATTATATATAAAAAAAAATATTGTAACTGAAACGCTGCCTTTTTTAGTGATGTTACTTCTAGTAACAACATTAAGCTGGATAGTACACGAGATGAGACTGAAATTCGGCAAAACTAAACAAAGACCACCACAGAATACACTATAATATACTAAAGTAGTTCTGGATACAAATATTCTTTTGTCTGCTTCGCTTATTAAAGGTTCAAAAAATCGTGAAGAAAAAAAATGTATTCGATTCTCAAATTCGAGCTTTATCCACACAAAAAGAAAAGTATAAGAGAGAATGGCAAAGAATTTACTTTTCACTTTTGTCACAGATAGATAAATATCTCACAAAAGAGTTAAAAGCTTTTGATGAGACGAAAGTTGATTTTGGTCAAAGAGACACAAGCAAATTTACACAAATTCAACAGCGAAAACATATGGCGTTGGAAAAAGCGAAATGAAAATGAAACATTCCAAACCTAAGGAAAGATGTCAAGGATGGCAAAACAATCTTCATGCATCAATGTCCAATGCTTATGCACTGAGTCATCTGTGGACAACAAGGATGCACCTTCTAGTTATATTACTACTAGTAGAAACACCAAGTTGGATATTTCACTACAATCTAATAAAGTCATCTGTTAGAGAAAACAAAACTATTTTATTTATTACTCAAGGTACAAAAAATCGCGAAGAAAGAAAAATATTATATTTGATTCTCAAATTGGAGCGTCTTCCTCACAAAAAAAAGCATATGAGAATTCATACTGGAGAAAAGATGGAGAACCTATACAATCTAATAAAGTAATCTGTTAGAAATAAAATATTTTGTTTGCTTCGCTTACTCAAGTTACAAGAAATCGTGAGGAAAGAAAACTATTGTATTTGATTCTCAAATTGGATAATTCTTCACAAAAAGATAAATATATGAGAACTCAGCATGGGAAAAAGAAAGAGAAGTTGAATGCCTACTAGATACCAACCTACACACGGGTTTGTCTGCACATCTGTAGGTGTGTGTCAAAAATTTCGTAAAAATATTGAATAGTTTGACCCCTTGTCTTTTCAAGGTTATGACTACTCGAAAAATGTAAGTCAAACCCTAATTTTTTTTCAATTGAAGAAGCATGGACCAAGGTTTCATTAAAAAACAAAGAAAAAACAACGGGATTAAAAAAGTTTTAAACTTCGGACGTAAATTTCTTAAAAAAACACTTCTTTTTTGTTTTAAAATTGAATGTATTATTTATTGATCTTTTATCTTCAATATGTGATTGATAGAACTTTGGCGATTAAATTAATTATTTACTTTTTTATAGACATTTTAAAATGGGGGGGGTCGTGAATTAATTCGACCCCCCTGTTTTCCAAGCTTATAACTACTCAAAAATGTAATTCAAGCCCTAATTTATTTTTCAATTAAAGGAGCAAGGCTCAAGGTTTCATTAAAAGGAAACAAAAAAAAAACAACGTGTTTAAAAAAAAGGTTTTAAACTTCGGATTTTACAAGAACATTTTCTAAAAAACACTTTTTTCTTTTGTTTTAAATTTGAATATATTATTTATTGATCTTTTCTCTTCAAGTTGTGATATATAACACTTTCGTGAGTAAATTAGTTATTTACTTTTTAATAGGCATTTCAAAATGGGAGGGTGAAGGAATTAAAAAGAAAACGTTTGTCTAAAATATTATATTCAGTTTATTGGAAAGCGCATAACAAATTCAAATTAATTTCATTACTGTTTTTTTTTAAATAAAAAATAATATTTCTATTACTTTTTATACAATTTTAATAGTTTATTTTGGAAGTATAATCCATAAAGAAAATAGACAACTCACTTTTAAAAGAGAAATTACGAGTTTTTTAATATTTTATTCACAGTTTCGTGTTA
Organism: Euprymna scolopes; assembly: GCF_053919585.1. Classification (NCBI taxonomy): domain Eukaryota; kingdom Metazoa; phylum Mollusca; class Cephalopoda; order Sepiida; family Sepiolidae; genus Euprymna; species Euprymna scolopes. Next base: position 197,023,308 of record NC_136527.1, on the reverse strand, counting down.
GCGGTCTCAAAAAATCTACAAAAATTCTGATACACCTAGCACATCTGATATGAAGATACTCCAAGTTTTAAGCACTAACAAAAAGCACTGACGAAAGCAACAGTGCGCCTTCTAGTGATGTTACAAAACTAAGCTGGAAAAAGAAACTATAATCATATGAAGTAGAGATAAAAAATATTATTTTGTCTGCTTCAGTTACTAAATGTATAAGAAATTGTGAAGGAAGAAAAATAATTCATTCGATTCTCAAATTTAAGCTTCTCCCTCACAAAAAGAAAATGTATAATGGGCAATGGCCAAGAATTTCCTTTTGATCGTGTCACAGATATTTAATTATTTCACAAAAAAGAGGTAAAAGTTGTAATAGAGTTAAAAGCTTTTGATGAGCCGAAGGGTGACTGTGGACAAAGAGACAAACGAGAATTTAAAAGAAATTTAATTGAGTTGGGAGGGCAAATACCGATGGAAATAGCAAAAAGAAAAGACTTCAAGTAAAACATTCCTCATATTTCTCCATGGAACAGATTTCCAGCATGATAAACCTTATTGTCCCTCTTTCAAAAGATACCACATTAGAACTCACTTAACTTCAACTACTTGACATATTTCTCCATGGAACAGATTTCCAGCGTGATAAACGTTATTATCCCTCTTTCCAAAGATACCACACCAGAACTCACTTAACTTCAACTACTTGACATATTTCTCCATGGAACAGATTTCCAGAATGATAAACCTTATTGTCTCTCTTTCAAAAGATACCACACCAGAACTCACTTAACTTTAAGTACTTCACATGGTATCACGTAACTCAATATCGACAGACGATATCTACTTTAAAGGGTACCGGTCAATGAATGAAAATTGATATACCCTAATTGAACTGCCATTGCTATTAAAGAAAATGGCTGAGTATATTATTTAAAAAGTATGATTCATCCAAAACCGTCTGTCACGACTTAGAAACCCGGCATAAAATTCTCAAACACCACAATACTGCTGATATTATAAAGTCATCGAATGTATTTGAAGGCATGAAAATAATGCCTTCATAAAATCTCTCAGATTGTGATGTTTATGCACGGAGAAAAATGGCAGAATATATAAGTAAAACAGAAAAAAGGCCATTAAAATTCTGTAACTTGTGGAGTATTACTTGGCAGTAACGTTTTGCTATGACAAGGCTATTACAAAACGCAAGCCAATGGAGTGTGTAAATATCTTTACTGGATGATCTGCAAAAAGCTGAATGCAGCAGTAAATCCTGGGAACTTATACCAGAATAAATAGTCGGAAATATTATGTAAAACCCACTATGACTATTCAATTCCTACAACCATGTATCTAGAAAACGGATCCATAAAATCTGACACAGTGATATGACACAAGGAACAGAAAGAAGCAACCTTAGTAGAAGTGAGTGTCCCCAATGATGCTGTGTTAAACAGAGTTGAAAAGGAAAAAGATAACGAAATAGGAATTTCTTATGTATGACATGAGAAAATAACGAAATAGAAAGTTCTTATGTATGACATGAAAAAATAACGAAATAGGAAGTTCTCATGTATGACATGAAAAAATAGCGAAATACCAAGATCTTATGTACGACATGAAAAGATAACGAAATAGGAAGTTCTTATGTATGACATGAAAAAATTACGAAATAGGAAGTTCTTATGTATGACATGAAAAAATTACGAAATAGGAAGTTCTTATGTATGACATGAAAAAATTACGAAATAGGAAGTTCTTATGTATGACATGAAAAAATAACGAAATAGGAAGTTCTTATGTATGACATGAAAAAATAACGAAATATGAAGTTCTTATGTATGACATGAAAAGCTAATGAAATAGGAAGTTCTTATGTATAACATGAACAGAAACTGGAATCTTAAGATGTGTATCATTCATTACAGTTGTTATAGGAGCAACTGTATTTCTAAACAGAATTTCAAAAACTACATAGCAAATATACATGGTGAATAAAGTGCAAGAGAGAGATTCAAACAATTGTATACAACGAGACAGAATCGAAACCTGGAATTTCTGACTTAGCTTAACCAAACAGATAAGGAAATTTCCACAAAAGTGTGTAAACCGTATTTCTATTACCTATGTGGTCATTACTGTTCTAAAAAATCACAATTATTTTCCTATCTATTTTTCTACAGTGAATATTCGTGTTTTTAAAAATCAACTTAAGATATATATATGAAAAAAAAAACAATGATAAAAGCAATAGTTTGCAAAGTATGCCATTAATATGAGGAAAAACAAAATAATTAAGTGAAAGAAAAAATAACACCATATGAGAAATAAAAAAAACATGTTAAAACCGACATATTCTCCGAAAGATATAAACATACCAGTCGGTGTAGACGCAATTGGACTAATAAAAATCTAAAAAAAAATACTTAGATACAATATTTGGAAGATCAAGCGTTTACGATAGGCAAATAGCAGATATAAAAAAGAATATATATAATTAAAGTTGCCCTCTGTTTCCTAATAAAATTAAATATTAATCAAATAGTAGCTTGAAGAGTGAATCTGAGAAAAAACTTATTTTCCACACTTTTCTAGTAAGTAAAGTTTTATAAACAATTGAAAATCAAGTTTTCTTTTTATACTAAGAAAACAATTTCACAAACAACCTAGCAAATATATCCAGTAAAATAAGTTGCAGAGGTATTCTAACAATTGGATTTTTAGGGATTGTTAGAATCTTTAAAAGATATCTGGGTCGGACGGTATGAGATAGCGGTTGAATATATATATATTTTTTAATTTCAATTCTATCCAAAACAAGGCACATTGCCACTTGCTGTGGGGAGCTACTACCAGGGACAGAGGCTACAGGGGTACTATTTTGGGAGTTGGGCAGCAAGATGTCGGTTCACGTTACACTTGAACTTTTGCATGTCAGTACAGTTAGGAAAACAGGAACTCAGAAGAGAATTACGAAGTCCAGCAGTTCTGGGGAAAAAAACTACTGGAGCAGAAGGCTATCTTACATCTAGGGATCTCAACTGTGAAGGGGTGGGATTTTGCTGCTTGTCGGGGGTACTTACGTCGAGGGGGCACAAGTGCTTGCAGTTCGTCAGAGCATTAACCATTGAAATTCTTGTACGACAGGCAGAGGGATGCTACATTACGTCGATGGAACAGAGGCTAAGGCTAAGATGACAGTTCAGGACCTAGTAGGTTGCTGACTCTCTTTTGAACCCTGTCTAGGAGCGAGAGACTAGTAGCAGATGCACCAGCCAAAATATGACAACAATACTCCAAACATGGGCGAATGGTGGCCTTATAGAGGTACAGCATACTTTCGGGCGTTAGTAGCTTTCTAGCATAGTAGAGATAACCTACCTTTTTCGCAGCGGTCCTGGCAATGCTCTTAATGTAATTGTTCCAACTCATGTTTCCTGTGAGCGTTAAGCCAAGGAGTTTAAAAGATGTACTTTCAGATAAAGAGTGTTAGCCATTGGTGTTGGTAGTAGAGAAGGTTTCTTGTAATTATTGAAGGAAACAAGTTTAGCCTTAGCAGCATTGAATGTGACCATCCATTTTTGTTCCCATTCCACTACACATCGGAGGTCATTCTCTAGTGTTTCTGCCATTTCTCTAGATATGTGTTCATCTGTTTTCCTGTCGTGTCGGTTATAGGGAGTGCTGACATCAGCATATATACCCATCTCACAGACAATTTTGTCAGAGAGGTCATTTATGAATATTAGGAATAATCGAGGTCCAAGGATAGACTCCTCGGACACTCTCGCATTTATATCATATTATTTGGATGTACGAACATCGATGACAACCTGGATTTTTCACTCATCTGGTTTGGTTGTATGCCTCATATCAAGCTAGAATCAGATGATAAGAAAAAAAATAAAAAGTGAATACAAACAAGAGACCTAGTGGATATTGAATGTATCCTAATTAAACAAAAACAAAACGGAAAAGCTAGAATCAGGAATAACTCCTGGAATGTTAAAGATAATGTTGAATCTATTCTAGTATCACAAATCCCTGCATTAACAAACTATCAAATTTTGGATTGGAGAACCTATCGTCACTTCAAAGAAACAACGGTTGTTGTTTCACTAAACCTTTGATTTGTAAGGAAGCCATAGAGTTAATAAAAGGAGATATAATTATTATATCCCTGTAACAGTGATACATTATATATCCCTGTAACACACTAATACAAGTACAGAAGAAGCTGTTTTCTCGTCTGTTTCCATACAACAGTTTTTGCCTAGCGCGTACCTTAAAGAAGATATAGACTACAGCACGAATAATTATAACATCTACTGCACTATACTACGATGCTTTGAATTATTCATCAGGCAATCAAGAAAACTTATTTATAGCAAAGCACTATGTTATAAAACAACATCGATAGAATAATAACAATCTGTCATGTCAACACACTAAAATAAACGTTTCAACTTTACAATTTACTATGAGAAGATATTAACAAGCTGAGCTAAAAGCGCCAACTAGACCACCTATTATTTTTAAGACCTAGAAGAGGAATCTGTCTGTAGATACTTAGGAGTAAAAGAGAATACAATGATTGAGTGTCGAATGATGAAACATAATATATCACCATCAAATGATAAGCGATAAGGTTCAATGAAAATAAATCAACCGTCATAATAAAATTCTCACATCATATTCATACACGCAATGTAACAATATTAATTAAAATAACTGTCATCAATCAACTGACACAAGCTGTCGTTTCTTATGGATGTTTCATGATTGATTGGCCATCGGGCTGCATAAATTGACACAAAACCCGGATCAAGTAAAGAATAGATACCCCGTAGCAGACGACGCCGCCTGGCGGTGCCAGGCGCACATTTCAACTAACACCGGTGATTCGACCTTGACATTGGCGCAAGCATATGGTGTCGGTTGTTTTTAAACACGTCAAATAGCACACATGCTCGAATATTCGCCAGCATTTTTTTAAAAATATATTTAGAAAACTTTTGAAGATTTAAAAGAAAAAGTGTATATTTACAAAACATTTATTCTTTAAAACATTAACTTCAGCGACAATTAATATATTTTCAAAATAATATTTTTAAATATTACATTTTTACGAATATTCGCGAGCAAGATTTTTTTAAAAATAAAAAATATTATTGATAAATGGGTGTCTTTCCGAGTGCGTGTTTAATATATTTACAGAACTTTTTAATAACTATTTTATTCTTTTTATCAAACAAAAATAGAACTTTTATAATGACATATATATGATGGACTGTTTCGAAATTTTAAGATTAAAGTTAGTTTTATTTAAAAAAAAAAAGACGAGGTGTTTTTTTTTTCAATTAAATTATAAACTTTATTTGAACTTTCAACAAACTTTTACAGACATAAAAATAGACTTTATAAATATTTTATAATAATTTTTTAAAAATATATTTAACGAAAAGTTTTTTTTATCATTTCATTGTTGAATAAAATTTCAAAGTAATAAATGGTGAAAAAAATATCTCAAAAAGAAAAAAACACCTCGTCTTTTTTTTGTTTTAAATAAAACTTTCATTTTAAAATTTTGATATTTGAAAAACAGTCCATAATATATATTTCATTATAAAAGTTCTATTTTTGTTTGATAAAAAGAATAAAACAGTTAATAAATAATAAATAAAAAACAACAGTCCATTAAAGACTGTTTGAATAAAACTTATAAAAAAGGTGCATTCTATACGGTTTTGGCCATTTCTTTTTTGTACGTTTTTAATACAATTCAATATTTATTTACAGTGCGATGTATGTCGGTGGTCAGTGAAGGAGAAATCCTTTTAGGCCGAGGCAATTTTTTTTGCATAATAAAATCACAAGTATAAACAATCGAGATAAAAAATATATTATTTTATTCACATATCTTTTTATAACTTTTATTTTTATAAAGATTAAATGTAGTATCACAAGATAGAAATCTTTTTATAATTTTTATTTTTATTTAAAAAAAACTCACTCAGAAAGACACCCATTTATTTAAATATCTATTATTTAAAAAAAAAAATCTTGCTCGCGAATATTCGTAAAAATTTAATATTTCAAAATATTATTTGAAAAATATATTAATTGTCGCTGAAGTTAATATTTTAAAGAATAATTAAATAAATATTTAATTGTCTTAAAACCGCACACAGAACCCCACCCCCACAAAACACGGTACATAAAAATCAATCTTGGTCGCAAAAATCCGAAACAGAAAGAGACACCCATTTATTAAAATATATTTTATTTAAATACGTTCGTTTTGTTACTTAAAAAAAAAAATGTTTTGTAAATATATACTTTTTCTTTTAAATCTTCAAAGGTTTTCTAAATATATTTAAAAAAAATTGCTGGCTAATATTCGAGCATGTTTGCTATTGACGGGTTTAAAAACAACCGACGCCATGTGCTTGTGCCAATGTCAAGGTCGAATCACCGGTGTTAGTTGAAGTTTAGCTGACAGTTCAGGACCTATCAGATTGACGATTCTCGTTTGAACCTTGTCTAGGAGCGAGAGACTAGTGGCAGATGCACCAGCCCAAATATGACAACAATACTCCATACATGGGCGAATGGTGGCCTTGTAGAGGTATAGGATATTTTCGGCCGTTAGTATCTTAAAAACAATCGACGCCATGTGCTTGTGCCAATGTCAAGGTCGAATCACCGGTTTTAGTTGAAATGTGCGCCTGGCACCGCCAGGCGGCGGCGTCTGTTACGGGGTATCTATTCTTTACTTGATCCTATATATATATATATATATATATATATATATATATATATATATATATATATATAAATAAAATATATATATATATATAAAATATTATATATATAATATTATATATAATATTGGGTAATTGCGCTAACAAAAAAATGCTCTTTATATGCATGGTAGCGAAAACAGCACTATATATATATATATATATATATATATATATATATATATATATTTATATATATGTATATATATATATATATATATATATATATATATATATATATATATATATATATATATATATATAGAGAGAGAGAGAGAGAGAGAGAGAGAGAGATTGTTTAAGTGTGTGTGTATACGTAAAGCCTGGCGTTAAATCTTTTTTAAAAGGGTACTCACGTTTTTTGGCCGAGAGACGCAGAGAAATGTTTGGTAGTAATTGTGACACCCTGCACTGAAGAATCCCGAAAGGATGAAACACTAGTGTCTGTAGGTATTTAATTATTATAGTAAAAAAATAATTATGACAGCCCCTTTAAGAAATACGTTTCTTATCGTTGAGCACTTTCTGTTGAATAAAAGTCGGTCAATTTAGCTCTTATGCGTAGATCGTCGTATAACGACTTGATCACTGTCTGTCTGACGTAATGAACATTTAAATTAAAAATGTTTAAAATTCAACGCTATTTCACACGATTAATGGTAGCCGAATGGATACGGCCCCCGCTAATCGAGCCAGAGATGTCTCGTGTCGCGGGGTTCGAATCGTTCGACTGGTAGTAATTGTGACACCCTGCACTGAAGAATCCCGAAAGGATGAAACACTAGTGTCTGTAGGTATTTAATTATTATAGTAAAAAAATAATTATGACAGCCCCTTTAAGAAATACGTTTCTTATCGTTGAGCACTTTCTGTTGAATAAAAGTCGGTCAATTTAGCTCTTATGCGTAGATCGTCGTATAACGACTTGATCACTGTCTGTCTGACGTAATGAACATTTAAATTAAAAATGTTTAAAATTCAACGCTATTTCACACGATTAATGGTAGCCGAATGGATACGGCCCCCGCTAATCGAGCCAGAGATGTCTCGTGTCGCGGGGTTCGAATCGTTCGACTGGTAGTAATTGTGACACCCTGCACTGAAGAATCCCGAAAGGATGAAACACTAGTGTCTGTAGGTATTTAATTATTATAGTAAAAAAATAATTATGACAGCCCCTTTAAGAAATACGTTTCTTATCGTTGAGCACTTTCTGTTGAATAAAAGTCGGTCAATTTAGCTCTTATGCGTAGATCGTCGTATAACGACTTGATCACTGTCTGTCTGACGTAATGAACATTTAAATTAAAAATGTTTAAAATTCAACGCTATTTCACATGATTAATGGTAGCCGAATGGATACGGCCCCCGCTAATCGAGCCAGAGATGTCTCGTGTCGCGGGGTTCGAATCGTTCGACTGGTAGTAATTGTGACACCCTGCACTGAAGAATCCCGAAAGGATGAAACACTAGTGTCTGTAGGTATTTAATTATTATAGTAAAAAAATAATTATGACAGCCCCTTTAAGAAATACGTTTCTTATCGTTGAGCACTTTCTGTTGAATAAAAGTCGGTCAATTTAGCTCTTATGCGTAGATCGTCATATAACGACTTGATCACTGTCTGTCTGACGTAATGAACATTTAAATTAAAAATGTTTAAAATTCAACGCTATTTCACACGATTAATGGTAGCCGAATGGATACGGTCCCCGCTAATCGAGCCAGAGATGTCTCGTGTCGCGGGGTTCGAATCGTTCGACTGGTAGTAATTGTGACACCCTGCACTGAAGAATCCCGAAAGGATGAAACACTAGTGTCTGTAGGTATTTAATTATTATAGTAAAAAAATAATTATATATATATATATATATATATATATATATATATATATATATATATATAAGAAACTACTGGAGTAGAAGGCTCTCTTACATCCAAGGATCTCTACTGAGAAGGGGTGGGATTTAGCTGTTTGTCGGGGGTATTTACGTCGAGGGGGCACAAGTGCTTACAGTTCGTCAGAGCATTCACCGTTAAAGTACTTATAGAATAGGCAGAGGGATGTAACATTTCGTCGATGGACAGGGGCTGAAGTTTAGCTTACAGTTAAGGACCTATCAGGTAGGCGATTCTCTTTTGAACCTTGTCTAGGAGCGAGAGACTAGTGGCAGATGCACCAGCCCAAATATGACAACAATACTCCATACATAGGCGAATAGTGGCCTTATAGAGGTATAGGATATTTTCGGGCGTTAGTATCTTTCTAACACGGTAGAGAGAACCTACCTTCTTCGCAGCGGTCCTGGCGATGCTCTCAATGTAATTGTTCCAACTCATTTTTCCTGTGAACGTTAGGCCGAGGAGTTCAAAGGATATACTTTCAGATAGAGTCATTGGCCATTGCTATTGGTGGTGTTGGTTTTTTGAATTATTGAAGGAAACGAATTTAGTCTTGGCAGAATTGAATGTGACCATCCATTTATGTCCCCATTCTACTACAGATCGGAGGTCATCCGCTAGGTTTTCTGCCATTTCTTTAGATATGTGTTCATTTGTTTTCCTGTCGTATCTGTTATAGAGTGTGGTGCCGTCAGCATATATACCCATCTCACAGGCAATTTTGTCAGGGAGGTCATTTATGAATATTATGAATAACAGAGGTCCTAGGATAGACTGCCGAGGCACTCCCGTATTTATATCATATTGTTTAGATGTACAACCATCGAGGAAAACCTGGAGTTTTCTCTTAACTAAGAAGGATTTAATTATGTCATGTATTCTTCCAGTGATACCATATGATCTGATTTTCCTGAGAGGACCTTCATGCCATACCCTGCCAAAAGCCTTAGATATATCTAGAGCTACCATTCTACCCTACTCCGCTTTGTCCAGTGACTGGTATATATGTTCTGAGATTACAGTTAGGATATCTGCTGTTGAACGGGCTTGCCTAAATCCATATTCTTGGTCAGTCAGGTTTAGCATCTGTAAGGTGATGGACAAGAGCTTGGTTAATTATTGTCTCAAATATTTTGGCGAAAGTGAGAGGAGTCTAATGGCGTAATAATTTACTGAGTCAGTTCTTTCGCCAGAATTCTTGAAAACTGGTACTACAGAAGCAGTGTTCCAGCAGGCAGGAAAGTAAGATTCATTATGGCATTTGTTATAAGGTTTGGAGAGAACTGGAGCTAATTCGGCTGAGCACTTTTTTAATAGCCCAGCCGGGATGAGATCAGGTCCACATGCTTCTGCAGTGTCAAGATTTCTTATGAAAGCATGCATCTGAGCAGGGGTGATTTTTAGGTCCTCTAGTGTGGCGTCTGTCCGCAAAGGAAAGGCAGGGAAGGGGTGGTTAGCAGGGTCCAGTGTGTAGTTGGAGGCAAACCGACTGGCAAGCATGTTCGCCTTCTTGGTTGCTGAGCAAACAACCTAATGATTGTTGCATAGTGGGGGAATTGTTGATTGCCCATTATTTACTACACTGTTGTAGATTTGTCAGACGTTACAAGTTCCTAATTTTTGTGCTTCGGTGCATTTTTTGATGGTTTCAGTAAATTCTCTGTTAGCTGTCGCTATTTCTTTCTTACATTTATTTCTGGCTTCTATTTACTCCTGTCTGTTTGAACTGGACTTATGTCGGTTAAATCTGCGGCACGCATGTTTCCTTTGTGCGATGGCAGTTGCACAAGTAGAAATAAACCACTGAGGAAAGTGGGGCTTACGATAAAAATTCCGTGTGGGAACATGTGCTTCAATTGCTGTTTTGAACCATTCAATGGTCTCATTTGCGTACTGTTCAGCAGGAAGTGAAAAGATATTTCGCCATGTGGCGTCTCTGGTGAGATCCCTGATGGCTTCCCAGCCAGCCTTTTTGTAATATCCTGTTGTTTTGAGCAATGTCTCCTCCGTTTTGGCTCTAGAGTTTTGGGCGATTTCAAGTATTATCACTGCAAGGTACGTTGAAATGAAAGTTAATCAAAATTAAATTGTGAGAAATATTTTTTTTTAAATCAATTGTTACAAATAGTTGTTAATGCTTTTGAATTGAAATATAGGTTAAAATAAAACATAATTGAACGTTTAACTTTCAATACCATTTCACATACATGTTGAAACTGGAAGAAGCTACGTTCTATTCAAACTGTTGTTGACGGTTCGAACCATCGCAGAAATAATTTACTTTATTTTAGGATGAAGAATAATAGTTTGCCTAGAATCAGAATCTATAATCTTTACCTATCCTTAGCAATTCCCTTTCTCCGGGTCCTTCTCATTCTCCTGCTTTCTCTGATTCCCTCTTTCTCAGTGTCATTCCTATATATCTCTGTTTGAACCATAATACTATTGCTATATTAAAAGGGAACAGACCCCAATAATTAAATAGATATGTTTGAAGATATTTGGAAAAGGATAGAATCGAACCCAGTAAGCAAAGTTTAAAAACATAATGGATATCCAATTTAGGAATGCAGCGATTGTTCATTTCTTTAGAAATAACTGGATATTAAATATGTCAGTCAAAAGAATGGACAATACGAGGTTAGAAATAATGATTAACAACATAGGTTAAAAATGATACAATTCAATTTAGGAATTTCTTTGTTTACGAAAGGTATGTGAATGCATGTTCAAAGCGAACGTGTAATTTGAAACGTGAAGAAATCACACTGATGCCGGAAAATGGAATTCCCAATATATTGAGATGGGTTCGAGTCAGTTGAAAGACAGGTTAGGGGAGAGCAGGAAAGACCGACCAGAGTCGAGTCCGTCAGACTAGTAGCTGATCTCCGTTGGAGGCGAAGGCGGGAAAATGAGACTATGTAGCCATAAAAGCTTGAGTTCCTGACATCATCTCATCCGGATGAAGAATAAACTTGTCTATAATATACACTCTTTCGTTCTCTATGTCCCCTCTAATATAGACACGAATAATATATAAACATTCTGAAATATACATGCACACACGAATGACGGTTTTCAGTATGGAATGACTATGTAACGCTATCAATTTTCTCGGCTAATGACGGGAATAGGAGACAACTTACATCTAAGTTATTTACCGAAATGCTATTTACCGTCATGAGTTTTTGTTCCATAATCAGATTCATATAATCAACAAAAAATTACGACCAAAGAACAAACAAATAATACACGACTTCGTCTACTATAAAAAGTTTTTTGCTCCATGTTGGACGCTTTCCCGATTTTCATTCGTCTTTTTAAATCTCGAATTTTATTATCGTCCTCCTTTTCCCTAATTAATACTCGATAACGTTATTGCTTTACCGCTGCATTCTTATTCATGCAAACTTCACATTCTTATACGATGCAAACCCTATCGACGAGATTCGAGTGTATTGCACTCATTACGTAATCCTTACTGTCTATCCTTACCAGAGCATCATCATTGTCTACACTCGAATCTACATCAAGTGACAAGTGATCCGCCGCACAAGCATTGTCCTTGCCCTTCAGGCACTGTATGGTGCAGTTATATGTTGCCATACTTTAAGCCCACGTATTTCTATTTTGTATTGGTGCCATACTTTAAGCCCATGTCTATATATTTTTTTCATTTTATTAACCCCACGTAATTTTATTTTGTATTGGTGAGGTAAATACTATTGCTTTTGTGAAATAGAACACTTTATTTGACATAGTGTGCAATCATATTGCTTTTGTGAAATAGAACACTTTTTTTGACATAGTGTGCAATCATATTGCTTTTGTGAAATAGAACACTTTTTTTGACACAGTGTGCAATAATATTGCTTTTGTGAATTGATTGCTTATGGCAACAGAAATCTATGCAAGAATATGATTTTTATCAACTGGTTGTCATTTATACAACACTTTTTAACGAGAACATTGTTAAGAATATGGCTTTTTTAAATTGGTTGTTTTTTTGCAAGTGTTTACGAGAATAAACATATTGCAATAGTCTGCAAAATATGACTTTGTCAATATTTTGTTATTTTCACAAAATTTTATGTACGAATAGTAGAATAATAGAACAGGAATATTGACAAAGTGTGATTTTGTAAATTGTTTGTTTTACACAATAATTTATTTATGACTTTTGCAAATTATGTGCCATTTTAACAAGAACCAAAATATTGAGAAAGTGTGATTTTGTCAATTGTTTGTTTTACACAATAATTTATTTATGACTGTTGCAAATTGTATGCCATTTTAACAAGAACCAAAATATTGACAGAATATGTTTTTTTGTGAATTATGTATTTTCACAATACATTTATTGCAAAAAACACATTTGTTATTTTCACAATACATTTGTTACAAAAACATTAACATTGAAATAATGTGTGAAAATAATATTTTTTGTAAAATAGTTATTTTCACATCACATTTATTACAAAATTTTAAACATTGAAAAATATATTTTTAAATGAGTTATTTTCACAACACATTTATTATAAAAAACAAAACATTGAAATAATGTGTAAAAATATATTTTTAAATTAGTTATTTTCACAACACAATTATAATAAAAAACAAAACAGTGAAATAATGCGTAAAAATATATTTTTAAATGAGTTATTTTCACAACACATTTATTATAAAAAAACATTGAAATAATGTGTAAAAATATATTGTTAAATGAGTTATTTTCACAACACATTTATTATAAAAAACAAAACATTGAAATAATGTGTAAAAATATATTTTTAAATTAGTTATTTTCACAACACAATTATAATAAAAAACAAAACAGTGAAATAATGCGTAAAAATATATTTTTAAATGAGTTATTTTCACAACACATTTATTACAAAAACAAGACATTGAAACATTGAAATATATTTTTAAATGAGTTATTTTCATAACACATTTATTACAAAAAACACAACATTGAAATAATGTGTAAAAATATCTTTTAAATGAGTTATTTTCACAACAAATTTATTATAAAAAGCAAAACATTGAAATAATGTGTAAAAATATATTTTTAATGAGTTATTTTCACAACACATTTATTATAAAAAGCAAAACATTGAAATAATGTGTAAAAATATATTTTTAAATGAGTTATTTTCACAACACATTTATTATAAAAAACAAAACATTGAAATAATGTGTAAAAATATATTTTTTAATGAGTTATTTTCACAATACATTTATTATAAAAAGCAAAACATTGAAATAATGTGTAAAAATATATTTTTAAATGAGTTATTTTCACAATACATTTATTATAAAAAACAAAACATTGAAATAATGTGTAAAAATATATTTTAAATGAGTTATTTTCACAACAAATTTATTATAAAAAGCAAAACATTGAAATAATGTGTAAAAATATATTTTTAAATGAGTTATTTTCACAACACATTTATTATAAAAACAAAACATTGAAATAATGTGTAAAAATATATTTTTAAATGAGTTATTTTCACAACACATTTATTATAAAAAACAAAACATTGAAATAATGTGTAAAAATATATTTTAAATGAGTTATTTTCACAACACATTTATTATAAAAAACAAAACATTGAAATAATGTGTAAAAATATATTTTTAAATAAGTTATTTTCACAACATATTTATTACAAAAAACAAAACATTGAAATAATGTGTAAAAATATTATTTATAAATATAATATATACTTTTTCATGTGAGTCTCTAAATGTCATTTTTTAGAACAAGAATTTCCGCACACTTCACAACAATATAGCTTTTCTTTGTTTTTATTAAACTTCAGTCAGTTTTAAGAGAAATTCCAATAAGATTTATATCCGAGGGTTCTTTTAAGAATAGACGCTATTCCCTTTATAGCTGCTTTATGTATTTCGTTACAGCGTGGTTTTCCAGAAATTGCTTCTAAGTATTTCTGCAAATTAATTTTTAATAATCCAGTTATCCCTATTCCAATCGGTATAATGTTTATTCCAATCGGTATAATGTTTATTCCAATCGGTATAATGTTTATTTCAATTGGGAATATAATGTTTATTTCTTCCAAAAAACATGTCGTTTTAAATAATTTTTAGGTAATCATATTTTGTTATCTTTTCCCATTCAGCTCTATTAAATCCAAAATCATTCGGAATTATGACATTGATAATGAACGCCATGGCTGGTTTGATGGCATTGTCTTTCATGTATCTGCCTGCCTGTGTATCTTTGTCATAGAACACTGTCATTTTATCGCATGATATTATTGGTGATGTTCCCAGATGTTTGACTGTCAAGTTACATCTCTCCACAGATCTTACACGAGAGATAATAAAATATTTTTGAACAATCATCTGACAATAATATTATTAGGTGACACCATCAAAGTTTTCAGCAAAGTTTGCAATCTGTGTTGCTGTTTCATCATATACATTTCGGTATATAATTTTATGTAACGTTATAAGTTTAGTGGTCTTTGTATCAAGCCATTGACATTACATTAAGGAGAGTCAATAATCAAAAAACCAAATAAAATAATAAATAATAAAATAATGATAAAATGATTGCAAGGTGATTTATGAGTTACTTTATTTTCAACTTATTCACCTTCTTGTTTAATTTTTTGCCCGGAGTTCATCTATTTTTTTTTCTTTTTTACATAGGCGTCACCACTTATCAAGGTCGATAGGTCACTCAAGGATAAGGGTTAAAGAGTGTACATTGGTCAAAAAGACAATATAGTAATCAATAGTAATGGAAGTTCGGTAAATTTGTTACGGCTCATCAGAAACTTGTTCACGTTGGACTTAAAGACAACCATATTGTAGTCAGCTGGAAAGCAGGAAAACGGAAGACAATTCCACAGGCATGCAGTTCTAAGAAAGAAGCTTTGATCATGGAATCTATGTTTAGGTTTAGGCACATATAAAGAGTGGGGAAAATTATTGATAATGTTTTCAGCTAGTCGAGTGTTTCTTGTGAAAGTTTGGCGAGGGGGGACCATAGATTGAAGATAAGTCGAATACTTTCCATGAAAATAACGATAAAGCAGAGACAAACTCGCAACATCTCTTCTGTGAGATAGAGGTTGCAGCGAAGAGAACAGGACATCTCCCACCAGACCACGAAGTCTATTTTGAACCCTATCAAGGCAGGACAAGTCTTTTCTAGCAGCTCCTGTCCATATGTGGCAACAGTATTTCATCCTTGGACGTATCTGGCTCTTATACAGATAGAGAATTGCATCAGCAGTGAGATATCTACTGGATCGATAGAAGGATCCAACCATTTTTCCAGCGGCCTTGGCAACAGATTTGATGTACGTATTCCATTTAAGATCAGGAGTAAAGGACAAGCCCAGAAGCCTGTCAAAGGCGGAATAACATTCCTTTAAAGATATCACACTTGAACACTATATGAAATACATAGATATTCCATTAAAGTTCTTTATCTGTCATATCCTGAGTTATAATAACAATTTTCCTCGCCCGTTTACCATTTTTTGGTGTTTGTTTTTATTTGTGCAGATAAGGCTTTTATCTCAGCCTGATGTTCTGCCATCTTAGCTTTTAGTTGTGCTGGGTCTTGGAGGGAATAATAAGTTTTCAACTCATTCACCTTCTTGTTTATTTTTTTGCCCGGAGTTTCACAGGATAGGAATGCAGATATCTGGGCAGTTTCCTTTCAGAGTCTATATATTTTCTGCTGGAGTTTTCGTTTCAGAGCTGGGCTATATGATTTAGCCTTCATGTTTCCTCTTTTACTCTCTTGATATTAAGCTAAGAGTTTTAACTGAATAAGCCATGCTTCCCTGTATGTTGTATGCTTTTTTTCACTCAATGGTGCGTTAATCGGAATGATTCTTTCGAGGGCATATTAAACAAGCATCTTGAAGGATTTATTTATAATAATTTTTACCAATCTGGGCCGATCTTCAACAGCCAGACTTCGTGCTATTTCTATCTTGTTGGCCAGCTCTTCCTCTAGTTCCAACTGGTCCGCGTAAAGTGTTACATCTTCAAGTGGAACATACTGTTGGCATGTCTGCCCATATTTAAATTGTTTTGGGTCTGTTGGGAATGATCCCTGGGGAGATGTTTCATTATTTTATGGAGTGACACATCGGATATATTAACGGTTTGCTTTTGGTAGGCATGTAAAGCTTGGACTAAGGTAGCGGTGTCAGGTGAGAATATGTTGTAGTGTCTTCTTGTTTGGTTTGGCACATCATGCTATAGGGAGGGGGATTGCTGATTTGACAAATGACGTTTTTAGCCATTCCATGGATATTTTTTAGTTGGAACATTTGCTAAACAGGAAAGACATTGTTCCTCAAAGAATTAGACTTCTGACATGTTAAATTTTCCTTCTCAATCCTCTTCTTGTTTGGGAAGTTGTACTTAAAAATCTTTTGCCATTGCTTACAACTTTCTGTGAGTTTTTGATATTTTATATTGGCGTATTCCATTGACATAATTAATGTCCATTTTATTCCCTATTCCACTGGGGTTGGGCAAATTCAGCAGTGTTAAATTTTGTGAAATCAATCGCTGCTCCACTAAATCCTTTCTTAATGTACTCTAACATATTTTAGGAGATATTTATGTATTTTAGATACAATTGAAAGTAAGCCCTTAGTTGTAGTTAGTGATGTTTTTTCTTTTGTCAAGAGATAAGATTTTAACTGAGCCTCAATTAGTGTTTTTTCCTCCCCTATTTTTCATACCTTGAATATGCGAAACAGTGAAAAATAATTTTCATCTCCTCAATAGATCACTTATTGGTTATAGTGTCTTTTCCTAGTATTTGTTTTCTTTTGCTGGATTTCAGGACTAGAATTTGACTTGTCTGGTGGAGTGTCCAGCTTAGTGTTGTTACTTGTGAAAACATCACTAGAAGAAGGTGCACCGTTATTTTCTCTCATATAACCCAGTACCTAGCAATATTGTGGGATCTTTTTTATTCTGTACGCCGTCCTGCCAGGTTCTTGATTTAGTTTTAATTTTCATTTAAATTTTAACGTATGATCAAGGTTTACCTGAAATTGAAAATATCTTCATACCAGAGTTCCTGGTAAACCCCTATACAGAGAGACTGAACCCCGAGTTTGGTGTCTAGTATGCATTCAATTCTCCCCAGTGTGAGTTCTCATATGTTTTATTAACGATGCTTTTCGAGAACAAGAATATCCACACACTTCACAAGAATGTGGCCTTTCTCCAGTGTGAGTTCTCATATGTGTAACTAATGTTGTTTTTTGAGAACAAGAATATCCACACACTTCACAAGAATGTGGCTTTTCTCCGGTGTGAGTTCTCATATGTCTCACTAAATTTGATTTTTCAGTAAAAGAATATCCACAAACATTACAAGAATATGGCTTTTCCCCAGTGTGAGTTCTCATATGACTCAGTAATTTGGATTTTTCAGTAAAAGAATATCCACACACTTCACAAGAATGTGGCTTTTCGCCAGTGTGAGTTCGCATATGCCTCACTAAATTTGAGTTTTCAGTAAACGAATATCCACACACTTTACAAGAATATGGCTTTACCCCAGTGTGAGTTCTCATATGTTTAACTAATTTTGATTTTTCAGTAAACGAATATCCACACACTTTACACGAATGTGGCTTTTCCCCAGTGTGAATTCTCATATGTCTCACTACTTTTGATTTTTCAGTAAACGAATATCCACACACTTCACAAGAATATGGCTTTTCCCCAGTGTGAGTTCTTATATGACTCACTAATTTTGATTTTGTAGTAAAAACATATCCACACACTTTACAAGAATGTGGCTTTTCCTTCATATGTTTATTCATGTTTAAACAAAATTGCTCCAGGAGAAAGATTATCACTACCAAGTTATAAAAAATTTTAATCTGGAGTTGTTGATGCAAGTTAGATGCTAAATAAATTTCAATTTATATCACTTACTTTATTTGATAAGAAATATTTCGTGGTGTAAAAGTTAAAATATTCTCTTTTGTAAAAGAGCAGATTTTTCTGAAATGTTGAATTCGATATCTTATGATTATACGAAAACATTAAACAAAAAATTTCACAAATTTAAATGTGTGATGTTCTTATCACTATTTGTAAAACAATCCAGATGAAATAACTCTTCACACATATATGTCTAATAAAGTTGTGTGCAGCCGTTTTATTGTCTGCCACGTAAGGAAATAATTGTGTATAAAATACTGTTTAAGGAAAAGTATGGGCCTTAATATTCATAATAATTGTGTATAGAATATTGTTTTAGGAGGAAGATGGTCCCTTAATATTCATTAAAAAACATCCAAGCAGGAACATCTGCAAATAAAAAATAAATGAAATTTAATATTTTTAATATCATTGTTGATTGTAATCGTGCCAACAAAACAAGAAACATAACTTTATAAAACATTTAAACATCACAGAAATAAACACTTAATTCACATTCATATTGTTTAGATGTAAAATACTATCACAGTGTTTTGTAATAGATAAAGGGATTATGTAATTAATAAAGTAAAATAAACAATAATATAGTAAATATTTGTAGAAACAATAAACATATAACTACCATGCTACTACTGATAATAATAAAAATATATTTTTAACAATAGAAAAATAAGTGTTTAATACAGGAAAAATGATTTCAAATACTCAGCTTTCGTTTTAAGTCATATGAGTGCATTATTATCATTCCCATATTTTATTATCCAAATGATAAAAGCAGTATAATAATCGATTATCACAATTTCATTTCTTTTAATTAACGTCTGATAATACATATTTGTATACAAAAAAGTCACCGTAAGTTGTGAATTTGGTAACTTACCTTACCTTACAGAATTGATATTCTTAGTAGTTATTTTAATTTTGATTAAAATATTGTTTAATTTTTGAAATTCAACAAATTGTTACTAGCATTATACAAATTATTTCATCCACGTTTTTAGTGTATTTTTATTTTTTATACATTTTTATTTTCTTTATGATTTTTTATCAGAATAATTTTCACCTTCTAATAGTATGGATTAGTAAAATGTATTAATGTTGAAATCTTTCTCTCTATTTTTTTAAATAATTCTTCATCTTTTTCCTCTAGGGAGTGGAACAATCAACCAGATGTCTAATATTTACCCCTATTTTAGTGAGTCCAACCAACAGATCTTTTTAGGATTCTAACCGTCCCTTTCAGTGCAATCGTTTGTATTTCACTTGCACTTGGTAAACCAGTTATGTTTGCTTAAAGCTAAATATGAATTTAAATATGGCCTTAAAATGAGTCTAATAGTCTATGAACTAATCTTCTTTCATTCTTCTGCATATTAATGTTGTATCTATAACCAGTAGATATTTTATTGTCGGTTAAGCTTTTTATTTCGTTTAAAAATTATGTTTCTTTTTCTTACTGGATTTTTGATTTTTATGTCTTTAACACTTTTCTAACCAGCTTAAAAATTACGTTTCTTTTTTAGATTTTTATGTATTTAAACCCTTTCTAATCAGCTTAAACATTACGTTTCCTTTTTTAGAGCAAATAAAAATTACGTTTCCTTTTTTAGAGCAAATAAAAATTACGTTTCCTTTTTTAGAGCAAATTAAAATTACGTTTCCTTTTTTCAAGCAAATAAAAATTACGTTTCCTTTTTTAGAGCAAATAAAAATTACATTTTCTTTTTTAGAGCAAATAAAAATTACGTTTCCTTTTTTAGAGCAAATAAAAATTACGTTTCCTTTTTTAGAGCAAATAAAAATGACGTTTTCTTTTTTAGAGCAAATTAAAATTACGTTTCCTTTTTTAGAGCAAATAAAATTACGTTTCCTTTTTTAGAGCAAAGAAAAATTACGTTTCCTTTTTTAGAGCAAATAAAAATTACGTTTCCTTTTTTAGAGCAAGTAAAAATTACGTTTCCTTTTTTAGAGCAAATAAAAATTACGTTTCCTTTTTTAGAGCAAATAAAATTACGTTTCCTTATTTAGAGCAAATTAAAATTACGTTTCCTTTTTTAGAGCAAATAAAAATTACGTTTCCTTTTTAGAGCAAATTAAAATTACGTTTCCTTTTTTAGAGCAAACAAAAATGACGTTTCCTTTTTTAGAGCAAATAAAAATTACGTTTCCTTTTTTAGAGCAAATAAAAATTACGTTTCTTTTTTAGAGCAAATAAAAATTACGTTTTCTTTTTTAGAGCAAATAAAAATTACGTTTCCTTTTTTAGAGCAAATAAAAATTACGTTTCTTTTTTTAGAGCAAATAAAAATTACGTTTCCTTTTTTAGAGTAAATAAAAATTACGTTTCTTTTTTTTAGAGCAAATAAAAATCACGTTTCCTTTTTTAGAGCAAATTAAAATTACGTTTCCTTTTTTTAGAGCAAATTAAAATTACGTTTCCTTTTTTAGAGCAAATTAAAATTACGTTTCCTTTTTTAGAGCAAATAAAAATTACGTTTCCTTTTTTAGAGCAAATTAAAATTACGTTTCCTTTTTTAGAGCAAATAAAAATTACGTTTCCTTTTTTAGAGCAAATTAAAATTACGTTTCCTTTTTTAGAGCAAATAAAAATTACGTTTCCTTTTTTAGAGCAAATTAAAATTACATTTCCTTTTTTAGAGCAAATAAAAATTACGTTTCCTTTTTTAGAGCAAATTAAAAGTACGTTTCTTTTTTTAGAGCAAATTAAAATTACGTTTTCTTTTTTAGAGCAAATAAAAATTACGTTTCTTTTTTTAGAGCAAATAAAAATTACGTTTCCTTTTTTAGAGCAAATAAAAATTACGTTTCATTTTTTAGAGCAAATAAAAATTACGTTTCCTTTTTTAGAGCAAATAAAAATTACGTTTCTTTTTTTAGAGCAAATAAAAATTACGTTTCCTTTTTTAGAGCAAATAAAAATTACGTTTTCTTTTTAGAGCAAATTAAAATTACGTTTCCTTTTTTAGAGCAAATAAAAATTACGTTTCATTTTTAGAGCAAATAAAAATTACGTTTCTTTTTTTAGAGCAAATAAAAATTATGTTTTCTTTTTTAGAGCAAATAAAAATTACGTTTCCTTTTTTAGAGCAAATAAAAATTACGTTTCCTTTTTTAGAGCAAATAAAAATTACGTTTCCTTTTTTAGAGCAAGTAAAAATTACGTTTCCTTTTTTAGAGCAAATAAAAATTACGTTTCCTTTTTTAGAGCAAATAAAATTACGTTTCCTTATTTAGAGCAAATTAAAATTACGTTTCCTTTTTTAGAGCAAATTAAAATTACGTTTCTTTTTTTAGAGCAAACAAAAATGACGTTTCCTTTTTTAGAGCAAATAAAAATTATGTTTCCTTTTTTAGAGCAAATTAAAATTACGTTTCTTTTTTTAGAGCAAATAAAAATTACGTTTTCTTTTTTAGAGCAAATAAAAATTACGTTTCCTTTTTTAGAGCAAATAAAAATTACGTTTCCTTTTTTAGAGCAAATAAAAATTACGTTTCCTTTTTTTAGAGCAAATTAAAATTACGTTTCCTTTTTTAGAGCAAATAAAAATTACGTTTCCTTTTTTAGAGCAAATAAAAATTACGTTTCCTTTTTTAGAGCAAATTAAAATTACGTTTCCTTTTTAAGAGCAAATAAAAATTACGTTTCCTTTTTTAGAGCAAATTAAAATTACGTTTCTCTTTTTAGAGCAAATAAAAATTACGTTTCATTTTTAGGGCAAATAAAAATTACGTTTCTTTTTTTAGAGCAAATAAAAATTACGTTTCCTTTTTTAGAGTAAATAAAAATTACGTTTCTTTTTTTTAGAGCAAATAAAAATCACGTTTCCTTTTTTAGAGCAAATTAAAATTACGTTTCCTTTTTTTAGAGCAAATTAAAATTACGTTTCCTTTTTTAGAGCAAATTAAAATTACGTTTCCTTTTTTAGAGCAAATAAAAATTACGTTTCCTTTTTTAGAGCAAATTAAAAGTACGTTTCTTTTTTTAGAGCAAATAAAAATTACGTTTTCTTTTTTAGAGCAAATAAAAATTACGTTTCTTTTTTTAGAGCAAATAAAAATTACGTTTCCTTTTTTAGAGCAAATAAAAATTACGTTTCATTTTTTAGAGCAAATAAAAATTACGTTTCCTTTTTTAGAGCAAATAAAAATTACGTTTCTTTTTTTAGAGCAAATAAAAATTACGTTTCCTTTTTTAGAGCAAATAAAAATTACGTTTTCTTTTTAGAGCAAATTAAAATTACGTTTCCTTTTTTAGAGCAAATAAAAATTACGTTTCCTTTTTTAGAGCAAATTAAAATTACGTTTCCTTTTTTCAAGCAAATAAAAATTACGTTTCCTTTTTTAGAGCAAATAAAAATTACATTTTCTTTTTTAGAGCAAATAAAAATTACGTTTCCTTTTTTAGAGCAAATAAAAATTACGTTTCCTTTTTTAGAGCAAATAAAAATGACGTTTTCTTTTTTAGAGCAAATTAAAATTACGTTTCCTTTTTTAGAGCAAATAAAATTACGTTTCCTTTTTTAGAGCAAATTAAAATTACGTTTCCTTTTTTAGAGCAAATTAAAATTACGTTTCTTTTTTTAGAGCAAACAAAAATGACGTTTCCTTTTTTAGAGCAAATAAAAATTATGTTTCCTTTTTTAGAGCAAATTAAAATTACGTTTCTTTTTTTAGAGCAAATAAAAATTACGTTTTCTTTTTTAGAGCAAATAAAAATTACGTTTCCTTTTTTAGAGCAAATAAAAATTACGTTTCCTTTTTTAGAGCAAATAAAAATTACGTTTCCTTTTTTTAGAGCAAATTAAAATTACGTTTCCTTTTTTAGAGCAAATAAAAATTACGTTTCCTTTTTTAGAGCAAATAAAAATTACGTTTCCTTTTTTAGAGCAAATTAAAATTACGTTTCCTTTTTTAGAGCAAATAAAAATTACGTTTCCTTTTTTAGAGCAAATTAAAATTACGTTTCTCTTTTTAGAGCAAATAAAAATTACGTTTCATTTTTAGGGCAAATAAAAATTACGTTTCTTTTTTTAGAGCAAATAAAAATTACGTTTTCTTTTTTAGAGCAAATAAAAATCACGTTTTCTTTTTAGAGCAAATAAAAATTACGTTTCCTTTTTTAGAGCAAATAAAAATTACGTTTCTTTTTTTAGAGCAAATAAAAATTACGTTTCCTTGTTTAGAGCAAATAAAAATTACGTTTCTTTTTTAGAGCAAATAAAAATTACGTTTCCTTTTTTAGAGCAAATAAAAATTACGTTTCTTTTTTAGACCAAATAAAAATTACGTTTCCTTTTTTAGAGCAAATAAAAATTACGTTTCTTTTTTTTAGAGCAAATTAAAATGACGTTTCCTTTTTAGAGCAAATTAAAATTACGTTTCCTTTTTTAGAGCAAATAAAAATTACGTTTCCTTTTTTAGAGCAAATAAAAATTACGTTTCCTTTTTTAGAGCAAAGAAAAATTACGTTTCCTTTTTTAGAGCAAATTAAAATTACGTTTCCTTTTTTAGAGCAAATAAATTTATTTTTTGATGATTCAAAGTCTGATGATTTCATTGAGTTATGAAACACGTAAATCATTTCCATTGAGTTTAATAAACAATTAATTTTAATAAAATTGTAACTAATTTATTATTAAACAATTAATTTTAATAAACGTTGCGATTTTAAGATATGCTTATTGAATATATACATTATAAACGTATATTGTTTTAAGGAAAATGCGCATATGTGTGTGACTAGCAGTGTCAGAAATAGCGAATAATTCCACCCCATCTTTCCAAGCTTATAACTCCTCGAAAAATGCAATTCAAGCCCTAAGTTTTTTTTTTCAATTAAAGGAGCAAGGACCAAGATTTCATTAAAAAACAAACAAAAAAAACGTGTTTTTTTTTAAAGGTTTTAAACGTCGGACTTTACAGGTAAATTTCTAAAAAACAGTATTTTTTTTTGTTTTAAATTTGAATATATTATGTATTGACCTTTTCTCTTCAATTTGTGAGTAAATAAGTATGTACTTATCGGGGTCTAAATTAATTATTATTAGACATTTACAAAATGGGAGGCGTGAATTATTCGACCCCCTGTCTATCCAAGCTATTAAGTCCTCGAAAAATGTAATTCAAGTCCTAATTTTTTTTTTTTCAATTAAAGGAGCAAGGACCAAGGTTTCATTAAAAAAAAAAGAAAAAACAAAGAACGTGGTTTAAAAAGAAGGTTTTAAACTTCAAACTTTACAGGTAAAATTCTAAAAGAACACTATGTTTTTTTTTTAAATTTGAATATATTATGTATTGGCCTTTTCTCTTCAATTTGTGAGTAAATTAATTATTTACTTTTGGGTGACTAAATTAATTATTTACTTTTTAATAGACACTTAAAAATTGGGATGGGGGGGGGTTCGTGAATTAAAAAAAAAAGTTTGTCTAAAATATTATATTCGATTTATTGGAAAGAACATAAAATTTCACATTGACCCTGAAAATATCGTAAAAATAGAATCAATAGACAAATTTTGATAGATTTTTAAAGTTTAAAAATTGAAAAATATTGAGTTCGGAAAATTCATTACTGTTTAAAAAAAAAAAATTCTATTACTTTTAAAACAACTGTAATAGTTTATTTTGGAAGTATAATCCATAAAGAAAATAAATAACCCACTTTTAACAGAGAAATTCCGAGTTTTTATATTGTATTCGCAGTTTCGTGTTAGGGGTGTCAAAAATTCCTACAAAAATTCTGATACTGCTATGCGTGTGTGTGTGTGTGACAATCTTGATGTAATATTTGTCATTGTTATAATGTAAATTCAATAAAACTCTCAACACTTTCTTAAAAGAGACTTATTTAATGCAAAAAACGAAACTAATTCGGTTGGAAAAAAATCTACAGTAAAATCTGTACATTTATTTTTTTATTAGTTTTACTTGTTTTCCATATATATTTCTCAAATTTAAAGCATATTATTAAAATTTATAAATTATTTAAGGATATCCGTTTATCGCTAATTCATTTGACATTGAAATTGTTGTTACTACATGCGTGTAACTCACCAGCAAGTTAATATTTAATCTTTAACTATTGATTAAAACAAAATTATTATTTAATAATTATTTAATACACAATTAACATAGTAAGGATATTACAAAGCCTGCTTAAACCTTGCTAGAAAATTACATAAGAGTATCCTATACGTTAACAAAGCTAAGATTACCATATGTATTGTTTATTGTTGCCAAATATGACTTCGTGCAACTATCAAGACCATATTTGTTTTAGACTTCTAAAAAAGTCTCAAGTATATACTCTGCACCAACATACTTACTCCCAACCAATCACACAAACATCAAAATCCAACCATTCTCCTTTGTTTATGGTTGTAAGGCTTCTACTGTTTAAGACGAAAATAGTGAAAATTTGCGTTGGAATGTTTTATTTTAAAATATTTGTTCATTCTTAATTCATCTGAACGTTAAAATTATTTGTAATCATAGATGTTTAACTTGTAACCGAGTTTAATGTTTTATATTTAATATTAGTAAGACAAAATATTTAAATTATTATTAACATACAAAAAACATTAAACCTATATCATTTTGATTTTTAACTAAACATTTGATAACAATACAACTACCACATATAGATTAATATTTTCCTTGTTTGGGACAATTACATTTTCTATTTCTTCTCGTGTATTTCTCAATGTGTCAATCCTATTATTCCAAACCAATGAAGACAAATATCTGTTAATCTCTAATTCAGCTTAATATAAATATTTCTTTAAACTTAATCACATGTAAGATCAGCACATTTAATAATAAATCTATAAAAATGGTTTTATATTTAAAAAGTTAATTTTGTTTCCTATTTTTAAGGAATATAGATTTAAGAGATTTTATAGTGAATTGTTATAGGCAATGAAAACGGACAGAGTAGAGCTCCACGTCTACAGCTTTGAAGTGAAAGATACTGGAATATGATGATGTATTATAACGAGGTACCTGAACAGTGGATAATTTAACACTAGATCAACAAGTCAAACGAGCACAAATTGTCATTATTATTGATTTTTTTGTTGAATAAAATATTATTTCATATGATTACCATTATTATTAAGTTATTTTTTTTAAATATTATTTAATATGATTATCATTATTATTGAGTTTTTATAAATTTAATATTATTTCATATGATTATCATTATTATTAAGTATTTTATTGAATAAAATATCATTTCATATGATTATCATTATTATTGATTTTTTATTGAATAAAATATTATTTCATATGCTTATCATTATTATTGAGTTTTTATTGAATTAAATATCATTTCATATGATTATCGTTATTATTGATTTTTTTATTGAATAAAATATTATTTCATATGATTATCATTATTAAGTTTTTTATTGAATTTAATATTATTTCATATGATTATCATTATTATTGAGTTTTTATTGAATTAAATATTATTTCATATGATTATCATTATTATTGAGTTTTTTATTGAATAAAATATTATTTCATATGATTATCATTATTATTGAGTTTTTATTGAATTAAATATTATTTCATATGATTATAATTATTATTGAGTTTTTTTATTGAATTCAATATTTCATATGATTATCATTATCTTTGAGTTTTTTTATTGAATTAAGTATTATTTAATATGAACAAATTGCTATTGAGTTTTTTATTTAATTAAATATTATTTCATATAATTATCATTATTTTTGAGTTTTTATTGCATTACAGATTATTTCATATGATCATCATTATTATTGAGTTTTTATTAAATTAAATATTATTTCATATGATTATCATTATTATTGAGTTTTTTTTATTGAATGAAATATTATTTCATATGATTATCATTATTATTGAGTTTTTTATTGAATAAAATAAGATTTCATATGATTATCATTAAATTGAGTTTTTTTATTAAATAATGTATTATTTCATATGATTATAATATTATTGAGTTTTTATTTAATTAAATATTATTTCATATGATTCTCATTATTATTGAGTTTTTTATTGAATTAAATATAATTCATATGATTATGATTATTATTGATTTTTTTATTTAATAAAATATTATTTCATATTATTATCATTATTATTGAGTTTTTATTGAATTAAATATTTCATATGATTATAATTATTATTGATTTTTTATTGAATTCAATATTTCATATGATTATCATTATCTTTGAGTTTTTTATTGAATTAAGTATTATTTAATATAATAATCATTGCTACTGAGTTTTTTATTTAATTAAATATGATTACATATACTTTTCATTATTATTGAGTTTTTATTGAATTACAGATTATTTCATATGATTATCATTATTAATGAGTTTTTTATTGAATTTATCTTCAAAGACCTCACTCATCCTTTTTACCATGTGTGTGTGGTTGGATGTAGATTAAAAGGCACCGGTCAGTACTTAGTTGACCATCGCTAAGGTTCTTAACTTACAGACTCCAAGACAAGAAAACTAAATTCTCAAGTACCTTATGTCATAAAAACCAAGAGTTAGGTTGGAGGGGGAAGGGGAATAGAAAAAATATGTTTATTATCTTCAAAGACCTCACTCATCCTTTTTACCATTTTTTATGACTCCCACCCAGGTTGCATGCTAACTTGATAAACGAAATAGGAAAATGTATTTGGTGGAAATATCACTTTCGACGGTAATTCTTGGCCTGAAGACGTAATCCCCCAACGTGGGCGATTACAGAAACATGTATGCACATATGTAGCCATTAATGTTTGTATAAATAAAATTAATATATATATATATATATATATATATATATATATATATATATATATATATATATATAATGCCGAAAAAACAGTTTTTTGTTCAGTTGTTAAACAATTAAACCAAGTTCGATTCAAATTATTTTGTTTATGGTAAACATTAGGATTTTCACATAAATCACGTAAATTTTACTTAAATAAACACATTTTTATTCACGAAATCAATATTTTTATTGAATTGCAATAAAATTAAACCTTTTCTATGTTTAATATTATTTTAAGAATCAATATTTTGGAGGGAGATTGCAAAAAAATATTTCAGATTATTTAAAAAGTTATTGAATGGGATATTTTAAGCGTAAAACAATAACTTACCTTTCATATTGCATTGTAATAAAAAATAAACTTATTTTAATATTTAAGATTATTTTAAAATTGTTGAATAATATTTTTGTAAAGTGAAAAAAATAAACTTACCTTCCATTCCAGGAATTTAATACGAAAAAGTCGTTTTTCTTTTGTGTCCAACGCAGAAAATTTGTTTGTTTGTTAGAATTTCTTAATATAATCTTTAGTAAATTGATACAAATTTTGTTTTGTGTGTCCAATTCATTAAGCAATTAAATATATAAAAATATAAAAGAATCAAAATTAAAAGACAAAAAACACGATTTAAACGTGTAATTATTATAAGAAGAAAAAAATCAACTGCTTCAGAACAAAGAACTTATGTTCATCGTAAAACGGTGTAATCATTATTTTGTTCCTCGTGTAAAAGATTGAACATTTCATTATGATTTGGATTAGTCGAACTACTGTTTACATCCAAGATGAGAACAGTAATCCAAATAATCCAAATATAAAAAAATGCAAAACTGAATATTTCACATAAACAATTCAAAAAGGAAGGAATTGAACAAATAGCGAAGTCAATCAAATAACAAAAACTAGATTTGAACCAACAAGAGACAAAACAATAATCACATGATTACATTATGAAAATTGCGACTTATTTTTATCAGATTCGATTCCGTTAACTTTACGATGACCTTAACTTATAATTCCAGATTTAAACCTGATGTTTTACATGCAATCAGCGTCAGCGACTAACGATGGAAGTGTATTTGCTGTTTCTAGTTTGTTTACGCATTTCAACGTTTTGTCGCGTTATCACCATTCTGGTTTTATTTGTCATGATTTGCGCCCTCCTATGCATTACCTCCTCCTTTGATAGATAAGTAATGCAATGTTGTAAAATGTTCCGACTCGCAAATGTGAATATGAGAAAAAATCGATATTAAACCACATTCAGATCGCCGTGTAATTTGTTTCTTTAATATCTACCGCTCCGGAAGATATCTCACTAGTGTGATGCAATTCTCTATCTGTATAAAAGCCAAGTACGTCAAAAGATGGAGTACTGCTGCCACATCTGGGCTGGAGCTTCTAAAAACAGTGTATCCTGCCTTGACAAAGTACAAAATAGACTTCGTGGATTAGTGGGGGATGCCCTTTTCTTTTCCCTGCAACCTATCTCCCATAGAAGAGACCTTGCAAGCCTGTCTTTGTTTTTTTTTTTCTTTGTTTTTGTTTTTTTATTACATTTTCACCCCAAACAAGGCAAATTGCCACTTTGGTGTAGGGGGCTACTATCAGGCCTAACAACTACTGGGGTACTATGTAGGGATTTGGGCAGCAAGATGTCGGCTCACGTTACACTTGAACTTCTGCACGTCAGTACTATTGGGGAAGCAGGGACCTGGAATGGAATTCCAGAGTCTAGCGGGTGTGGGGAAGAAACTATTGGAGTAAAAAGATATTTTACATCTAGGGATCTCTACAGTGTGGGGGTGGGATTTAGCAGCCTGTCGGGTTTGTCGAGGGTGCTTCCGTCGTGGGGGCAGAAGTGATTGCAGTTCGTCAGAGCATTCACCATTAAAATACTTGTAGAAAAGGCAGAAGATGCAATCTTTCGTTTATGGGACAGAGGCTGAAGCTTAGATGCCAGTTCAGGGCCTATCAGGTTTGCGACTCTCTTTTGAACCTTGTCAAGGAGCGAGAGACTAGTAGCAGATGCACCAGCCCAGATGTGACAGCAATACTCCATACATGGGCGAATGGTGGCCTTATAGAGGTACAGGATACTTTCGGGTGTTAGTAGTTGTCTAGCACGGTAGAGAGAGCCCACCTTTCTTGCAGCGGCCCTGGCAATGCTTTCGATGTAATTGTTCCAACTCATGTTCCCTGTGAACGTTAGGCCAAGGAGTTTGAAAGATGTACTCTCAGATAAAGAGTCGTTGGCCATTGCGATAGGTGATAGAGAGGGTCTCTTGTAATTACTGAATGAAACTAGTTTAGTCTTGGCAGCATTGAACGCGACCAACCACTTTTGTCCCCATTCCACCACAGATTGGAGGTCTTCCTCTAGTGTTTCTGCCATTTCTTTAGAAATGTGTTCATTCTTCTTCCTGTCGTGCCTGCCAAAGAGTGTAGTGTCATCAGCATATATACCCATCTCAGAGGCAATGTTGTCGGGGAGGTCATTTATGAATATCAGGAACAATAGAGGTCCAAGGATAGAACCCTGGGGCACCCCCGCATTTATATCATATTGTTTAGATGTACGACTGTCGAGGACAACCTGGATTTTTCTCTTATCTAAAAAGGATTTAATTATGTTAAGTATTCTACCAGTGATACCGTATGATCTAATTTTCCTGAGAAGACCCTCATGCCATACTCTGTCAAAAGACTTACTGCTCTTACTTACTGCTTACTGCCCTCCCCCGCTTTGTCCAGTGAATGGTATATACGTTCAGAGATTACAGTTAGGATATCTGCTGTGGAACGGGCTTGTCTAAATCCATATTGATTGTCAGTCAGAAGTTTAGCATCTGTAAGGTGATGGACTAGAGCATGGTTAATTAACGTCTCAAATATTTTGGCAAAAAGTGGGAGGAGGCTAATGGGGCGATAAGTTGATGGGTCAGTGTTTTCGAGAGAATTTTTGAATACTGGTATAACAGAAGCAGTTTTCCAACAGCCCGGAAAGCAAACTTCATTAAGGCATTTGTTGTAGAGTTTGGAGAGAACTGGATCCACTTCGGCTAAGCACTTTTTTAATAGCACAGCTGGGATAAGATCGGGTCCACATGCTTTTGAAGTGTCAAGGTTTTTTATGATAGCATGCACCTGAGCAGGGGTGGTTTTCAGATCGTCTAGCGTGGCGTCTGTCCGCATAGGAAAGTCGGGTAGGGGGTGGTTGGAAGGGTCCATTGTAGAGTTTGAGGCAAACCGACTGGCAAGCATGTTAGCCTTGTCGGTTGCTGAGGACACAACCTCGTAATTGTTGGTTAGCGGGGGAATTGTTGATTGCCCATTATTTACTACACTGTTGTAGATTTTCCAGAATTCTCGAGTTTCTAGTTTTTGTGCTTCGATGCGCTTTTTAGTGGTTTCCGTAAATTCTCTCTTAGCTGTCGCTATTTCTTTCTTAACATTATTTCTAGCTTCTATATACTTCAGTCTGTGTGAACTGGACGTATGTCAGTTAAACCTACGGTATGCATGCTGCTTTTGAGCAATGGCAGTTGTGCAAGTCGACATAAACCATTGGGGAGAGTGTGGCTTACTATAAATTTCCGCATGGGAACATGCGCTTCGATTGCAGTTTTGACCCAGTCAGTGGTCTCGTTTGCACACTGTTCAGCAGGGAGAGAAAAATATTTCTCCATGGGGCATCTCTGATTAGTTCCCTGATGGCTTCCCAGTCAGTCTTTTTATAATATCTCGTTGTTTTTAGCAGTGGCTCTTTAGTTTTGGCTCTAGAGTTTAGGGCGATTTCAACCATTATCACTGCATGATCAGCGTTCTCGAGTGGACTGTGGGCCTTTGTTATGCAGTCATCGGGAACTGTGGTCAAAAACAGATCTAGAAGTGATGCGTGTTGTTCTTCCTGGTCAGGGAAACGGGTTGGAAACGTAACAATTTTTTTTATCATTATTTCCATGGCAAGTGCTCGTCCGAGCTCCAATCTTTGCCCCCCCCCCTCGACAATCTTTCACGATAAACACCCGCCTAGCTAAAACCACTGTCAGGAATTTCCCCCAATCTTTATCTGTGCCTAAATCAAAACGTAGATTCCATGAACAAAGCTTCTTTCTGAGAAGTGTACACTTGTGGAATTCTCATCCGTTTGCCTGTTTCCCACCTGACTACAACTGCGGTGTCTTCAAGTCCAATGTAAACAAATTCCTGATTAATCACTTCCTTAAGTAGCACACTTTATAAATCTCCAATACCAACTATTACTATGATATTATTCCCTTGATTACTGTACACACAATAACCCTTATCCACGAGTGGCTTCCTGGCCTTGATAAGTGGTGATCACCATGCAAAACGAAAAATTCTTTTTTTGTTTAACGTTTTTAAATTGAAAAAAATACATTTTATCAAGTATGATTTAAAAAAATACAATTTAAATACAAATTTACAAAGCTAAAAAATCAAATTTAGAATTCAAAATTAAAATGAAAAAGTAATTTCTTTTATTTAAATTTTAAATTCTCCCTCAGTTAAAATGTCTCTCAGCATCGGTTATAAATGTTTCTCCCAGAATCTAAATGTCATTCCCGTTAAAAATGTTTCCCCCGTTATCTCTCATCCCGATATACACTTTGAGATACACGCATGATGATATATGTTCACACGGTATATACACACACACACTGACGTATGTACACAAGGTATATACACACACACTGATATATATATACACACATTATATACACACACAAACACACTGATATATGTACACACAGTATATACAAACACACTGATATATGTACACAGGGTATATACACACACATTGATATATGTGCACACGGTATATACACACAAACTTATATATGTACACACGGTATATACACACACACTGATATATGTACAAACGGTACACACACATACACACTGATATATATGCACGTGGTAGATAAACACACACACTGAGATATATACACACGGTATATACACACACACTGATATAGATACACACGCTATATACACACACACACTGATATATGTACACGCAGTATAAACACACACACTGATATATATATATATATATATACACTTGTGCCCGATATTATTCATACCCCTCGGATCTTTGAGATTTCTATAAGAATATTGCTCAAACCAGAAGGTAGACAATATTAAAGGGATTTCAAACAATAAATCAAGCATAAGCATTTAATTTAAACTCAACAAATAAATAAATTATGCAAGTTTGAAACATTATACAAAGAAAAACAATAATGGCACTAGTTCAAAATTATTCATACCTCTCTTACTAATAGTCAATAGCATGCCCTTTATTCTTAATAACTGCCTGTAACCGTTTTGAATATTTATCAACAAGGTTTTTACAAGCATCAACACTGATTTTTGACCATTCTTCAATGCAGTAGTTCTCCAAATCCCTCAAATTTCTAGGTTTCCGCTTTTTAACCTCAGTTTTCAATATGTGCCAGAGGTTTTCGATAGGGTTCAGGTCGGGACTCTAGCTAGGCCATTCCAAAACATTAATTTGATTATCCTCAAACTATTTCTTGACTATTTTGGCAGTATGTTTTGGATCATTATCCTGTTGAAGGACCCAGTTTGGTCCTAAATGGAGCTTCTCCGCATCCTGTCTAATGTTTTTCTGGAGTATCTCCAAATATTGCTCCTTCTTCATAGTTCCATCTATCTTGACCAAACTACCTGGACCACTAGCCGAAAAGGAGCCCCAAAACATTAGGCTACCACCACCATGTTTCACCGTGGGTATGGTGTTCTTTGGGTTGTAAGCTTCTCCTTTCTGCCTCCAAACGTAAGAAGCATCCATATCGCCAAACAATTCAATTTTTGTTTCGTCAGTCCACAAAATACTTGAGAAAACGGACTCTGGAGAATTCACATGGGTCCTAGCAAACTTTAGACGTGCTGCAAGGTGTTTTCCGGTGTGCAATGGAGTCCTTCTTGGTCTTCTTCCTTTCAGACCATTTTCATGCAGAGTCCTTTGCAATGTTTGCCTTGATATTTTTATGCCAGAAGACTCCAGATTTTCTAAAATGTCCTTAGTAGTAGTGGTTGGATTTGCATTAACACTTCTTACAATATTCCTGGTGGCTCTAGCAGACAGTTTCCTTTTCCTTCCTCTACAAATCAAGTTGTTTGTTGTGTGGTGGCTCTGGAATATTTTGATGATGCTCTGTACTGTTGCTGTAGGGACCTCAAATTTCTTGGAAATTGACTTGTAACCTAAACCATCCTTATGTGAATTTACAATTTTAGTCCTAAGATCATTACTAAGCTCTTTTTTCTTCCCCATTCTAATAATTTTTATTCTTTTATTGGTTTTCAGTTGATATCATTTTAATTTCTGAAAAATGCAAAAAACGAAATGAAATTAATCAAAGGTTGTATAAAAGCATTCAAAATAAGAATCAAACAGGAAACAAACAGTCAGAAACTCGATTAATACTGAAAAAATAAGGGGGTATGATTATTTTTGAACATTGCAGATTTTATAAATAGCTGTATATTTCTTTTATTACAAGTATCCCGAGATTTTAAAATGACGCAAATGATCAGAAGAGGTTTATTAAGAATATGTATCAATATGGACGTAAACAATAAATTCTTACAAAGTTACACCTAATAAACTCAATTTTCAAGGGGGGTATGAATAATATCGGGCACAAGTGTATATATATATATATATATATATATATATATATATATATATATATATATATATATATATATATATATATATACAGACACACTGATAGATGTACACACGGTACACACACACTGATATATGTACACACAGTATATAAACTAACACACACTGATACATGTGCACACAGTATATGCACACACTGGTATATATACACATGGTATATACACACCCACACTGATATATGTGCACACAGTATATACACACACTGATATATGTACACATGGTATATACACACACCCACTGATATATGTACACACAGTATACAAACACACACTGATATATGAACACACGGTATACACACATTGATATATGTATACACTGTATACACACACTGCTATATGTACACACGGTATATGCCCACACACAAATATATGTATACGCGGTACATACACGCACTGATTTATGTACACATGGTATACACGTACACACACTGATATATGTACATGGTATATACACACATTGATATATGTACATACGGTATATACACACACTGATATATATACACCCGTATATACACACAGCATATACACACACACTGTGATACATACACACGGTATATACACACAACCTGATATATGTACACTCGGTATACACACAGTATATACAGACACACTGATATATGTACACATGGTATACACACACACTGATATATGTAAACATGATATAAACACACACACACACACACACACTGATATATGTACACACAGTATATACACACACTGATATATGTACACACGGTATACACATACACACTGATATATGTACACACGGTATACACACACACACGCACTGATATATGTACACATGGGATATACAGACACACTGATGTATGAACACACAGTATACAGACACACTGATATATTTACACAAGGTATACACACACACTGATATATGTACACACGGTATATGCACCCACACAATGATATATGTACACACGGTATATACACACACACTGCTATATGTACACACAGTATACACACACACCCTGATATATGTACATACTGTATATACACACCCTGATATATGTACGCACGGTATATACACACACTGGTATATGTACACACGGTATATACACACACTTATATATGCACATACGGTATATACACACACTGATATATATACACATGGTATATACAAACACATTCATATATGTACACACGGTATATACACACACACTGATATATGTACAAACGGTATATACACACATTGATACATGTACACACGGTATTTGCACACACACACACACACTGATATATGTACACACGGTATATACACGCACACTGATATATGTACACACGGTATATACACGCACACTGATATATGTACATACGGTTTACATACACACACTGATATATGTACACACGGTATATACATACACACTGATATATGAACACACTGTTACACAACACTATCTATTGCAATCGTCTAGGCTTACTGAATATTCTCAAGTAAAACACGAACTTTTCTAAATGAACTGAGAATTACTTTAATATTTTTTTATAATAATAATGCTATTAACCTTTTATCTCATTTAATCATGTTTTTTTAAAATATTGTATTTACAATATCTTTGCTATTTCCCCAAGTTTTCATTTTCTTTGATATTTTATTTACAAAATACTATTGATGTATTTAGTAAGTACTTGCTATTCTCCTGGTTATTCTTTTTTTGGAACACCAGTTACGACACATTTTAGTCATCCGTTTTGGTACGCCAAATGTTATTATGTATCATAATAAAAATATAATACAGAAAAAAGTTTAATTTAAACCTTTTTATCAAACGAATAAACATATAATTACGTGTGAAGATTACATTTTAAAATTCCAACTCATGCAATGGGGATAAATTTACTTTTTAATTCTAAAATAAAAATAACTTTATATATATATATATATATATATATATATATATATATATATATATATATATATATATATTTATATATTAATATATATATATATTATATATATATATATATATATATATATATATATATATATATATATATAAGAAATTATTTTTTAAAAGATTAAAACGATTAAAATTCCATTATTGCAAAATGTTCTCTTACAACATAGATTTTTAATTAATTGGGTTTAAATATATTTTTTTAAATATTAAGTTTTAATGTAAATATGGCTCTTTTTAGCTATTTTATCGCCAGATTAAACACAATTTGAAAATATTATTGCACAAATATTAAGCATTTTGTAGACCCCCCTCATATTTTCTAGTCTCTGTTTTCCGAAGAAAATATGGAACCCCGTAGGTAATTAAATGAACATTCAGTAAAACCGTATTTCATATTTAATATACAAATGTTTATAATATTATTAATCGTTAAACTGTGTAAAACTTAAAACCTAACAAAATTATAACAAAGATTAATTATTAATTGCAGTTTGAAGAAAATAAACAAAGGTTTTTTTTTTTTAAATCATTAAGTCGCTTCTGCTTTTCCATTGTTCGTATAGTTAACACAAATCTGACGTCACGGAAACATGAGGTCCAATCTTCACAATCGTTTGGCAGTCCCTAGATATCACATACGTCGCTATGGTATTATTACCATAAAACAGTATTTTTTTTTTTAATTTACGGACCAATCGGCATTCAGCCTTGAATTGTCGACTTCTAATTGTTTTTCGGTACGACGGTACACTGAGAACGAATATCGCATTTATTTCTTGCGTAAACGGGTACTTATTCATATTTGAAGACATTCTTTATCCAACGTAATCACTACAGTTGGCAAGCAAGATAGCCGCCCGTGAATTTAGGTAAAAACACCAAAAAGTGCCAAACGAGCCAAAAAATGACCACAACCCCTCCTTTCACTTTCTTAATTTCGTCAGGTTGGATATATCACACACTTCTCATGATTGAACAAATAATTATTTTTATGATAAAAAAAAATAATATTTCCGTTTTTTGACACAAACCGATTATTTTTTTCTGACACCAAATCTGATAACCAAACCCGTCGCAAATTTACCGTTTGCATGGTATGAACTCCAGGACCGTGGTACTTTTGAAGAAATACTAGTTTCAATAAAGTGGGGGATCATTTTTCTATAATAATTTAACCTAAAATGAGAACCCATACGTTCACCCCCACCAAAAAAAAGAAACATTTTGTTTACATTGGGGGGGGGGGGTCGGCGGGAAAGGGCGAGTGTGCAGCACTGCAGCATTAGCAAAGTCCCCTGCGAAGCACGGGTATTTTTCCTAGTAAATGGATACGTTTGTAGTGTTTTTAGTCAATGTATAATGTTTAATCCGTTCGAAAAACATGTAATGTTGAACGCTGTTGGAGAACAAGAAAAGCTTACCGCAATGTCTTTGAGAACTCAATAATCGCTTCAAAATAAGAAATAAAACAAAATGTTGGTAAAAAACAAAACCACTCAATAAATGTTACTGTGACATTTTTTGGGCGGAAATCTTTAGTTTAACCGAATCTGTTTCAAGTTTCATAATGTAATTATTATAGTTTAATTTCTTGGTCCAAATCTATTCTTGTAATTTTACTAACTTCGCGTTTTTTTTTTTTTTTATAAGGATTATATTATATTATATTATATTATATTATATTATATTATATTATATTATATTATATTGGCAGGATTGCAGTTTACAGGGAAATCAAGGGACACAACTCCTGTCAAACTAAAAAGGACGCAAACAGAATCACCGGGGGGCACCTGTTTCAATTTTTCTTTTTCTTGTTAATTTAAATGAACTGTTTGAATAAGTTATTTTTTTAACAAAGGAAGAACATAGAACTTTATAAAACAGTTATAAATTATTTTAAGAAAGAATTATTTTAATAACATAGAATTATTTGAAGAACATAGAATTTTATTAAACAGTTAATTTTTAAAACGAAAAACAGTTATGAATTATTTTAAGAAAGAATTATTTGAAGAACATAGAATTATTTTAAGAACATAGAACTTTATTAAACAGTTAATTTTTAAAACGAATACTGTTCGCGGATGCATCTGATGATTCGTGGAAAACATTCACCCTTCTCTCTTTTTCGCCATAAAAATTCCATCAGATGCAAGCCGAACATATTTTGTCGATTCCCGAACTTTCGTATATGTTTTTTGGCGTGTGACCATAGTCCTTCAATAGTCTGTGTGTGCACTGAAGGGTCCAACGGATCAACGAAGTTGTCTTCGTGGACGACAGTGTCGTGCTCATAAATTCCTTGAGCGAGTCGATCAAGTCCTTGGTAAGCCGCCCAACCGTCAGAAATAATTCTTGTTCCTGGCAGGCACCATGAATGTATGATTGGAAACAAGGTATCTCGATCCCTATTTTCCACTATTGCGAAATTGCACAAATTCGAGCCTCTTTCCACTACGCCAAAAAGCCAAACGCCCTTCCTCACACGTCCCCTATTATACTTTCGTCGGAAAAAATATGACTCATCCACCTCCACTTCTTTAGGTGTCGAATGTTCGTCTCTCCCACCTAACATGATGGGATGGTCTAGCATGTGCTGTTCACAGACTTCTCTTATGAATGACATCCAATCTACGATTGTATGGTTACTCACACTTGCTTCCTGTTTAATTTTAATCTGCGGCATCTCCATGCTCCAACTGAGCAAAATAACTAAAATCTGCTTTATTGTCAGATGACTTCTCTGTAAGAAGGAACCCATCCTTGGCAAACCACCCTTCTTACAGACAGGACACTTCCACGCAAAACCATCCCCTTTGGCTCCGTTTTTATAGAGAATTCGATCTCTCTCACACGAGCTGCAGAAACTCCTATTCGGTATGAGTCCCAATGAGGCCGCTGTTTGTAACTGTACCTCGTTATTTGGTGGCAGCAAATTATACAAATGCTCATAGGTCCACTTCTGCTCTTCCACTTCAGTCGTAGACATAACGTGGTCAACGATAGTAGTTCTCATTTTGGTAAAAAAAAAATAAAAACGTAAAGAATAAAAGTATAATAAAAGATTGTAAAAACAAAAAATTAAAGAAGAAAATAATTTAGAAGTAAAACGAATAAAAAACAAAGGAATTAGAAAGAAATGAACTATTCAAAAGAAATCTTAAAACTTGTTATATTATTCCACGTGTAGTAGGTTCGGTTAAAATTCGTAATTTAAAAATTGAAACAGGTGCCCCCCGGTGGTTCTGTTTGCGTCCTTTTTAGTTTGGCAGGAGTTGCGTCCCTTGATTTCCCTGTAAACTGCAATCCTGCCAATAAAAGAGCGTTTGAGCAAGTCACACGGCGAGCAGTAAATTGTAAAGTATTGATTTGTGTCCTTTTCTATTCTCTACCATATTCACACCCGGAACCGGTGCATCATTTTACAACATTAAACTACTTCTCTATCAAAGAAGGTGTTAATGCATGGGAGGAAGGCACAACCCATGGCAAATAAAGCCTCTCTTGAATTAGCTACAAGCATGATAACGCAAAACATGGTTGGAATGAGCAAACCATTTAGAAACAGGTACTGCACTTCACTTTCATTATTCTTCGTTTAATGCTGATTTTATGTAAAACAGGCAGATTAATAAGCTGGAATAATGAGTGAAGGTCATCGTAAGTTTAACCGAATCAAGTTTGATAACAATAAGTTGCAAATCACATTACGTAATCATGACGTCATAGTTTAATTTCTTGGACCAAATCTATTTTTGTCATTTGACTGACTTCACTGTTTGTGCAATTCCTTCCTCTTATTGGATTTGTCTATGTGAAATATTTAGTTTTACAATTTTTAATATCAACATTATTTGGATTATTATTCGGACTAGGCTGTTCTCATTTGGGACGTGAGGAGTAATTCGACTAATCCAAATAATAATAATTTATCTAAAAAAAAATAAACCTGATTTTAAAAGCTTCATATATAGTTTTACTTAATTTAATACGAAATATAAATTTACAATAGAAATACCTCAAAAGGTTTAAGAATGACAAATGTAATCTAAACTTTATAGGAAAACAATTCGGACATTTTTACACGAGGAACAAAATAATGCTTTCACCGTATTACGATGACCTTAAGTTCTTTGTTCTTTAGCAGTTGATTTTTTCTTTAAATAATTTCACGTTTAAATCGTGTTTTTCAACTTTTAATTTTGATTCTTTTATATTTTCATATATTTTATTTCTTAATGAATTGGACACACAAAACAAAAGTTGTATCAATTTACTGAAGAAATCACAACAAACAAATTTTCTGTTTTGAACACAAAAGAAAAAAAACGACACTTTTCTCGTATTTAATTTCCTGAATGAAAGGTAAGTTTATTTCTTTTTTTTTTTAATATCATTTAACAACTTACAAATAATTTTTAATATTAAAATAATTTATTTTTTATTGCAATCCAATATAAAAGGTAAGTTATTTTTACGCTTTAAAAAAATCCCTCTGAATAACTTTGAAAAATAATCTGCAAAGGAAAAGCAAGCAGTTTATTTTTTGAACCCCAGAAATATTGATTCTTAAAAAAAAAGCTTAAAAATTAAAAATAGTTTATTTTTTATTTTTATTTAATTTTTTTTGCAACCCAATACAAATATTGATTCTGTCATGTTTTATAACTAGGCACCGCCAAAACCGGGGGGGGGGGATAAGTAATTTTTGACGGACCGTCTTTTTAAAAATCTACCAAAAATCAGATAATTATCCTATCAATACGAAATTTTCAGCGATTACTAAAAGAAGAATGAACTTATTTTTCATAAACTATATATATATATATATATATATATATATATATATATATATATATATATATATATATATAGATATGTATATATATAAATATATATATATATATATATAGATATATCTTTTCATAAACGATATATATATATATATATATATATATATATATATATATATAATTATATTTTACTATAATAATTAAATTTTTCATAAACTACATATATATTCATAAACGATTTATATATATATATGTATATATATATGTATATATATATGTATATATATGTATATATATATGTATATATATATATATGTATATGTATATATATGTGTATATATATGTATATATATATGTGTGTATATATATATGTATATATATATGTATATATATGCATATATATGTATATATATGTATATATGTATATATATATGTATATATATATGTATGTATATCTGCTTGCACCCCCCCTTGTTTTGAGGGGGTTCCAAATATGCTTAAAATAATCATCTGAAACTGAACACAACATATTGTGTTGTTGTAAGGGACAGAATTATAGATTAAAAAAAATGTTTGCATACCTTATTTTGACGTCTGAATATCAGAACTTCGATTGTGTTTAATTATCCCCCTATTGGGTTTTGAAGAGTGAAATTCGGTGAA
This sequence comes from Euprymna scolopes, assembly GCF_053919585.1. NCBI lineage: Eukaryota > Metazoa > Mollusca > Cephalopoda > Sepiida > Sepiolidae > Euprymna > Euprymna scolopes. The sequence continues at coordinate 196,980,686 of NC_136527.1, read as the reverse complement.
TATGTTAAGTAAAATAATTAATTTAAGTTAAGCAAAACAAAAAAAAATTTTTTTAATATTTATACGAAAAAAGCCATTTTAAAATATTTGATAAATAAATTAACAATTTTTTTTTAGCGAGCCGAATAATGCATGACCATTATTAAACAGGGCATGCTTTGAAGAATCGATAAAAAAAATCGATAAACATTGTGCCCTTTGTGTTAAAAATAGCATCATTTTTTCGATCCCGTTTGAAAACGTTTGCCGCCTTCGAATATGGTGGACCAAATGCGCTGAAATAATTTTTTTTTTATTCTGCTTTAAATTGCTCCCCCCATTTTGGGGAGCCTGGCTCCCTCACACATACACATTAAAAACCAAACTCATAGAAATGGTTACCCATATGGTACTGGCCAGCCTCAGCGTTAATAATACATTAAAATTTTCGTCACTAAAAAATAATTTTTTTTGGCTTGTTTGGTCTTCCATAGTTTGCTTTAATCAAGTTCTTTTAATATTTTTAAAAATCTTTTCTGCCTACACTTAACTATTATGCAGCTAGAGAATTCCGTTTGAATGTTGATATTTTATCCAACATTTACATTTCATAATGGGGAACAGTTTCTTTTATAAAGTTTACATAACATTAAAAAAAACATTTATTGACCAATTAGCAGAAATTGAATATAGAAACAATATTTGAGGGTTTGGAATGGGGATCACATTCTTTAATAAAGATTACATAAAAATGAGTACCCATTTATTAGCCATCAGCAATAAACAGAAACATAATACAGACAAAATAATTGGTAAATATTTACAATCGAAGCTAACATAGTTTTAATGCTAAAAAACAAAAATATACAGATCCATTTTTTGTTTGGCATTACGTCTGAAAAGGCATTAAAAATATCCCGAAAAATAGAATTAAAAATATTAATTATAAATATTTAAGACTTTGTTATATAAATTTAATGTAAAATTTATTGTTCAATTAGCAGAAACTTAATATAGAAAAAATGGTATTTTAAAAATCTTTTCTGCCTACACTTAACTATTATGCAGCTAGAGAATTCCGTTTGAATGTTGATATTTTATCCAACATTTACATTTCATAATGGGGAACAGTTTCTTTTATAAAGTTTACATAACATAAAAACATTTATTGACCAATTAGCAGAAATTGAATATAGAAACAATATTTGAGGGTTTGGAATGGGGATCACATTCTTTAATAAAGATTACATAAAAATGAGCACCCATTTATGGGCCATCAACAATAAACAGAAATATAATATACAAAAAAATAATTGGTAAATATTTATAATCGAAGCCAACATAGTTTTAATGCTAAAAAAAAAAATCAAAATCTATTTTTTGTTTGGCATTACGTCTGAAAAGCCATTAAAAATATCCCAAAAAATAGAATTAAAAACAATAATTATGAATATTTAAGACTTTGTTATATAAATTTAATGTAAAATCTATTGGCGAATTAGCAGAAACTTAATATAGAAAAATGGTATGTTTTACGACCTGCCCCAGCGTAGTATAAACACTTCCACAACCACTCCATGTTAAGAACGGCTTTCAATGTTAGGTGGTGTTTATTCTGAAAACCGTTTTTAACATGGGGAGGTTGGGGTGTTTATAATACACTGCGGCATGTGATAAAAAATTTTCTTAATATTTACAATTGAAGGCGATGTAGTTCTTAAAAAATCAAAATCTATTGTTTGCTTGCCTTTTTGTCTGGAAAGCCATAAAAAAATATCCCGAAAAATAGAATTAAAAACAAAACTTAGACATATTTAAGACTTTGTTATATAAATTTAATGTAAAATGAGCACACACTTCATGGCCAGATCGCAGTCAACGAGACATACAATCCGTCGCAGTTTCTAATTTTTGTGGTAGGAGAAAGCGATAGGGAAAACCTTGATTTTAGTATTAGAAATATTTTTTTGTTTTATTGGGAATATTAATCTTATCTTGGTTGTGTTTTTCCACAACGTTTCGGCCGATGTAACCTCCGACTATCTTTAGGTGTATTCGCATTGGATTTAGTGAAAAATGTTGTTTTTAGTTTCAATGTGTGGAAAAAAGAAAATAAGATGGGAATTATAATCTAAATAATAGAAAAAAAACTCAATCCTTTTCTCAAAAATATATATTCCTTATATATATATATATATATATATATATATATATATATATATATATATATATATATGGACTCGGATTTATTAAAAAGAAAAAAGACTTGGTGCAAATTCCGTCTTGAATTTGTAATGACTATGTTCGTTGGGAAAAAAAAAATCGCTACACCCAGTGTGACTACACCTGAAGATTTTCGGAGGGTGCATCGGCTGAAACGTTTTGGAAAAAACCCAACCAAGATGAGATTAATAGTCTAAATAATACAACAACAATAATTACCAATCCTCATCTCAAAAATATTCATCATAAAACTTTAGTGTTGTTAACTATTGTGTACTTTCACCTAACAATTTAATAAACAAAAGATACCGTTTAAACAAATATTGCAAAATGTGTCACCGTGACAATTATTGGGTGGCTTTCTATGTGCACTTTGTTTAATTTCGATTTGTGAATGATTATCGAGATTCACAGCTGACTGCCTCATGTTAGACACTTGTTATTGTTCTTATGAAAAACCTGAGAGTAATTGTTTTTCAAAGTGAATAAACGCTTCAAAATACGTTGAAACTCAAAAAACTTACCCAGCTTGTAAATATTAACTCTATTATTATTATTTGTATTTTGAGTTTTGTTTTTTGTTTATACTTGAAAGTGCATGTTTTGTTTATGAAAAAGTTTGTTGAAAGTACAAATTAGTTTGTATCGATAGGTTGTATTTTGACTTGTTTAAACTGTGTGCAGGTAACACAAGAATAATGTCAAAGAAGGCTGTATAGAGCCACACGTTGTATTTTGAATTGTTTGAACACAACCGCCATTCAAATTTATTCATATTAAAACAACGTTTCTATATTGAACTCTCATTCTTTGACGATATATATATATATATATATATATATATATATATATATATATATATATATATATATATGCTTTAATGTTTTCTCGCCAAAATGGAAATTGTGTACAAGTTATAGAGATAATTGTCTCTATAACATATCCTTAGCAATGACTGTATCATCTAGTTCTTTGCTAAGTAAGGAAATATTTGCTCATTTCGATTCTGTTTCATATGAGGTTTTCAATAAACTGTAACTCATTTGTGAGTTCCATCCTGTCATATTTACAAAAAGCAAAAACTAACATGTGACTGATGATAAAAACAATTGAATTTGTTTCATTTTTTATTATAAATTTTGTTTTACTTTATTTATATAAACATTTAAAATGTGTTTTATCTTATCATAATAAAAACAAAACTAATATGTGTTTTATAATTTTATTTTTATTTACAGATGTTCCTGTTTCATCACACATAATTTATTTTAACATTCTCTCAACAATTGCTCACTTGTATGAAGAAAAGCAGGAGCAGCAATGTATGTTATATTCTTATGAAGCAGGTTCACTTTCATATAAATTTAGAATTAAATACGAAAGTAAAATGATATATTCAAAACTACGATAATCTTGTTCTATGATCAATTTTAGTGAAATATGCAGTGCATAGAGTAAATGCCACATACTTGTGAAATGTATGGATATTCTTGTTCTCACAAATTAAATGATAACTAGGGAAAAGCCACATTCATATGAAGTGTTTGGATATTCTTATTCTACGAAATAAAATTAGTGAACCATATGAAAATTAAGTCTGGGGAAAAGCCATATTCTTGTGAAGTGTGTGAACATTCTTCTGCTGATAATCAACTCTAATGAAACGTGAGGTCTCACACTGGGGACAAGCCACATTTTTGTAAGCTGTGTGTCTATTCTTGTTCGAGGAAATCAAACTTAGGGATACATATGCGAACTAATTCTGGTGAAAGACATATTCTTGTGAAGTGTGTGAATATTCTTGTTCTACAAAATCAAAATCAGTGATACATATGAGAACTCACACTGGCGAAAAAACACATTCTTGTGAAGTTTGTGGATATTCTTGTCTGCAAAATCATATTTAGTGAAACATATGCGAAAAGCAACATTCTTGTCAAGTGTATGGATATTCTGCTGATAATCAACTCTAGTGAAACGTGAGAACTCACACTGGGGACAAGCCACATTCTTGTATGCTGTGTGGCTATTCTTGTTCAAGTAAATCAACCTTAGGGATACATATGCGAACTCATTCTGGTGAAAGCCATATTCTTGGAAAGTGTATGGATATTCCTGTACTACAAAATCAAAATTAGTGATACATATGAGAACTCACACTGGCGAAATAAACTGTCTAGAAAAATTCTTGTCCTGGAATCCAATAAGACAATGATACCCACATGAAAGATATACTACAACGTATTAAAATGGTTAATTGGGGAGAGGAAAATTATGTTCTCAATTTCTTTACTAACTCAGTGCTTGAGAGATAAAGAACTTTAAAGGAACATTCGAATATCTATGTATCTCATAGAGACTTCACGTGTTAGCCCCAGGTCATAGGTCCCTTGAATTCTGAGAACTTCGACTGCAGTAAAATAAAACAAAAAAGGGAAATCCACATTCTAGTGAAGTGTGTGGATATTCTTGTTTTGAAAAATCAAATTTAGTGAAACATATCCGAACTCAAACTGGCAATAAGCCACATTCTTGTGAAGTGTGTGGATATTCTTGTTTTACTAAATCAACGTTAGCGATAATATGGGAAGGCACATTGGCAAAAAAAATATTCTTGTGAAGTTTGTGGGTATTCTTGCTCTCAAAAATCACATTTAGTGGGACATATGCGAACTCACACTGGCGAAAAGCCATATACTTGTGAAGTGTGTGGATATGCTTGTTCTCAAAAATCAAGCTTAGTTAGACATATGAGAACGCACACTGGCGAAAAACCACATTCTTGTAAAGTGTGTGGATATTTTTGTCCTGCAAAATCACATTTAGTGGAACATATGCGCACTCATAGTGGCTTAGTTAAATATATGAGTACGCACACCAGCAAAAAAACACATTCTTGTGTAGTTTGTGCATATTCTTGTTCTACAAAATCAAATTTAGTGAAAAATAAGCGAAGTCACACTGGCAAAAAGCCATATTCTTGTGAAGTGTGTGAATATTCTTGTTCTCAAAAATCTAGCTTAGTTATGCATATGAGAACGCACACTGGCGAAAAACCACATTCTTGTGAAGTGTGTGGTTATTCTTTTCCTGCAAAATCACATTTAGTGGAACATATGCGAACTCACACTGGCGAAAAGCCATATTCTTGTGAAGTTTGTGGATATTCTTGTTCCACAAAACAAAGCTTAGTTAGACATATGCGAACGCACACTGGCGAAAAACCATATTCTTGTGAAGTTTGTGGATATTCTTGTTCTATTAAATTACATTTAGTGAAACATATGCGAACTCACACTGGCGAAAAGCCATATTCTTGTGAAGTTTGTGGATATTCTTGTTCAACAAAATCACAGTTAGTGGAACATATGCGAACTCACACTGGCGAAAAGCCATATTCTTGTGAAGTTTGTGGATATTCTTTTTCTACTAAATCAATATTAATAACACATATGCGAACGCACACTGGCGAAAAGCCATATTCCTGTGAAGTTTGTGGATATTCTTATTCTAAAAAGGCAACCTTAGTTAGACATATGAGAAAGCACAATAAGCCTCTTGTTGTGGACCCCTTGGTTTCTGAGCACTTTGACTGAAGTAAAATAAAGCAAAAAGCCATATTATTGTGAGGTGTGTGGATATTCTTGTTCTATTAAATCAACGTTAGCAATACATATGCGAACGCACACTGGCAAAAAACACATTATTGTGAAGTTTGTAGATATTCTTGTTCTGCCAAATCAGTTAGAATAAATGGAATATTCGAATATCTATGTATCTCATATAGACTTCAAGTGTTAGCCCCAGGTAGTGGGTCCCTTGATTTCTGAGAACTTTCAACGAAGTAAAATAAAACCAAAAAAACGGAAAACCATATTCTTGTGAAGTTTTGAATAATTTCCAGAACCACACCACCAGTCTTAGTTGATCAAACTGAACAGTCTGTCCCGTGTGTGGATATTATTGTTCTGCAAAATAAACGTTATTGACACTTGAGAACTGACACTGGGGCAAAGCCCCATGTTTGTTAAGTGTGTGGATATTCTTGTTCTGTAAAATCACATTTAGTGACACATGAAAACTCGCGCTGAACCCATTGAACCAACTCACAGATCTTCACTATACTGCTACATTAACACATATGATAACAGACACTGGATATTATTGCTCTACAAAATCAACGCTATTAACACATATGAGAACTGACACTGAATATTATTGTTCTACAAAATCAACGTTATTAACACATGAGAACTGACACTGGATATTATTGTTCTACAAAATCAACAGTATAAACAGATATGAGAACTGACACTGGATATTATTGTTCTACAAAATCAACGTTATTGACACATATGAGAACTGACACTGGATATTATTGTTCTACAAAATCAACGTTATTAACACATGAGAACTGACACTGGATATTATTGTTCTACAAAATCAACAGTATAAACAGATATGAGAACTGACACTGGATATTATTGTTCTACAAAATCAACGTTATTAACACATATGAGAACTGACACTGGATATTATTGTTCTACAAAATCAACGTTATTAACACATATGAGAACTGACACTGGATATTATTGTTCTACCATATCAACGTTATTGACACATATGAGAACTGACTGGATATTATTGTTCTACAAAATCAACGGTTTTGACACATATGAGAACTGACACTAGATATTATTGCTCTACAAAATCAACGTAATTGATCATATGAGAACTGACACTGGATATTATTGCTCTACAAAATCAACGTTATTAACACATATGAGAACTCGCACTGAACCCATTGAACCAATTCACAGATCTTCACTAAACAAAGTGGCGACCCGTCATCTTTCCCATCACTATTACTAGATGATGAAGAAATGACATCGGATGAAGAACTTAGATCACCATTGATGGGCATGAAACTGCCAAAAATCCGAGCTTCAAACATCAAATCACGGATGAGCTGAATCAAATCACATATTCTGCAGGAGTCTTCAGACAAAAAGATTTCCTCAATTCCAAAAACAATGAAAGTCCGAAGCAAAAAATATCACATCAGCATGGCGATTAAAGAATATCATCTGCCGGCTCAGTTTCCAATGAAAAATAGAAGAGATGAAAAAGTTGCAAAAGAACTAGAGGACAAAATAGAAGGCAAGATACAAGCACTTGCACAAAGGATCCAAGCAAAGGAGAACAAATATAATAATCTCTTCAGAAGTAATGCAATGGTTTTCTTCATAAGCCTTATAAGAGAGAAAATCACTGTGGAAAAGTTACCAAAAAAGGAAGACCTAGAAGGGTATTGGAGGCCCCTGTTTGAAGATAAGGTAACTTTGAGACTAATTGGATCCTAGAAAGAAGAAATGAAAAACAAACCAGAAATTATGGAATCAAATATAACATCTAGAATGAAAAAAAAGTTAAAAGCATTTAACCCCCACTATATCTACACCCATCATACCCTTTAAGTACCAGAACTATCTAGGTCTGCTAGCTGCTAGTCAGTTTTTGAGATGACCTCTGAAGAAAGGGTCGGTGCCTTCAGAGCTAAGTTAAACTCTTTATCCATAACTGAAATGTATTTTGTCTTAATTTTGCTCTATTTGTATATATATATATATATATATATATATATATATACACTTGTGCCCGATATTATTCATACCCCCCTTGAAAATTTAGTTTATTAGGTGTAACTTTGTAAGAATTTATTGTTTACGTCCATATTGATACATATTCTTAATAAACCTCTTTTGATCATTTTCGTCATTTTAAAATCTCGGGATACTTGTAAAAAAAGAAATATACAGCTATTTATAAAATCTGCAATGTTCAAAAATAATCATACCCCCTTATTTTTTTCAGTATTAATCGAGTTTCTGACTGTTTGTTTCCTGTTTGATTCTTATTTTGAATGCTTTTATACAACCTTTAATTAATTTCATTTCGTTTTTTGCATTTTTCAGAATTTAAATGATATCAACTGAAAACCAATAAAAGAATAAAAATTATTAGAATGGGGAAGAAAAAAGAGCTTAGTAATGATCTTAGGACTAAAATTGTGAATTCACATAAGGATGGTTTAGGTTACAAGTCAATTTCCAAGAAATTTGAGGTCCCTACAGCAACAGTACAGAGCATCATCAAAAAATTCCAGAGCCACAACACAACAAACAACTTAATTGGTAGAGGAAGGAAAAGGAAACTGTCTGCTAGAGCCACCAGGAATATTGTAAGAAGTGTTAATGCAAATCCAACCACCACTACTAAGGACATTTTAGAAAATCTGGAGTCTTCTGGCATAAAAATATCAAGGCAAACATTGCAAAGGACTCTGCATGAAAATGGTCTGAAAGGAAGAAGACCAAGAAGGACTCCATTGCACACCGGAAAACACCTTGCCGCACGTCTAAAGTTTGCTAGGACCCATGTGAATTCTCAAAAGTCCGTTTTCTCAAGTATTTTGTGGACTGACGAAACAAAAATTGAATTGTTTGGCCATATGGATGCTTCTTACGTTTGGAGGAAGAAAGGAGAAGCTTACAACCCAAAGAACACCATACCCACGGTGAAACATGGTGGTGGTAGCCTAATGTTTACGGGCTCCTTTTCGGCTAGTGGTCCAGGTAGTTTGGTCAAGATAGATAGAACCATGAAGAAGGAGCAATATTTGGAAATATTCCAGAAAAACAGTAGACAGGATGCGGAGAAGTTCCATTTAGGACCAAACTTGGTCCTTCAACAGGATAATGATCCAAACATACTACCAAAATAGTCAAGAAATGGTTTGAGGATAATCAAATTAATGTTTTGGAATGGCCTAGCCAGAGTCCCGACCTGAACCCTATCGAAAACATCTGGCACATATTGAAAACTGAGGTTAAAAAGCGGAAAACTAGAAATTTGAGGGATTTGGAGAACTACTGCATCGAATAATGGTCAAAAATCAGTGTTGATGCTTGTAAAAACCTTGTTGATAAATATCCAAAACGGTTACAGGCAGTTATTAAGAATAAAGGGCATGCTATTGACTATTAGTAAGAGAGGTATGAATAATTTTGAACTAGTGCCATTATTGTTTTTCTTTGTATAATGTTTCAAACTTGCATAATTTATTTATTTGTTGAGTTTAAATTAAATGCTTATGCTTGATTTATTGTTTGAAATCCCTTTAATATTGTCTACCTTCTGGTTTGAGCAATATTCTTATAGAAATCTCAAAGATCCGAGGGGTATGAATAATATCGGGCACAAGTGTATATATATAGGATTTATTTATCTTTGGTCTCTTATTGCAGTCTTACTAAAAATTGAAACATCTTAACATTACCTAAGCGCAAAAAAAAAAACTTCCACGGATTAATATGGGAGGGGAGACTATCTTCAAAGTCTATTCTTAGCTGGGAATGGGCACAGGACTTATACTAAGTCGACATATCATTTTTAAAAATTTATTTTTTTTATTTTTTAATGGAGAGTAGATAATGTAGTGGATGTATTCTCAGCAGCTCCAGTAACTCTCACTTCTTTTTTGTCCCTCGGTCCTCATTTTTAATGGGTGATGTTTCTGACAAAGGGTGAAGAAAAAGCTGCTTCTCAGCTCGGTATTACTTCGTGAACAGAAGTCTGAGATGTCGGAAATTTTTTGTCTCTATGTCTATCCTTGTGGCCATGTCACTAGTAAGGGTGCTGGAGGTAAACGTTTTCATCTGGGCTGACGCTAACCACCTGGTAGTCAGGGACCCGAACCTTGGATTAACCACTAAGGAGGCTGTCCTATCAGCAGCTGCAAAGTACTGGGGCTTCTGTATTGCAAAGGCTTAATTTCTACCGCAATTGCTTTTGACATATTAAAGGCCTTCGATAAGGTTTGGCATAAAGGCCTACTACACAAGATTTCCAGCTACGGTGTAATTGGAAATGTTTTCTCGATCATTAAATCATTTCTCTCTGATGGGCTTATAAGAGTAGTGGTTGATGGGCAGAAATCAGAGGCCAACAGTATTAATGCTGGAGTCACACAGGGGTCCATACTTGGCCCAAGTCTCTTCCTGATCTACATCCATGTCCTCATAAAACACATACTAAAATCTTTCGTTGACATCTATGCTGATGACATGGCTAGCTATGGCAACACATCAAAGGCCGTAAATGATGATGTTCTCTCTGATTCTCTCTCCTCTGATTTTGAGCGTATGGTACAGTGGGGGAAGAGGTTGCTGGTTACCTTTAATGCATCTAAGACCAAGCTCCTATCTCTACATCATAAACGCTCTGATCCCCATCTGGCATCAATTGAAATGGATGGCTCTCGTCTAGGGGAGGCCCCATGTTTGATAAGCTTCTGGGTTTGACCTTTACTCCTGATCTTAAATGAAACGCATACATGAAGTCTGTGGGCAATGTCGCTGGGAAAATGGTGGGATCTTTCTACCACTCCAGAAGATATCTCATTAATGATGCAATTCTCTATCTAAATGAAAGCCAAGTACGTCGAAGGATTGAGTACTGCTGCCACATCTGGCCAAGAGCTGCTAAAAACAGCCTATACTGCCTTGACAGAGTACACAATAGACTTCGTTGCTTGGTGGTGGATGCCCTTTTCTCTTCCCTGCAACCTATTTCACACAGAAGAGACGTAACGAGCCTATCTTTTTTCCATCGTTATTTCCATGGCAAGTGCTCGTCTGACCTCCATTCTCTGCCCCCCCTCGCCAATCTTTTTCAAAAAACACCCGACTAGCTGAAACCACCATCAATAATGTTCCCTACTCCTTATCTGTGCGTAAATCAAAACGTAGATTGCATGAACAAATTTTCCGCTTGCCTCTTTTCCTCCTGACTTCAACCTGGATGTCTTCAAGTCCAACACAAACAAATTCCTGATGAACCGCTTCCTTAAGTAATGACATATTATCAATTCTCCAATACTATTGCTACAATATCCCATTGATTACTGTACACACAATAATCCTTATCCCCGAGTGGCTCCTGGGCCTTGATAAGTGGTGAACTCCATGTAAAAAAATGGAAAATAAATGTGGATAAGTTCCAGAATAACAAAAAAAAACTAGAACACAGATGGAAACTAGAATTGACAACTTTCCATTCTTTTATATTTTCATATATTTTATTTCTTAATGAATTGGACACGCAAAACAAAAGTTTCATCGACTTAATAAAATCAAAATAAATGTGACTCTTTTTAATTTAATTCTTGTAATGAAAGGTGTTTGTTTTGTAGACATTCAAACAATCCCATTCTATATGTTGTAAAATAATCTTAAATATTAAAAAAATATATTTTTATGTATTGCAATCTAATAAAAAAGATATATTGATTCCACCATGTTTTATAATAAATGTAAATAAAATTTATGAATTTCTGATTAAAAAAATATTTTTATTTATTGCAATCTAATAAAAAAGATATATTGATTCCACCATGTTTTATAATAAATGTGAATAAAATTTATGAATTTCTGATTTTAAAAAATATTTTTATTTATTGCAATCTAATAAAAAAGATATATTGATTCCACCATGCTTTATAATAAATATGAATAAAATTTATGAATTTTTGATTAAAAAAATATTTTTATTTATTGCAATCTAATAAAAAAGATATATTAATTCCACCATGCTTTATAATAAATGTTAATATAATTTATGAATTTCTGATTAAAAATATTTTTATTTATTGCAATCTAATAAAAAAGATATATTGATTCCACCATGTTTTATAATAAATGTGAATAAAAATTATGAATTTATGATTAAATTTTTTTTATTTATTGCAATCTAATAAAAAAGATATATTGATTCAACCATGTTTTATAATAAATGTGAATAAAATTTATTAATTTTTGATTTAAAAAATATTTTTATTGATTGCAATCTAAAAAAAAAGATATATTGATTCCACCATGTTTTTTAATAAATGTGAATAAAATTTATGAATTTCTGATTAAATTTGTTTTTATTTATTGCAATCTAATAAAAAAGATATATTGATTCAACCATGTTTTATAAAAATTTGAATAAATTTTTTTAATTTTTGATTAAAAAAATATTTTTATTGCAATCTAATTTTAAAATAGTTTTTATGAATTTATGATTAAATTTTTTTTATTTATTGCAATCTAATAAAAAAGATATATTGATTCCACCATGCTTTATAATAAATGTGAAGTAAATTTATGAATTTCTGATTCAAAAAAATATTTTTATTTATTGCAATCTAATAAAAAAGATATATTGATTCCACCTTGATTTATAATAAATGTGAATAAAATGTATGAATTTTTGATTAAAAACCTATTTTTTATTTATTGCAATGAAATAAAAAAGATATATTGATTCCACCTTGATTTATAATAAATGTGAATAAAATTTATGAATTTCTGATTAAAAAAATATTTTTTATTTATTGCAATCTAATAAAAAAGATATATTGATTCAACCATGCTTTATAATTAATGTGAATAAAATTTATGAATTTTTGATTAAAAAAATATTTTTATTTATTGCAATCTAATAAAAAAGATATATTGATTCCACCTTGATTTATAATAAATGTGAATAAAATTTATGAATTTCTGATTAAAAAAATATTTTTATTTATTGCAATCTAATAAAAAGATATATTGATTCAACCATGTTTTATAATAAATGTGAATAAAATTTATGAATTTTTGATTTTAAATAATATTTTTATTTATTGCAATCTAATAAAAAAGATATATTGATTCCACCATGTTTTATAATTAATGTGAATAAAATTTATGAATTTTTGATTTTAAATAATATTTTTATTTATTGAAATCTAATAAAAAGATATATTGATTCAACCATGTTTTATAATAAATGTGAATAAAATTTATGAATTTTTGATTAAAAAAAATATGTTTATTTATTGCAATCAAATAAAAAGATATATTGATTCAACCATGTTTTATAATAAATGTGAATAAAATTTATGAATTTTTTATTTTAAATAATATTTTTATTTATTGCAATCTAATAAAAAAGATATATTGATTCCACCATGTTTTATAATAAATGTGAATAAAATTTATGATTTTTTGATTAAAAAAATATTTTTATTTATTGCAATCTAATAAAAAAGATATATGGATTCCACCATGTTTTATAATAAATGTGAATAAAATTTATGAATTTATGATTTAAAAAATATTTTTATTTATTGCAATCTAATAAAAAAGATATATTGATTCAACCATGTTTTATAATAAATGTGAATAAAATTTATTAATTTTTGATTATAAAAATACTTTTATTGCAATCTAAAAAAAAAGATATATTGATTCCACCATGTTTTTTAATAAATGTGAATAAAATTTATGAATTTCTGATTAAAAAATATTTTTGTTTATTGCAATCTAATAAAAAAGATATATTGATTCCACCATGCTTTATAATAAATGTGAATAAAATTTATGAATTTCTGATTTAAAAAAATATTTTTATTTATTGCAATCTAATAAAGAAGATATATTGATTCCACCATGTTTTATAATAAATGTGAATAAAATTTATGAATTTCTGATAAAAAAATATTTTTATTTATTGCAATCTAATAAAAAAGATATATTGATTCCACCATATTTTATAATAAATGTGAATAAAATTTATGAATTTCTGATTTAAAAAATATTTTTATTTATTGCAATCTAATAAAAAAGATATATTGATTCCACCATGCTTTAAAATATATGTGGATAAAATTTATGAATTTCTGATTAAAAAATATTTTTATTTATTGCAATCTAATAAAAAAGATATATGGTTCTACCATGCTTTATAATAAATGTGAATAAAATTTATGAATTTCTGATTAAAAAATATTTTTATTTATTGCAATCTAATAAAAAAGATATAGTTCTACCATGCTTTATAATAAATGTGAAAAAAATTTATGAATTTCTTATTTTAAAAAATATTTATATTTATTGCAATCTAATAAAAAAGATATATTGTTTCCACCATGTTTTATAATAAATGTGAATAACATTTATGAATTTCTTATTAAAAAACAATTTTATTTATTTATTGCAATCTAATAAAAAAGATATATTTATTCCACCATGACTTATAATAAATGTGATTAAAATTTATGAATTTCTTATTTAAAAAATATTTTATTTATTGCAATCTAATAAAAAATATATATTGATTCCACCATAACTTATAATAAATGTGAATAAAATTTATGAATTTCTGATTAAAAAATATTTTTATTTATTGCAATCTAATAAAAAAGATATATTGATACCACCATGCTTTATAATAAATGTGAATAAAATTTATGAATTTCTGATTAAAAAATATTTTTATTTATTGCAATCTAATAAAAAAGATATATTGATTCCACGATGTTTTATAATAAATGTGAATAAAATTTATGAATTTCTGATTTAAAAAATATTTTTATTTATTGCAATCTAATAAAAAAGATATATTGATTCCACCATGCTTTATAATAAATGTTAATAAAATTTATGAATTTCTGATTAAAAAATATTTTTATTTATTGCAATCTAATAAAAAAGATATATTGATTCCACCATGCTTTATAATAAATGTTAATAAAATTTATGAATTTCTGATTTTAAAAAATATTTTTATTTATTTCAATATAATAAAAAAGATATATTGATTCCACCATGCTTTATAATAAATGTGAATAACATTTATGAATTCCTGATTTAAAAAATATTTTTATTTATTGCAATCTTATTAAAAAGATATATTGATTCCACCATGTTTTATAATAAATGTGAATAAAATTTATGAATTTCTGATTTAAAAAATATTTGTATTTATAATAATCTAATAAAAAAAAATATATTGATTCCACCATGCTTTATAATAAATGTGAAAAAAATTTATGAATTTTTGATTTAAAAATATTTTTATTTATTGCAATCTAATAAAAAAGATATATTGATTCCACCATGCTTTATAATAAATGTGAATAAAATTTATGAATCTCTGATTTAACAAATATTTTTATTTATTGCAATCTAATAAAAAAGATATATTGATTCCACCATGTTTTATAATAAATGTGAATAAAATTTATGAATTTCTGATTTAAAAAATATTTTTATTTATTGCAATCTAATAAAAAAGATATATTGATTCCACCATGCTTTATAATAAATGTGAATAAAATTTATGAATTTCTGATTTAAAAAATATTTTTATTTATTGCAATCTAATAAAAAAAGATATATTGATTCCACCATGCTTTATAATAAATGTGAATAAAATTTATGAATTTCTGAATAAAAAATATTTTATTTGTTGCAATCTAATAAAAAAGATATATTGATTCCACCATGCTTTATAATAAATGTGAATAAAATTTATGAATTTCTGAATAAAAAATATTTTATTTGTTGCAATCTAATAAAAAAGATATATTGATTCCACCATACTTTATAATAAATGTGAATAAAATTTATGCATTTCTGATTTAAAAAACATTTTTATTTATTGCAATCTAATAAAAAAGACATATTGATTCCACCATGTTTTATAATAAATGTGAATAAAATTTATGCATTTCTGATTTAAAAAATATTTTTATTTATTGCAATCTAATAAAAAAGATATATTGAATCCACCATGTTTTATAATAAATGTGAATAAAATTTATGAATTTTTGATTAAAAAATATTTTTATTTATTGCAATCTAATAAAAAAGATATATTGATTCCACATGCTTTATAATAAATGTGAATAAAATTTATGAATTTCTGATTAAAAATATTTTTATTTATTGCAATCTAATAAAAAAGATATATTGATTCCACCATGCTTTATAATAAATGTGAATAAAATTTATAAATTTCTGATTTAAAAAATATTTTTATTTATTGCAATCTAATAAAAAAGATATATTGATTCCACCATGCTTTATAATAAATGTGAATAAAATTTATGAATTTCTGATTAAAAAATATTTTTATTTATTGCAATCTAATAAAAAAGATATATTGATTCCACGATGTTTTATAATAAATGTGAATAAAATTTATGAATTTCTGATTTAAAAAATATTTTTATTTATTGCAATCTAATAAAAAAGATATATTGATTCCACCATGCTTTATAATAAATGTGAATAACATTTATGAATTCCTGATTTAAAAAATATTTTTATTTATTGCAATCTTATTAAAAAGATATATTGATTCCACCATGTTTTATAATAAATGTGAATAAAATTTATGAATTTCTGATTTAAAAAATATTTGTATTTATAATAATCTAATAAAAAGATATATTGATTCCACCATGCTTTATAATAAATGTGAAAAAAATTTATGAATTTTTGATTTAATAATATTTTTATTTATTGCAATCTAATAAAAAAGATATATTGATTCCACCATGCTTTATAATAAATGTGAATAAAATTTATGAATTTCTGATAAAAAAATATTTTTATTTATTGCAATCTAATAAAAAAGATATATTGATTCCACCATGTTTTATAATAAATGTGAATAAAATTTATGAATTTCTGAATAAAAAATATTTTATTTGTTGCAATCTAATAAAAAAGATATATTGATTCCACCATGTTTTATAATAAATGTGAATAAAATTCATGAATTTCTGAATAAAAAATATTTTATTTGTTGCAATCTAATAAAAAAGATATATTGATTCCACCATACTTTATAATAAATGTGAATAAAATTCATGAATTTCTGAATAAAAAATATTTTATTTGTTGCAATCTAATAAAAAAGATATATTGATTCCACCATACTTTATAATAAATGTGAATAAAATTCATGAATTTCTGAATAAAAAACATTTTTATTTGTTGCAATCTAATAAAAAAGATATATTGATTCCACCATACTTTATAATAAATGTGAATAAAATTCATGAATTTCTGAATAAAAAATATTTTATTTGTTGCAATCTAATAAAAAAGATATATTGATTCCACCATGTTTTATAATAAATGTGAATAAAATTCATGAATTTCTGAATAAAAAATATTTTATTTGTTGCAATCTAATAAAAAAGATATATTGATTCCACCATGCTTTATAATAAATGTGAATAAAATTTATAAATTTCTGATTTAAAAAACATTTTTATTTATTGCAATCTAATAAAAAAGATATATTGATTCCACCATGTTTTATAATAAATGTGAATAAAATTCATGAATTTCTGAATAAAAAATATTTTATTTGTTGCAATCTAATAAAAAAGATATATTGATTCCACCATGTTTTATAATAAATGTGAATAAAATTCATGAATTTCTGAATAAAAAATATTTTATTTGTTGCAATCTAATAAAAAAGATATATTGATTCCACCATACTTTATAATAAATGTGAATAAAATTCATGAATTTCTGAATAAAAAATATTTTTATTTATTGCAATCTAATAAAAAAGATATATTGATTCCACCATGTTTTATAATAAATGTGAATAAAATTTATGCATTTCTGATTTAAAAAATATTTTTATTTATTGCAATCTAATAAAAAAGATATATTAAATCCACCATGCTTTATAATAAATGTGAATAGGATTTATGAATCTCTGATTAAAAAATATTTTTATGTAGTGCAATCTAATAAAAAAGATATATTGATTCCACCATGTTTTATAAAAAATGTTAATAAAATTTATGAATTTCTGATTTAAAAAATATTTTTATTTATTGCAATCTAATAAAAAGATATATTGATTCCACCATGTTTTATAATAAATGTGAATAAAATTTATGAATTTCTGATTTAAAAAATATTTGTATTTATAATAATCTAATAAAAAAGATATATTGATTCCACCATGCTTTATAATAAATGTGAATAAAATTTATGATTTTCTGATTAAAAAATATTTTTATTTATTGCAATCTAATAAAAAAGATATATTGATTCCACCATGTTTTATAATAAATGTGATGAAAATTTATGAATTTCTGATTAAAAATATTTTTATTTATTGCAATCTAATAAAAAAGACATATTGATTCCACCATGTTTTATGATAAATGTGAATAAAATTAATGAATTTCTGATTTAAAAAATATTTTTATTTATTGGAATTTAATAAAAAAGATATATTGATTTCACCATGCTTTATAATAAATGTGAATAAAATTTATGAATTTCTGATTAAAAATATTTACCTATCAGTTCCCCAGAAAAAAAGGACAAAAAAAACCACTTCATCCGAAAATGTCGAATTTCAACTGCAAAGCCTGGGCGTCAGTCTACACACGTACAATATTAAGTTACCACGTGCGATGTTAAAAATACTGACCGTTCAACAGAGATATATTTATCTTCTGACGTTACAATAAAGGCTTACAGGAAAAACTTAACACTGAACCTAAATTCAGGACGCGCGACATGAAACAAAAAGAACTAAACACGCTTAACGGTTGCGATAGGTGTGTCAGAATTTGGGGGGAATTTTTTACACACCTAACAAAAAACTGCGAATAATATATTAAAAAATCTCGTAATTTCTCTTTATAAAGTGGGGTGTTTATTTTCTTTATGAAATATACTTCCACAATAAACTCTTAACGTCGTTTAAAAAATAATAGAAAAATTATTTTTTTATTTTCTCAAAAACAGTGTTTACAAAGTGCCTGCGCGCCTTTATGCAGCCATTTTGTTTACGTAATGAAATTAATTGAATTTTACGAGTTAATTGTTTTTTTTTCATTGTTTTTTATGTCATTCTGTCCATCCGTATTTCCAAACAAGAACAAACATCACTTCCGGCGTTTCGCTTACAACGTAACAATCGTTACGTAATAGTGGGGTTATCAAATAGTTGTTTAAAAAATTCTTTTATTTAAAAATACATGGAATTTAAAATATAAACATGGATAAATTCTTAACAATGAAGAATGGAAGTATCCATTGAATAGTATTTTTATAGGTTAGTGATTTTTTTGGAATTTATATATGCATATATTTATAAGAGCAAGTTAAAATACGTTGATTTTCTTAAAATCTTTTTTAAAGAAAACAGATTTAAAAACACAAATATTGCATAATTTGCTATTAAGCCTGTTATTTTTTTAAAATTTGGTCTTTGCCCCTTTAATTGAAAAACAAGGGTTTGAATTACACTTTTCAAGTAGTTATAAGCTTTGAAAGATAGGAGGTCGAATTATTCAATTTTTTGCACGCATTTTTAATGTCGGTTTCTGACACACCTGCAGTAGCGATGATAACTGCCGCACACCCAGAAATACCATAAAAATATCAATAGCTGTGGTAAAGAAAACTGCTGTAGATGTCGACAGCAAAATAGCTGTCATAAACCCTCAAATACCCGCACACGCGGTAGACAAAAAAGATGTCGGACAGCTTGCTTGCCAATATTATGAATAATTTTCAACACTCAACTTGTCCAGCACAAGGTAAGAATATAAAAAGGGTAAATGTGTCAAATAGCTGACCCTAATTGGGTTACCAGACTATAATAAATATTTGAAGCGAAAATTCCCCCCCCAAAAGCCAAACTGATAAGTGTAGACAAATGTTCACAAAGAAAAAAGCAAGAGTGAAAAAAAAAAAAAATGAAAAATATATGTATTTTTCATGTAATTATTTGTGTTTTTCGTGGGCATATGTAGATTGGTGATGTTTTAAACCCATGCATTTCACACACACACACACACATATATATATATAATAGTATATATATATATATATATATATATATATATATATATATATATATATGTGTGTGTGTGAGTGTGTGTGTGTGTGTGTGTGTGTGTGTGTGTGTGTGTGTGTGTGTGTGAGTTAAAACATCAACAATCTACTCATGCACATGAAAAAATAACAATAATCGCGTGAAATGAAATCAGAAGCCAGCTCCCAATCACATGACGACCATTGGCGTAGCTAGGTGGGGGGGGGGGCGCCCCAGGCGGCACACCTGAGGGAGCGGCATTTTAAGAGGGTAAAAATAGAAAGTAGAATAAATAAATAAAAATAAAAAAAAGTTAACAAAAAATATGAAATTTTATAGCAAAAAGGTTGTAGAAAATCGGAATTTTGGGGGGTATCGGAATCAGAAAAAATGTGTCCTTATTTTCTGAGCGTCAGGGGGGTTGCATGGGGCGGCATGGGGGCGGCATGGGGGCGGCATTTTGAGATGGTAAAAGGGGAAAATCGAAAAAAATGCTAACAAAAAATCTGAAATTTTATATCGAAAAGGTTGTAAAAAATGGGAACTTTTATAGTTATTGGAATCGCAAAAAGGTGTCCCTATTTTGCGAGCGGCATATGTCAGGGGGCGGCATTTTGAGAGAGTAAAAATAGAAAGTAGAATAAATAAATAAAAATAAACAAAAGCTAACAAAAAATATGAAATTTTATACCAAAAAGGTTGTAAAAAATCGGAATTTTTGGGGGTATCGGAATCAGAAAAAATGTGTCTCTATTTTCTGAGCGTCGCCAGTGGTCGTCATGGGTCGGCAAGGGGGCGGCATTTTGAGATGGTAAAAGGGGAAAATCGAAAAAAATGCTAACAAATTCATACTTAAAGGGGAACTTTCATATAAATTTTTATCGAATAGGTGCGAAAAGAAAGTTGGATATTTGGGTGTATATACACCGACATCAAAGAGGAAATAACATTAGATGCAAAAGTTTGAATTTATTAATTTTATTACTGTTCAATTCATGAGGCTAAGACTTTGAAAGTATCAAACGTTTGTTTTTGTAGCGTACTTTTTATAACTCCTTGTAAACTTTACAATTGCTAGCTGGGGGATCGGACAAAATCACCCCGGGCAACCCCCACCATCTACTTAAAACAAAAGGAAAACAGATAAAATCTCAAATGAATAAAAAATATTAAAAATCAATTTTCATATTTTAATTTTAATTGATTGAATTTAGGAAAATTAGATACCGTAGAACTAATATTCGCAAGGTATGAAAATTAAGCAACAACAGAATAAATGTTAACGTAATAATAATGGACCAGTTTTCCTACCTAGCAAAATGGACGAATTTTCCATGGACGAATTTTCTGGGCACCCAAATGCCGGGTTGGGGCGGCAAATGGTCTGGCTACGCCACTGATGACGACATAAAAGGTTAAACCGGCAAGACACTCTCCCTTTCTTCATAGTTCCTGCTGACAGCACATCCCTCGTCATTGGAACGTAATAAACTATCTTAGATGGCTATCTCCACATGTGATACACAATTTTTTACCTCATCCATACATGGACGCACGCCCCAACTACGAACTTCAACACGTATCCACTGAACACTTTTCATCAATGTTTCTACACAGAAACACTTTTAACTACTAACCAGTTTCCTTTTTTATTGCGGTTTTATCCCAAACAAAGCAATTTTGATGTAGGGCTCAGTTCCACTTTGATGTAGGTTGGTTGGTTGTTTTTGTTTTACGGCATATCAACCCTTTTCAGGTTATTTAATGCCAAATCCAGTGATTCAGAAATTTTTTTTAATAAAATATATTTTTTTTCAAGTCGGTTTCTATTTAACCCAAAGTTGGGACCATAACAGGTACTACCACTCCGGGTCAGAGTGGACCTGGGAGCAATGCCAATAAGGGGTTGCTCCACACTCCCCAAAGCCCGCAAACTGGAGCCTCAATATCGGATATAGTTTAAGGTCATATCCAGGACCATTTGATGTAGGGGGCTACTATCTGTGACATAATTGCAGCGATATGTTTGTTAACATAACACTTGTACATCTAGCAGTTCTGGGGACGAAACCATTAGAGTAGAAGTATTTCTGATATATGCGAAGCTCTACTGTGAAAGGGTGGGATTTTGCTGTTTGACGGGGGTATTTACGTCGAGGGTACAAAGGCTTGCAGTTCGTCAAAGCATATACCATTAAAATACTTCTTACACGGGCAGAGGGATGCAGCATTTCCTCGGTGGGATAGAGGCTGAATCTAGCTGAAATTTAGGAACCTATTAGGTTGGCGGCTCTCCTTTGAACCCTTCTAGGAGTAAGAAACTAGTAGTAGATGCACCACCCCAAATACTCCATACATGGACGAATTGTGACCGTGTAGATTTACAGGATACATTTAGGTTTAAGTATCTTTATAGCATGGTAAAGAGAGCCTAGCTTCCTTGGAGCAGCTGTGGCAATACCCTTGATGTATCTGTTCGAGCTCAGGTTCCCTTTGAACGTTAAGCCGAAGAGTTCGAACAAATTACTTTCAGGCAATGTCTCATCAGTCACAACTATTAATGGGTGAAAAGGCTTCTTGTAATCATAAAAGAAAAGAAGCTTACTCTTGCAAGCATTGAATGTTACTATCCATTTTTGTCCCCACTACAGTCTGGAGGTCTTCCTCTAGGATTTTCGACATTGACGTAGATATGTGTTCGTATATTTTCCCTACGTGCCATTATAGAGCGTGGTGTTATATACGCATTCCAAAAACAATGTTATCATGGATGTCCTTTATGATTACCACGAATAATAAAGATCGACCCTTGAGGTACAGCCCCATTTGCATCATATTGTTCGGACGACCTCGATTCCTCTCTTACGTAAAAAGGATTTAATTATGTTAAGTATTCGTCCAATGAGTCCATATGATCAGATTTTCCTGAGGTGAGCCTTGTGCCATACTCTGTCAAAAGACTTAGATATATCTAGGGCTTCCACCCTACCTTCCCTGCCTTATCTAGTGCATGGTAAATACGTTCAGAGATTACAGTTAAGATATCAGCAGTAAAACAGGCTTGCCTAAATCCATATTGTTCGTCTCACTCTAAAATGGTGGGCAAGGGCTTGATCAATTGTGGACTCATATTGTGGCGAAAAGAGGGAGGGGATGAATGTGGCAATAATTTATTGGGCCAGTTCTTTCGCCAGAATTCTTGTGAACTGGTACCACAGAAGCAGGTTTCCTGCAGTCAGAAAAAGCAAAATTTGTTAAGGCATTTGTTAAAGAGTTTGAAGAAAACTAAAGCAATCTCAGCGGATCATTTCTTGAGAAGTAAAGCCGAAATGAGATCAGGTGCAAATGCTTTTGATTGTTGGATGTTGCTTAATATTTTTTTCAGAAATCTCGACTTCCTTATTTCTATCCTTCAATGCCTGTTCTGATGATTTCTCTGTCGCTATTTCTTTTTTGCAAATATTTCTATAAACTTTTGTCTGTGTGTCCTGGACTTGTGTCAGATAAATCTGTCGCATGCATGCCGCTTAAGCAATGGCAGCTACGCAAGTAGAAGTAAAGAGAGGGGTTTGCTATAGAACTTCTGTGTGCTTCAATTGCCGCTTTAAATCTGTGACATGCATGCTACCTAAGCAATGGCAGATGCATAAGTTAAAGTATTTCATTGGAGATGTAGAGTTTGCTATAGAACTTCCGTGTGGGAACATTGATCTGCAAGAAGAGAACAGATTTTTACCCGATGGCTTTCCAATCAACTTTCTACTTTGCCGTTTTGAGTAATGTCTCTTCAGTTTTGTGTTGAGAGTTTAAAGTGATTTCTACCATTATCACAGCGTGATAAGCATTCCGACCTGGGCTATGGGCATTCCAAAGTAAGCTGTGTTATATCGAATTCATTTAAGTTTTATTCTAATGTTCCAGTAAGAATATTTTACTTGGTATATTTTACAACGCTTATAATCGATTTTCATAATAAAGCAAATCTAAATTTATGCATTTTCAAATTTATACATTACTAGCGGGGGTTACCCAGCGTTGCCCAGGTGTTTGGAGGTGTGTGTGTGTTTAAAAAAAACGTTGCAAAAGAGAAAAAGTTTTAGTAGGAAGGTAGGGTTGAACCCCGAAGCCTTGACGCGAAATTGAAACGAAAGGGGAAAAAGCCAGCCACGTAATTATATCGGCCACGAGGGGAAAGGATTGGATAAGCGTGTTAAGTTAAGGGTTAAAAGTGAGTCAAAGAGGTTTGATTGACAGGTGGCCACTTAATGAGGTCATCGCGGGAGCATTACGATGACGTGGCCGTTTTTTATTGACTGCAGGACAGCTTTTTGGTGTTTGTTTACTTTGTTTCAATGCTGAGCAGTTTTGGCTTCCCCAAGATGATGGGGGAAACTAGCTCCCCATTTAAAGGGGATTGTCCAAATTGAATAGCAATTGTCTGATATAAGGAGAAACTCCACTTTGATCAAAGCTGATTGCTTTTGGACGTTCCCGGCGATCGCGACCGGAACAATGACGCCAGCTCAAAATTAGTTTAGCTTTTATTATACGAAAAAGCCGAATTCACATGCGGCAGTCCAAATATTTAGATTTTCAAAGTTGGGCAAATTAAATAGACAGTCGGCCCCCGTTATTAACTCGTAGATATTATGATTTCAACGTGATATAAAAAGTTGTAAGAACTCGCCGGAAAAAAGCCTTTTGTAGACATACACAAAAATGCACACACACACACACAAACACACAAGGTTGAAAAAATAAATACAAACTAAGTATATATTGAATATCTTTATGTAATGAAAACAAGGTTGAAAATAAAAATAAATACAAACTAAGTATATATTGAATATATTTATGTGATAAAAGGTTGAAAGTAAATACACCAAAACCAAAGTATATATTCTATATCTTTATGTGATAAAAACAAAGGTTGAAAATAAATAAACCAAAACCAAAGTATATATTGAATATCTTTATGTGAGGAAAACAAAGTTGAAAACAAAAAATAAATAAACAAAAATAAATATATATTGAATATCCTTATGTAATGAAAACAAGGTTGAAAATACAAAATAAACAAAAAAATAAGTATATATTGAATATTTTTATATGATGAAAACAAGGTAAAAAAGCCAGAGCCAGGAATAACGTTTGTTAACGTTGAACTGATTTCCAATATGACACAATCTCTGCATAAACTCCCTACGTAATTTTTGGTTGAAGACGCCGGCATCACTACACAGTTTCAATCGACGTTTAATAAATTGTTTTCCTATCATGTTAAGATGAGAACAGTAATTGTATTGTTATGAGGTGTCTGTCAATGACAACATGAGCCTAACAGGAAGTAATTAGTGGCGAACTCCCCTGATGTATAAGTATCAGCGATATATATATATATATATATATATATATATATATATATATATATACACATCGAAAACATTTGCATTTCGGTTTGAGCTTAAAAACATTGTAAAGATTTCATATATATATATATATATATATATATATATATATATATATAAATGAAACCTTTACAATGTAATTAACGTATTTTATTCCCTAAAATATATATTTTTAAAAGAAATATATATATATAAATACGTTAGTTACATTGTAAAGATTTCATATATAAATATATATATATATATATATATATATATATATATATATATATATATATATGAGCAAACAGTAAATAAAACATGTAAAAAATACTTTGAAATGAGTTAAAAACATATTTAATCTGAAAAGGAAACACTAGATAAGTGGATAGTCCTTAATCCGTGGAGTTTCGAAGAAATACTTTCCTTCTCATCAGAGGGTAGGAATTAGCAAAATACGGGATCGGATTTTGCATGCAAAAGTATTTGATGAAACAACATGTAAGTCAAAGATCTTACTTGATCACACAAAAAAGTGAAGTAGAGGGAATATGGTGAAGAAAAAGTTGATTACATATAAATATATATATATATCGCAGACATTTGCATTTTGTTAGGAGCTGGAAGAATAACTTTTCTTAATGCACACTACCATTATAATACACTACGAACTTTAAACAATTTAACAATTTGTGAAAATGACATTGGTCATATTGGAAATATTCACCATCAAAATAACCTGGAACAAGAAAGGATGCTTTTATGGAAGCAACTTGTTGAGCGTACGATTAAGGAAATAGTTTGCAGTCATCCCAATGTTATTTATGGACACCTGAGCTTGATACAAAGAGGTATGGAAATTGGAAGTAGTCCATCGACAGAAATTCCACTCCATGAATCAGTAACTAATGTCTTATCGAGAGCGTGGCCAAGACAAATTTTATAAATTATGGATTATTTAAACGATATGGTTGCCAGGCAGATGATAGATGGGCTTTAAAATATCGAACACCAAAGAAGGTAGCATCAGAGCAGAAGTTCGCACTGGCAGACAAGTCAAATCTCCATTTTAATGATTCCACACACGCTACTAGGCTATCTGGTGTACAAAGGTCGAACCAAGAACATTATTTTGTGTTGAGCACAGCACGAGGTGGAAGGGTACATTCCCCACTTTACCCTACTATTACAATTCAGAAAGAAAAAAAAAGAATTGGAGAAAGCGGTGAATTCAGTTAAGTGACAAAAATACATTATGAAAGTTGCAAATTATCTAACTTGATTAGAGTAAACTTACGTGACCTATGGTTTCAAGCGTAACCCTGTTAGGCGAATAAGCAGAACCCAGAGAACAACAACTAACGTGTAGTATCTGTTCCTGTTTTGAGGTTTTGTGTGTGCCATGATTCGGGTTATCATTATTCTGGCGAGAAAACGCAGTCGTTACTTGTCATGAAGTGCATTCTCCCATGCATTTACTTCTCCATTGAAATAAGTAATGTCAACGAGTCTTTCTCGGTGATTTTTATATGAGAGTGCCCCCTCCATTAATTAGTTTTTTTTCCATATAAAACGTGTTAAATCTCTGCAGAATTGTAAACTCGTAAAAACTATTTGTTTCTACTTTTTTTATTAGCTTTTTCGACAGTAAATTAAAATGAAAGTGTAGTACCTGTTTCTGGTTTGTGCTGTTATACCTTTCGTGTTTATGTACTCATAACAACCATGTTTAGCATTATTATTATTATTGCAAGTTAAATGCACGTTTTGCCTGTTGGAATGGAGTATAGTTTGTCTGTGTCTCATGAGTTGCATTATTCCATACATTATTTCCTCCTTCAAAATGAATGCTGATGTTCCATTAATGTTCATAAAGATACATAAATATTCGAATATTCCATTAAAGTTCTTTATCTCTCAAACAGTAAAGGAATTGAGAACATAATTTTCCTCTCCCAATTAACCATTTTTATACATTGTAGTATATCTTTCATTTTGGTCTCTTGGTCTTACTGGATTCCAGAACAAGAATTTATCTAGTCTGGTGGAGTACCCAGCTTCGTGCTGTTACTTGAGGTAACATCACTTGGAGAAAGTGCACCATTCCTCGTAAAAGCTAATGTGGGTTAGCCATAGTGAGGAGATCTTATTTGGGCAGAGAATACTATGTGATTTTGAATATTTGGTCAGGGTTTACTTCTATGGAAAGGTATCCTCATACCAGGTTGTTCTGACAAACCCCTGTACAGAGAGACCTTAGACACTCGAAGATAGTGTCTAGTGGGCATTCAAGTTCTCAGTGTGAGTTTTCATATGTCTCAGTAAATTTGTTTTTTGAATAGCAGAATATTCACATATTTTACAAGCATATGGTTTTTCACCACTGTGAATTCTCATATGGGTTAGTAAATTTGATTTAACAGAACAAGAATATTCACAAATATCACAAGAATATGGCTTTTCCCCAGTATGAGTTCTAATATGTTTCACTAAACTTGATTTCGCAGAACAAGAATATGCACACATTCTACAAGAATATGGCTTTTCCCCAGTGTGAGTTCTAATATGTTTCACTAAATGTGATTTCCATAAACAAGAATATTCACACATATTACAAGTATATGGTTTTTCGCCAGTGTGAATTTTCTTATGCCTCACTAAATCGTGTTTCCTAGTAAAAGAATATCCACACACTCCACAAGAATATGGTTTCTCCCCAGTGTGAATTTTCATATGTGACTTAAAATATGATTTTCTAGAACATGAATAATCACACACTTCACATAAATATGTCTTTTTCTCTGTGTGAGTTTTCATATGTGTTATTAAATTTATTTCATCAGAACAAGTATATTCACATTTTTCACAAGAATATGAATTTTCTGCACTGTGAGTTTCTATAAGTGTTATTGAATTTGACTCATCAGAAGAAATATATTCACATATTTCACGAGAATATGAATTTTCTGCACTGTGAGTTTCCATATGTGTTATGAAATCTGATTCATCAGAACAAGTATATTCACATATTTCACAAGAATATGAATTTTCTGCACTGTGAGTTTCCATATATGTTATTGAATTTGACTCATCAGAAGAAATATATTCACATATTTCACGAGAATATGCACCTTCTGCACCGTGAGTTATTATATGTATTACTAAATTTGTTTTATTTGAACAAGTATATTCACATATTTCACAAGAATATGAATTTTCTGCACTGTGAGTTTCCATATGCGTTATGAAATCTGATTCATCACATATTTCACAAGAATGCATCTTAGCACCAGTAAATGTTTATAAAAATAATGATCAGTTCAAATACGTCTTTTCACCAGTAAATGTTTAGAAAAATAATGATCAGTTCAAATACGTCTTTTCACCAGTAAATGTTTAGAAAAATAATGATCAGTTCAAATACATCTTTTCGTCAGTTAATGTTTAGAAAAATAATGATCAGTTCAAATATCTCTTTTCATCAGTTAATGTTTAGAAAAATAATGATCAGTTAAAATACATCTGTTAACCAGTAAATGTTTAGAAAAATGATCAGTTCAAATGCATCTTTTCACCAGTAAATGTTTATAAACATAATGATCAGTTCAAATCCATCTGTTGACCAGTAAACGTTTATAAAAATAATGATCAGTTCAAATACCTCTTTTCATCAGTAAATGTTTAGAAAAATAATGATCAGTTCAAATAAATCTTTTCACAAGTAAATGTTTAGAATAATAATGATCAGTTCAAATACATCTTTTCACCAGTAAATATTTATAAAAATAATTAGTTCAAATGCATCTGTTTACCAGTAAATGTTTAGAAAAATAATTAGTTCAAATACATTTGTTGGCCAGTATATGTTTAGAAAAATAATGATCAGTTTAAATACAACACCAGTAAATGTTTAGAATAATAATGATCAGTTCAAATAATCTTTTCACCAGTAAATGTTTAGAAAAGAAATGACCAGTTCAACGTCAGCAAAATTGTTCAACCATGAATATCTGCAAATAAAAATAAATTAAATTAATTTTTTTTTGTATTTACATTCAGTTTGATTTATTTTAAATGGTAAAATATTTCTAAACTTTCAGACTCTAAATTAATTCATTCTTTTACGTTTTAATTATTCAAAAATAAATTGTCTCCGTTTACATGGTATTCGTTATGACACGTTAATATGTTTTACTTTGAATGAGAATTTCAAACTGAGATTTGATTCATTCTTTTGACTGTCATTATCATTTACATGAAATTGACTTTTGTTAATGAATGTTTTCTACCCAAATAACGAAAGACTGGTTCAATTATACTTTGATACGTAGAGCTTTCAGGAGTGATACACCTAGCAGACTGTACTCTAAAATAGATAGGACCAGGAAAATATTCATTAAAATTGTTATCAAGATCTTATTAAAAAAGGGAGGTTTTAAATTATGAAAATAAATATGCTTTTAAAATGTATACTTTATTTCAAATTACATTTTTGAGAAAAGTGTATAATTGAAAGACAGATTGTAAGTATTATCATAACTAGTTTCCATTTTTTTTTTTTTTACACAGGCATCACCACATTATCAAGGCCAAGAGGCAACTCAAGGATAAGGGTTAAAGAGTGTACAGTAGAAATTGGACAATATAGTAATCGATAGTAATGAAAATTCGGTAAATTTGATAACTTATATGGAATAGCTCATCAAGAACTTATTTACGTTAGACTTGAAGACAACCATATTGCAGTCAGCCGGAAAGCAGGAAAACAGAAGACAATTTCACAGGCGTGCAGTTCTAAGAAAGAGGCTTTGTTCATGGAATCTACGTTTAGGTTTAGGCACAGATAAAGAATGAGGGGGAATTATTGATAGTGTTTTCAGCTAGACGAGTGTGTCTTGTGAAAGTTTAGCGAGGGGGGACCATAGACTGAAGTCAAACACTTTCCATGAAAATAACGATACATCAGAGACAAACTCGCAACATCTCTTCTGTGAGATAGAGGTTGCAGGGAAGAGAAAAGGACATCTCCTACAAGGCTACGAAGTCTATTTTGAACTCTAATAAGGCAGGATAAGTCCTTTCTAGCAGCTCCTGCCCATATGTGGCAACAGTATTCCATCCTTGAACGTACCTATCTCTTATATAGATAGAGAATTGCATCCCTTAAGTTTGGTATATACTATGAGACCTACCTGTCTTTTGAGCAAAGAGAGTGTGCTTTATATCAACTACGGTAATGTTGTTTATAGGTTTAAATTCCAATGAGATGCTGATTATGTGGGGTGTGCTTTCATGCATTTAGAGAGTTGTATAAAGCAAAACAATCCATTTAAAATTAAAATGGATTTGCAGTCCCCCTTCGCCTTCGACTCAAAACTTTGCTATCGGTCAGCATTTGCTATCGGTCAGTAAGTATAATAAAATAAAGTCGTTTAAGGTCATATGTTGAGCTGAGTTTAACAAGGCCAATAGCCATTAGTCATGTGCTCTCGTGAAATGAATGAATGTGTGAATGTAGGATTGACATGAAATTCTTAAAGATAAACTAAAATGACCGAAAAATGGGCTGAGATGACTTCAGTAAATAAAAATTTCAGGAAAAACTAATGGACGGTTATCCGTCAATCATCCAGACTACGGACCCATTGAAAACATTGGTCCCTCTTTGATAAATCGGGGGACAAAAATTTTACTCCATACCCCTTGCTTAAAAAAAATAAAATGTAAATGTGTTATAGACCGACCGATGGAGTGACTTGCATGCGACTAAAAATGCCTTAGCATGGAAGGGTTTCTCCTTCCATTGCAAAGGAAAAGTTACACATGTAAGTGCAGCATCTGTTAAGAACATATACTACACTTTAATCTTAGCCATGTGGCCAAGGTAAAGTTACAAACGTAAGTACAGCATCTATTAAGAACAGATACTACACTTTGATCTTAGCCATGTGGCCAAGGAAAAGTTAGAAACATAAGTACAGCACGTAGTAAGAACAGATACTACACTTTGATCTTCATATTTAATTTATTTCGTTTAAAGAAAAAATTACAATTAAAAAAATTCCAATATAAAATTAAAACATTTAAAAAAGTAAAATCTCCAAAAGACAAAACAAATTTAGGCACAAGACCCTATAAGATCGGGGGAGGGGAGTGTTGCAGGGTCTTTGTAACTAAAGTAAAAATGGAGTCTGTGGCGACTTTACTCTTGACTGGCAACATTTACCACAATACCTCATTCACTCTGTGGAATCTAAAGCTATCTAATGAAAACCCCACTGTGGAGAGGGCTTCCTTTTTTGACGGGTGGAGGGCTTTGTAGATGATCCGAAGAGGGTAGTCTTAATGGGTGATTGGAATGCCATCCTTGATCCCAGGATAGATAAGGTCGGGAGGACTAGCGGGTCGGCGTGGTGTGACAGCAGTCTGTCTGACCTAATGGCTTCGTGCGACCTGGTCAACAGATTTCGCCTGGATCACCCGGGGTGGGAGATGTGGACGTGGCATCCTAATACGCCTTCCTATCCAAGTACTTCCTTGGATCGGATGTTAGTTAGAAGAGGCGATGTAGATTTCCTATCTTGTCCCACATTCCACTTTTTAGGACACTCGGACCATAAACTAGTTATGACCCATCTGAACTTAGCCCTAAGCCTAGACTCGCTGGATACTGGAAGTTCAACAGCACCTTGTTGGAGCTGGAGGACTACCGGTTGAAGGTTACAGAGATAATCCAACGGGCATTAGTTACCGGGAGTAAGTGGTGGGTTAGCCTCAAGGCTAAGATTAGACGTTTCTCAGTCAAGTACAGCCAACGCCTCGCACTAGATAAGGCTAAGGCCAAGAAGCGTACAGAGAATAGGTTGACCCAGGCATTGGAGGGTGGGTACCCCCTAGAGATAGCACTAGCTAAACAAGACCTCAGCCGCTTGGCTAGCAAGCGGTATGAGGGCCAGATAGTTAGGGATAGGCTAATGAAAGTCTTGAACGAAGCTATTAATGTAGACGCTGTTGAGCGTAAGGCTGCTCTAAAGCACGTCTCGGATGGGTACATTCAAAATGTAAATGACCTGGAAGGGCATGCCCTCGTGTCGACGCGGGAGATTTGCGAGGGGTTTCGAAAGTATCTATCGGAGCACTTCACCCAACTACCCAGACTCAGGGTCGAAGAGTTTGGCAGCTATTTGGCCGACTCGCCCCACCTCATGGCGGCTCGAGCGGCTAGCTGTGATGGTCTTGTTGTGGAACATGAGATCATCATTACTGTGTTGAAGCAGGTCGGCTGCAACAAGTCCCTGGGGCTTGATGGTCTACCCTACGAATTCTACTTGAGGCTGTCGGCCATGTTGGTCCCTATTCTGAAGGATATGTTCAACCATTGGTTTGTTCAGGGCTCCATCCGTGGGCAGGTGACCAAGGGAGTGATCACATTGGTGAGGAGGAAGATTTAAATGATTTCAGGCCCTTGACTCTGCTAAACACAGAGTTAAAGATTTTGGCCAAGGTTCTTGCGAATCGGATGCAGGCTCTCATCACTTACTTGATCGAAGCAGACCAGAGCTATGTGTGAAGGGGAGATCAATTCAGGACAATCTTCATCTGATACGCACGATCATAGAGGGGACAAAAGACGACGCCGAGGCTGTGCTGATCAGTTTGGATCAGTCCAAGGCTTTCGCTAGGGTGAACCATAGGTTCCTGGGATCTGTGCTGGAGGCCGCCGGATTTAATCCGGACTTCCGCAAGTGGATCTCTGTACTGTATGACAGGCCGACGGTAGCGGTGCAGATCAACGGTAAGCTGTCGGAGTCTTTTGCCGTATTCCGGTCGGTACAACAGGGATGTCCACTGTCGCCTCTCTTGTACGTCCTGGCGTTGGAACCCCTCCTTCGCAAGTTAAGGGACGAGGCGACTACACCAATCCTGCGCGGGATAGCTTTCTTTGGAGGCACACGAGCCAGAGTTTCCGCATTGGCCGATGACGTCACCATGTTCGTGTCTTGCCCCACGGACATTCAATTGGTCACCGAGGTGCTCGCTCGATATGAAGAAGTTACGAGGGCCATCTTCAATCGCAGTAAGTCGGTGGGTCTGCGGTTGGGTGCCTGGACTGGAGTAAATTCGCTTCCGAGCATCTTCAGTTGGACCCACGGCCCAATCCGGATCCTTGATTTGTGGTTCGGACCGGGTCTCCAGCTGAAGAAAAACTGGTTGGAAGTAGAGGCCAAGGTCAAATCCTCTGTTAAGAGTTGGGTTCAAAGGAAATTGTCCTTGAAGGGTCGGGCGGAGGCGTGTGCTACATATGTCTTTCCGTTCATCCTTTACCGTCTGTCTGTACTAACTCTCCCTGCAAAACGACGATTCAGCTTACAGGAGCACCTCGACACACTCTTGTGGAACGTGGGTCTCCTGTATAGCGGCAATATCTACCTTTAGGGGCACCAGATCTCTAAGCACGCGCGCGGCCTTGCTTTGACATCTGAGGCCCCTCACATTATAAGTAGCCAAGTTTAAAGTCATGGTCACCTACTTAATTCAGTGTCACACACGGGCCTGAAATCCTCGGGGGTAAGGACGTGGCAGGCCTGTCCAAGGCTTCCGGTCAGTAAGTCTGCAGAGGGTACTTCATTCTTGGCCACACCTCCCACGTCCAGGTGAAAAATTAGTTTTAAAGCCCTGTAGAAGGAGGGGTGAATATATACAGGAACTCTGCCCTCGCATTTAAAAACTAAATTGTTTAGCGAAGGATGCTCCATGTCCACCAGCTGCTGGCTTGGGATTGCATCCTTCGCGGCATCTATCCATGCCCAGAGGGCCTCAGTCCTGGAATCCTTGTTGACCCTAATAAATTTGGTCAACAAGGGAGCGTCCTTGAACTTGGTTGGGTCGGTGACAGTATCGCCACTGACATAAAGAAAGTTTTTTAGCTGTGTATAACAGACCTTCTGCTGGCCTTTCAGTTCTGTTGTTGGCTGCAGAGGGCCCGTCTCACATATCCTTCCTTCTGGAAGGAAGGGGAGTCTCTTTGTCCGTTCCATGCAGATTGGTGGGGTGTGTTTTTCCTTGACTGGAGGGGGAGTGGGTGCAGGGGGAGTAGGGGAGGGGATATCGGGTGTTGGGCTGTATGTTGGCAGGGGAGGTTGTTTTTTGGGGTCGTTACTCAGACTTTCTGGGGATGGATTGCGAGGTAGTGTTCTTGGGGGTTCGGGGAGGGAGGGGGACATTTTTCTGGCTGTTTTGAGGGGTGGGATTTGGGGGGCTCAGCCTCAGCTGGTTGGATATTGTCTTTGGGGGTGAGGGTGTCTCCCTTGGATCTCCTGCTTTTCCTCCTCTTCGTCGTTCTCTTGCTGACTGCTGCCTCTGATGTTGTCTCCTCTGTGTCTGTGGCTCTCTAGACCCTCCAACGCAATCTCTTCCTCACAGTCTTGGAGCTTCCTCTTGTTTGAGGAAGAGGGCGCTTGAGTGTCCATTGGGGTGATTTCAGGTTGGGTTTTGGTCGTTATTGGTTTGGGCAGATTTTTGTTGGGTCTGCCCTTCCTTGTGACCGTTGCCCAACCTGCTTCTGCTGCCGGGTTGGAATTGCCTGCGGCTGCGGCTGGGGTTGTGGCTTGTATCTCTGCTGGGGTTTTAGCGGGTAATTTGGTGGGGACTTTTCCCGGGGGGTTCGCTGTTTGCCTTTTAGGACAGTCCTTGGCCATGTGTCCCCTCAACTGGCAGTGCCAGCAGTGAGGTTTTCTCCTCTCCACGATCAGTGTCATGGTCTGCTCTCCAAACTTGAGCATGGCTGGAATGTTGTCAAAACTGTCCTTGCCCAGGACCATCCGAACTTTGTAGTCCTCAGTCAAAACGTTGCATCGACCGCAGGCTGGGGCGACTGCCTCCACCTCACTGTACTGACTCAGTATGGCCCCGACTTGTTTTCCGGTCATGTAGCACGGGACCTTCAGCACTGAGACACTGCTGTTCCTCCCGCCGAGGTATACTGACTGGAGCCGAATGTTCCTGCTTCTGTGTTCAGTCCTGGCCAGTCTTTTTGACTCCTCCTCTCTGGGGAGCAGAATGTCCCACATGGCGAAACTCCTCCTGCATATATAACTTGCCGGAATGTTCAAGTCAATGAGGATTTCCACCATGGTGTCTTTGTTGACACCCGTTAAACTCCTGGTCTTGAGGTCAGAGGTGATCAGGGGGAGAACTCTCTTCTCCAATTTTTCAATCTGTCCCGGAAGAGGTATGATGGTTGTTCCCTTCGTGACATCCTTGTAATCATCGGGTGTCATCTGCTCCAGCTCCGGAAGGCCCCATGTCGTAGTCTCGTCCTGTTTGGTGTTTGACGGAACTGAGGAGGGGATCGGCTGCCACTGCCTTTTCCTTCTGCTGCTGGCTCTGTTGTTGCTGCTGCTTGGCCCTGTTGTTTGGGGCTAACTCTGGTCCGTTTCCTTCCTTTTGCCCGGAGATTGAGTCATAGGATTTCGCCCATTGGGCTTTATTGTCGTTGCGTTGGTTTTCGGGGCTTTCGGTAGTGTCGGAGTGTTTTGGGGAGCTTTGGGCGGTGGTGCCTTATATTCCCCCCCGAGAGCTTTTAGCGATTCCAAAGTGTGCCTGAAAAGCGCTTGGGTTCTACGGGCAACTCCGTCTTCATCATCTTTCCCTTCGGGCGTTGGAGAGCTGCCCTCATGGGGAGTAGGTGCTTGGTGGCTGGAAGAGGTCTGGGAGACTAGAGGTGCCACGGGCTGTGAGTAGAGAGTGTGTATTGTCAGTCCAGTGGGTAGCGCCGTCTCACCGCGAATGGGTAGTTCAGTAGTAATCCACTTTTTAGAAGCACGGGGAAACGGAATTCGAAATATGAGATTAGAAAGACAACAGCGTGCGTATCTGACAATACACACTCTCTACTTCGACCAACAAACTCTGCCAAACGACACCATGGCACGTGGGGAAAAAAAAATATATTGTATTGTTTAAAAAGAAAATTCCTGATGAAGGTTTTATTAGCCGAAAATTTGAAACATTAAGTAAATATTTTGTTTATTTAAAAAAATACTGATACGCACGCGGTTGTATTTTTAATCTGATATTTCGAATTCCGTTTACCCGTGCTTCTAAAAAGTGGATTACTACTAAATTACCCATTTGCGCTTAGATGGCGCTACCCACTGGACTGACAATACACACTCTACTTCGACCAACAAACTCTGCCAAACGACACCATGGCACGTAAGAGCAATATATATATATATATATATATATATATATATATATATATATATATCTTGTATTGTTTAAAAAGAACATTTTTTTTTTTTATTACATTTTCACCCCAAACAAGGCACATTGCCACTTTGGTCTAGGGGGCTACTATCAGGGGAAACAACTACTGGGGTACTATGTAGGGATTTCGGCAGCAAGATGTTGGTTCACGTTACACTTGAACTTCTGCATGTCAGTACGGTTGGAGAAGCAGTGACCTGGAATGGAATTCCAAAGTCTAGCGGTTCTGGGGAAGAAACTACCGGAGTAGAAAGATCTTTTGCATCTAGGGATTTCTACAGTGTGGGGGTGGGATTTTGCAGCTTGTCGGGTCTGTCGAGGGTGTTCACGTCGTGGGGGCACAAGTGCTTGCAGTTCATCAGAGCATTCACCATTAAAATACTTGTAGAACGGACAGAGAGATGCAACGTTTCGTCCATGAGACAGAGGCTGAAGCTTAGATGCCAGTTTAGGGTCTATCAGATTTGCGATTCTCTTTTGAACCCTGTCAAGGAGCGAGAGACTAGTAGCCGATGCACCAGCCCAAATATGAAAGCAATACTCCATACATAGGCAAATGGTTGCCTTATAGAGGTACAGGATACTTTCGGGTGCTAGTAGTTTTCTAGCACGGTCGAGAGAGCCCACCTTCCTTGCAGCGGCCCAGGCAATGCCCTCGATGTAATTGTTCCAACTCATGTTTCCTGTGAAGGTTAGGCCAAGGAGCTTGAAAGATGTACTCTCAGATAAAGAGTCGTTGACCATTGCTATAGGTGGTAGAGAAGGTTTCTTGTAATTATTGAATGAAACCAGTTTAGTCTTGGCGGCATTGAACGTGACCATCCATTTTTGTCCCCATTCCACTACTGATTGGAGGTCATCCTCTAGGTGTTTCTGCCATTACTTTAGATATATGTTCCTGATGAAGGCTTTATAAGCCGAAAATTTGAAACTTTAAATAAATATTTTGTTTATTTAAAAAATACAGATACGCATGCGGTTGTCTTTCTAATCTCATATTTCGAATATATATATATATATATATATATATATATATATATATTCAATTGTAATTTTCATTTTATAGATACGTATATATATATATATATATATATATATATATATATATATATATATTTATTTATTTATTACTGTTTTAAAAAATAATAAATAAATAAAAATGTTATATACGTTCAAATTAAAAAGGGCGACTTTCTAAGTAAATAAAAAAATGAGCTCCGAGGCGGAGCCAATATTAACCGTATGTATCGCTTGAAAAATAACAAAACAATAACAATATATATATATATATATATATATATATATATATATATATATATATATATATATAAAATGAAAATTACAATTGAATTTACCAAAATGATCCAAGATGGGGAGTTGTTCAATTATTCTTAAATTTTAATTATTGATTTTGATGGGGGCAGTTTTTACTCACCCATTTTATTTTTTTGTTCTGTTTCAAATGAACACAACCTCTTTTAATTAATAATAAGGTTATTATTTAGAAAGCCATTCTTAGTATGGACCAAGTGTCTTTGTTAATTATCATTTTTACCTAACAATTAAATAATCAAAATAAACGTGATCAAAGAACAAATACATTAAAATGTTGTTAAAGGCAGATAAGTGATTGATTCTTCCGGCAACCAGCATAAGATTTTGTTTATGTTTTGAAGCGTTTTTTTTTTAAATAAATAAATAAATAATAAAAACTAGTGCCGAGTCTTCATTCGAACAAGAAGAAAAATAGCTGACATGCAACAGTTACCTCGGGAATCCCATTAATCTCTCAAAAAATTGAAAATTAACCACAATACTAGTATAATTCCACCCAATAAAATGCAACAGTGACACTACTTTGTATATTTAATTGTGAAAGTAAAGAATAGTTTTAAAAATGTAAACTATTTTCTCCCCAAAAAAAAGAAAGACGCCAGAAAGCAAAAATCAATCGGAGGCCCCCTCCTCATCGCATGACAAATTTAGAAACTGGGAATGATTACGTTTTGTTGGCAACTGTCTGGAAATTAAATCGGTGTTCAGTTTACATTAAATTTATAATGGAAAGTGATACCCTACTCTAAAATCTTAAATATTTATTACGGTTTTATTTCCCTTTTGCAGAAAAAATTTGAGACATTTGAAACGTAATAAAAAAAGATTTTAAATTCTTAGTGGGAGTAAACTACGGTTGCAAATATTATACAACAATGTTTTTCTACATTAAATTTCTGTTAATTTGTGATGGCCAATAAATGAGTATTCATTTCATGTCAACTTTATAAAAGAAAGTGATGAATTGTTGCCTGTGCATCTGTTACCGCGCGATATTTTAAATGGTGTGTTTAAGTTAAAACCATCCCCTTCCGATGTTAAGAAAGGATTTTTTTAAATAATAGCATGATGGTTTCAATACGGAACATAGATTCACACGTATCGTGATTTCTATTTTAATATTTTAAAGTTAAAAAACACACCCTACCCATGTTAAGAAAGGATTTTTAAATAATAGCGTGATGGTTTCAATACGGATTCACATGTATCGTGATTTTTATTTTTAAATGTAAAATATTGGATAAAGCATAAAAACTCAAACGGAATTCTTTAACGACAATTAAAAAATTATTGTGTTGATGGTAAACATTATTATTTTAACAGAAAATCACATAAGTTTTACTAAAATAAACACATTTTTGACGACAATATAAATCTCAGATTGCAGAATATATATTTTATTTTAGGGGATTTTAAAATCGGAAATTCATATATTTTATTCGTGTTTTTTATGAAGCAAGACAGAATCAATATTTTCATAGGATTACAATAAAAAAGTAAACTTATTTTAATGTTTCAGATTAATTTAAAAATGTACTAAATCCTAAATACTCACCTTTTATTCCATGAATTCAATACGAAAAAAAAGGCGGGATGAATTTGTTTTTTGTTTTGTTCTTTTGTGTTCAAAACAGAATTTTTTTTTCCTTGTTAGGAGTTCTTTAGTAAATTCATACAACTTTTGTTTCGTGTGTCCAATTCATTAAGAAATAAAATATATGAAAATATAAAATATAAAAAACACGATTTAAACGTGAAATTATTTAAAGAGAAAATCAACTGAATTTAAAGTTCATCGTAATAACACGGTGTCATCATTATTTCGTTCCTCGTGTAAAAATATCTGTTAATTAGTTTAATGTTCGGAATGTTTTACTAACAAGTTTAGATTAAAACTTGTCAATACTCCATGCTTTATTAAATGTCTCTTTTCTATTTAATTTCTTTAGTAAACCTATTCTTTGTATTTCATTAAAATATACAAAATACATGAAGCTTGTGTCATTTCTTAGGATGCCAACGGATTAAACACAACACAACGACCGATATGTGTGCGTCTTTATTCTACTCTGTAAACATAAGTCGTCCCAAGGGGCTTAACTCCAAACGGTGAACACCCTGAATAGTTCCTCAGGCAACATTATCCCTCTTCTCAAAGACAAGAAAAAAAATTGATAAGAATTAAACTAAAACATATATATAAAAAGAAAAGTGACCTACGTATTCATTGGTCTGACTACCCTCCTGCATAACAAGGATTATTCTGCCCTTTTCACTTTTTTTGTGAAATCCTAAAATCTCACAGTATCTCTTACTATTCTTCCCGACCGTGTTGTCCGCACTCTTTTCAGGCTTGGTTTGTCTTGTGCTTATTATTATTGGGCGTTGTGTCGGATTTCGTCTTTCTTTTATTTCACCTTCATATTGAGGTTAATCTGTGTTATATGTCTCTTCTGTACTGTGACCATTATTCCTGTATACCTCGCTCTGCACTTCATATGAATCAATCATCATCTCCGTCATCCGATTGCCTTTTACCACTTTCTGACCCTTTATTTGTGCTTTCATCCCTTCTACATGCTATAGGTGTATCAGAATTTTTGGAAATTTTTGACACCCTTAACACAAAACTGCGAATAAAATATTAAAAAAAAATATATATAATTTTTTTTTTAAAGTGGGTTGTTTATTTTCTTTATGGAATATACTTCCAAAATAAACTATTAAATTTTTTTTTGAAAAATAATAGAAATATTATTTTTTATTAAAAAAAAAACAGTGTTTACAAAGTGCCTGCGAGCCTTCAGGCAGCCATTTTTTATGTAATGAAATCAATTGAATTTTACGAGTCAAATATTTTTAAATTTTAAACTTTAAAAGTCCATCAAAATTTTTCTATTGGTTCAATTTTTACAATATGTTCAGGGTCAATGTGAATTATTAAACCTGTTATTTTTTTAAATTTTGGTCTTTGCTCCTTTAATTGAAAAAAAAAAGGGTTTGAGTCACATGTTTCAAGTAGTTATTAGCTTGGAAAGATAGGCGGTCTAATTATTCAATATTTTTTACGCATTCTTAAGGTCAGTTTCTGACACACCTACTTTATCTCCATGGTGTAACGGTTGAAGTGGTTTTACTTTGTGGTTAAAGGACTGTTCTTGTTTCCTGCTGTCTCGCTAAACAAACTAAAAATTTTGGGGGGCAATTCTGGTTGAGTAACTCCTCTCTAGTTGGGAGAAGTATTTTTGTTCTTCTTGACATCAGCTACTGGGCTGATGATTAGAGACCTTTAGCTAGTGTATTTCTGTGATCCAACATTGCTAGGTATGGAACCGCCTTATCTTCCATCGCTTTCCAGAAAAGGTTCTTTGCCATCTTTACCGCAGATTCCACTTTGCCATTCGCCTTGCTTTTGTATGGACTGACAAGTGTATGTATGAAACACCACTTTTTTGCAAACATAGAACATCTCTGGTTACTAAACTGAATCCCATTATCAGTTACCACTGATCTGGTATTCCATGTCGTGAAAAATGGTGCTGAAGTTTGATTATTACTGTTTTTGCTCCTGTATTTTGAAGATGATTAATTTCGCAGAAATTGCTCATATAATCAAAAGTACATAGATAGTCTCTATCTGCAAACTTAAAAAGGTCCATTTCCCTTTCGCTCAGAGTCTGTCAG
Source organism: Euprymna scolopes (assembly GCF_053919585.1). Taxonomy (NCBI): domain Eukaryota; kingdom Metazoa; phylum Mollusca; class Cephalopoda; order Sepiida; family Sepiolidae; genus Euprymna; species Euprymna scolopes. The sequence continues at coordinate 196,939,068 of NC_136527.1, read as the reverse complement.
GAACTTCATGTACCATTAGTGGTTCGACTGGATTAACTAATTAGTATTTTCTGCATGTGGGACATTTCGAAAGAGTCTATGATCTCACTGTTCATGTTTGGCCAATATAAGCATTATCTTTCCCCTCTGCAACATCCTTTTATTCCTACGTGTGTGGAATGCAGCTTTTCTATTATCACAGCCCGCTGGGTCAACGGAACCACTACCCGGTTTTCTCTGAAAATTAACCCATCTTGTACCGTCATTTCATTTCTCATACTAAAGAATGGTCTCACCTCTTGGTCAAGATGTATTTTGTCTTCAGGACATCCTTCAACAATTTCTTGCTGCAACTGCTGCATGCTTCTGTATTCCTTCGTTCAAGCAGCTCTCTCTCTCTCTCTCTCTGTTACAGGAATATATTCAGCTTCCTTGACATCGTCTTCATTGTCCAGATATTCGCTGTTCACTCCATGGATGTATGCTCTTGATAGTGTGTCTACGAGGAACATCTTACCCGGTAGCCCCATAAGCCTGTAGTCGCACAAGCATGTTTTGCAGTCGTTGTGGGCATTCATCCAATTATTTTTTCATGATCACTTCTAATGGCAAATGATCGGTCAGTAGTGTTATCCGTTGACCAGAAGTATACTGATGAAACCTCTCACTAGCATAGACAACTAATAGCAGTTCATTTTCAATTTGTGCATATTCGGTTTCTGTGTCGGTCAGTGCATGACTGATATAGGCTATTGGCCTTCTTGCAGTAGTGCAGCCCCCATACCCTTCTCACTTGCATCACATTGAATAACCAAAGATTTCTTGGGACCATAGTATCTCATCACTGGTGCCTGACTCACTAACTTTATAATTTTACTAAAAGCCTCTTCATGAATTTGGGATCACGTCCATGGCATATTTGCCTTGACTAAATTTCGAATTAGGGCCATCATTTCAGATATGTGTGGCAGAAATTTTGCCATGTAATTCAGGAATCTAACTAATCGTCGCAGTCCTTATGGCTTTTACCTTCCCAGGATCAGGAAGTAAAAGATATAGATGTTCGTCGTACCTTCAATCTTCCAGCATTTAATCTCATTCTACGATCACATCTCTGCAACAATTTCCTGAGTTTTATGTCATGATCAACTGTTGCTTTCTCTATTGTCTTACCCTTCCCAAACACCAGAAGATCATCTGCTTTGATAATCACCCCTTCTAAATCAGATACATTGTTAAAGAGTGCCTTTTGAAATATCTCCGGATCTGGAGCAATCCCAAATGATAAAACTTTCGACCAAAACCGAGGAAATGGTGTAGTAAATGTTGTCAAGCGACTTCTGACTTCATCCAATTTTACATGACAAAATCCATCTAGGAAATCCAGGGTGAAAAATACCTTGCTCCCAGCCACTTCTGGCAGAAAGTCGTCCAGTTTAGTTAGCTGGAAATGTTCCCGTTTCAGAGCTTTATTTAGTGGTCTTGGATCTATGCAAATTCTTAGATTTCCATTTTTCTTCACGACCAGTGCTAATGCACTTACCCGCGGAATCGGCTCACTTATTGGTTCAATACCTTTCTTTTTAACCAGTTTTTCTAATTCGACTTTTAATTTGCTTTAAATGCCACTGGTATTCTTCGTGTTGCTGCTACATTTGGTGTTTCTCCGGGATCCACCTCCAAATGTACCTCTTCTTGTAATTCACCTAATTCCTCCTTAAATACCTCTTTAAACTCATTTAGAATGCTTTTCGAGTTCTGACTGCTGAATTCATCCACTTGGGAAAATTTGGCGACCATTTTGAACTGGTCCTGGTTGATTGTGGTGAATTGCATTTGCCTCAATTTAGGGATGGAAATCCTCTTTCACAATAACAAATTTGACTGCATGTTCTTGTTCAGTTTTGAGGTTTATCATTTTGACTCGACACTCTTCCAATGGCTTCATTTCTGCTCCCTTCCACATAATAAGCGTCTTATTTGAATGCTTTAGTGGTTTCCCATCACGTGCTTCTCATTCACTATGTTTACTGATGTTGCACTATCAAGCTGAACAATAATTGACTTTCCTTTCACCATCACTTACGCTTTTATACCTTCCTGACTCACAGCATTAACCTTTTCTTTGATTGTTACAATGTCGAGTAGTGGTGGTCTTATGCCAGCTAATGGTCTGTTTATTTCATCCATGCCCACCTCCGTCATTTTTCTCTTTTTTTTCTTTCCTCCGCAAGACGTACGTACAAATTTAAACAAGAAATTAAACGTTAGTATCTGTTTTTCTCTCTTTTGGACATAGTTTAATCCCTATTACTCTATGTCATTTCTTTGGATGCCCACGGATTAAACACAACACAACGAACACATGTGCGCGTCTTCATTCTCCACTGAAAACATAAGTGCATCAGAATTTTGGGGGCATTTTTGACACCCCTAAAACTGCGAATAAAATATTTTAAAAAACTCATAATTTCTTTGTTTAAAGTGGGTTGTTCATTTTCTTCATGGAATGCACTTCTAAAATAAACTAATAAAGTTGTTTAAAAAATAATAGTATTAGTACTTTAATAAAAAAAAACAGTGTTTACAAAGTGCCTGTGCGCGTTCATGCAGCCATGTTTTTACGTAATAAAATCAAACGAGTTGAATTTTTTCAATTCTTAAACTTTAAAAATCTATCAAAATTTTCTGGTGGTTTAATTCTTACGATATTTTCAGGTTCAATGTGAAATTTTATGCTCTTTCCAATAAACCAAAAATAATACACAAGCCTTTTTTTAATTCACCCTACCATTTTTAAATGTCTATGCAAATGTAAATAATTTATTTTCTCGCCTCAAATGTATATATCACAAATTGAAAATGAAAGATGAATAAATAAAATAAGCAAATTTAAAACAAAAAAGAATAGTTATGTGCAATTTTTTAAGTGAAACTTTACAATCTTGTTATATTGTCCTGACAATTTCGTACAATTACGACAATTTTTTCTATTTCATTCAAGGTTTTTTTTTTAGATATTTAGAAAGAATGCACTCCATAAAGATGAAATAAACTATATTAAATCAAAAACGCATGTATTTCTTTGAGAGAAAAAAAATCGAAAATTCCTCGAGTGTTTTTTTAAGGCAAAAACTGATAAGTAAAATATGATCATTTTTCATCTACTGTGACATATTTTTCACGCGCAAGGTTTGACGGCTCACGCATATGTGTGATTTTGTTACGTTTTATAGCCCGTTTATCCATCCGTATTTCCAAACAAAACGAAAGACAAGAAACACCGGGTTGTTAACACCGGTTAATACTTACGTAATGGCGGTCTTTTCAAATGTTGTTTAAAAAATTATTTTATTTAAAAATACATGAAATATAAAATATGAATATCGACAAATCCTTATAAATGAAGAATGGAAGCATCAATTGATTAGTATTTTATATAGGTGAGTGAGTTTTTTTAAATTTATGTATATTTATTATATTTTTGTTCTTTTTATAAGTTTGGTCTTTGCTCCTTTTATTAAAAAAGGGTTAAAATTACATTATATATATTGTTATAGGCTTCGAAAGATAGCGAGTCTAATAAATCACTATTTTTTAATGGCGACCTTTGACCCTCCTAGTAAACATAAGGCCATCAACTCCCCATATTTCCTCCTATAACACAGAACACGCTAGGTAACATACAAATATCCGTGCATGAGGTCGCCAAGCTAATCAAGAACCTTGATTCCAGTAAAGCAACTGGCCCTGACGGAATCCCAATTATAGTGTTAAAAAAGCTTCAAACAGAACTTGCTCCCATACTTACGAAACTGTTTAAGCGCTGCCTTAAGGAGAAGTGCTTTCCAACTCCCTGGAAGACCTCATCAGTTTGCCCTCTATTAAAGAATTCAGGTGATAAGTCATCTTCCTCTCAGTACAGACCAATAAGTCTCCCGTGTATTATGAGTAAGTTGCTGGAATCCATATTAAATAGAGAAATAGTCAACCACCTCAGCAGAAATAACCTTCTTAGTGACACACAATATGGTTTCCGCTCTGCAAGATCTACCGCAGATGTGCTTACGGTTATATCTCACAGGATAAGTGAATCTCTTGAAAAAGGCTATATTTCTAGGGCAATTGCTCTTGACATACCAAAAGCCTTCGACAAGGTATGGCATAAGGATCTACTTCACAAGATTTCCAGCTACGGTATAACTGGAAATGTTTTCTCAATCATTGAATCATTTCTCTCCGATAGGCTCATAAGAGTAGTGGTCGATGGACAAAAATCAGAGTCCTGCAATAATAATGCTGGAGTCCCTCAGGGGTCAATCCTGGACCCAACTCTCTTCCTGATCTAAATCAATGACCTCCCTAAACACATACTTAAATCATTCGTTGACATCTATGCTGATGACACGACCATCTACGGTAACACATCAGACGCTGTAAATGACAAAGTTCTCTCTGATTCTCTCTCCTCTGATCTTGAGTGCGTGGTTCAGTGGGGGAAGACGTGGCTGGTTACCTTTAATGCATCTAAAACCAAACTCCTATCCTTACATCATCAACGCTCTGATCCCCATCTGGCATCAATTGGGATGGATGGCTCTCGTCTGGGAGAGACCCCGTTTTTTGACAAGCTTCTGGGCTTGACCTTTACTCCTGATCTGAAATGGAACACGTACATCAAGTCTGTTGCCAAGGTCGCTGGAAAGATGGTGGTATCCTTCTACCGCTCCAGAAGATATCTCACTACTGATGCAATTCTCTATCTATATAAAAGTCAAGTACGCCCAAGGATGGAATACTGCTGCCATATCTGGCAGGAGCTACTAAAAACAGTCTATCCTGCATTGACAGAGTACAAAATAGACTTCGTGGCTTAGTGGAGGATGCCCTTTTCTCTACCCTGCAACATCTCTCCCACAGAAGAGATGTTGCGAGCCTATCCTTGTTTTATCGTTATTTCCATGATAGATGCTCGTCTGAACTCCAATCTCTGGTCCCCCCTCGCCAATCTTTCACGAAAAACCCTCGTTTAGCCGAATCCACCGTGAAAAATTTCCCCCACTCTTTATCTGTGCCTAAATCAAACCGTGGATTCCATGAAAAAAACTTCTTTCTTAGAACTGCACGCCTGTGGAACTCTGTTCCGTCTGCCTGCTTCCCACCTGACTACAACTTGGATGTGTTCAAGTCTAACGTTAACAAATTCCTAATGAACCGTCCCCTTTTGTAAACACTTCGTCAAAACTCCACACTAACATAATGTACTTGCAATAACCCTTATTCCTGAGTGGCTTTCGGGCCTTGATAAGTGGTGACCACTGTGTAAAAAAAAGTCATTTTAAGGGGTGAAAACCGTGATTAGTTTCTCATGTAACAGGTACAAGCAAGACCAACATTAAATGTAACAACGATCAACAGTGTCGATGATTTGACTAAGTTGTTTCCAGAACAATTTGACAGAATTGGCAATTCATCGGGTACAAGCCAGAACAACATTAAACGTAACAACGATCAAGTGTCGATGATTTGACCAAGTTGTTCCAAAGACAATTTGACAATAATGAAAACAAGGAGCACGATATAGTCAGTGAGTCGTAGTATGACCTCCATTTTTATTTCCCTAAAATCCCGCCCCAAACGGAAGGGGCTGTTTATCTTAAACTCTGTTGATTAGAGAGTTTTGTAAGGAGAGGCAAGTTGTTCCAAGGACAACATAACAGAATTGGCAATTTTTCGGAAACAATTCCAACTAATACTAAACAATTAATTACAAGCCAAACTAACACTAAATACAGCAATGATCAAGTTTTTACAAGAACAATTTGACAGAATTGGCAATTCTTCGGATATAAGACAGACCCACAACACTAAACACAGCAAATATCAACAGTGCCAATGATTTGATGAAGTCCAAGAACAGAATTTTCAAGTCGGTGAATGTACAGTGAATGAAAAGAAGATGCGGTACCATATATTGACCGATGACGAAAGTTTCCCATTAAGAGACGAGATAAACTACAAGGGAAGATTAAAGGGATTGAAAATATTGGTGTAATAATGAAACTGACAGAAGACACAAATTGGTGTTCAATTCTGGCAATATCAACAAAAACAGATGTTTGCAAATATTTCTAATGTTATCGTATTTAAGTTTTCTAAATTATTATTTCCACTTTGTAATCATAGCTAATCTAACAAGTCTTAGTGACAACAGTCCAATCAAATGATTTTAATGTGATCGTATGTTAAATATATTAAAAATTTTCAAATAGAATTCAACAGTTTATTATTTTTTCACTGTGAAATCAGATCTACGTTAATAAGTTCCTAGTAACAATGATCAATAATTCTGCAATTATTTCATATAATATACAAATGTTAATCTGATACAAATAAGAAAGTATGTTTTAATCGTTTGGAGAGTTTAAATCTTACGAGATAATAAGATCAACAATTTTATACTTAAATATACTTAAAATAGAAAATACAACTGCAAGAAACGATTATTAGTTTGTATGAACACTTGATAAACAAAACATAAAAATGATTATTAATAAATAATTTACATGAATACAACATAATGAACTAAAAATAGAAAATACAACTGCAAGAAACGAGTATTGGTTTTATGAACACTTGATTAACTAACATAAAGATGATTGTTTATTAATAAATAATTTAGATGAATATAATACGGCATAATCATGTTGACACACCAGTTCATAATATAAATATTGTGTAGGATGATACATAACGATAATACAGAACGGGGATGGATAACAACAATATAATACAGGATAATACACTGTGATGGCGACGACGATGACAATTGATGGTGGGGACAGACAGTTAAAGAGGGGGCGTGACTGTTAACGCTTTGGATGAGTGTTACATGTTCATTTACCAAGATGATAGAAGACATCACATTACATTTCGGGTGGATGACAAACGAATACAAAAACTTATGATGATATTTACTCTTCAGGTTGGAAGAGATGATGATCAGGTATTCGATTAAAAAACTTCAACCAGAACTAGCGCCCATACTTACAAAACTGTTTAAACGTTGTCTTAAGGAGAAGTGCTTCCCATCACCCTGGAAGATCTCATCAGTATACCCCGTATTTAAGAATTCAGGTGATCATTCATTCTCCTCTCAGTATAGGCAAATAAGTCTCCTGTGCGTCATGAGTAAGTTGCTGGAATCTGTGTTGAATAGAGAAGTGACCAACCATCGCAACAAAAATAACGTACTTAGATACATGCAATATTGTTTCCGTTCTGCTAGATCTACAGCAGATGTGCTTACAGGATTAGTGAATCTCTCGATGGATGCAACCTTTCTAGGGCAATTGCTCTTGACATATCCAATGCCTTTGATAGAGTATGACATAAAGTTTTACTTCACAAGATCTCCAACTATGGTATAGCTGGAAATGTCTTCTCAATTGTTAAATCATTTCTCTCTGACAGTTGATGGGCAAAAATCAGACGCTCACAGTATTACTGTTGGAGTCACTCAGGGATCCATCCTAGACCCAACTCTTTTCCTGATCTATATTAATGATCTTCCAAATCACATCCTTACATCATTTCTAGACGTTTATGCTAATGACACTACCATATATGGTAGCATATCTAAGACCGTAAATGACCAAGTTCTCTCTGATTCTCTCTCCTTTGATCTTGAGCACGTGGTACAATGGGGAAAGGAGTGGCTGATTACTTTTAATGCATCTAAAACCAAGCTTCTCTCTTTACATCAACAACGTTCTTATCCCCATCTGGCATCAATTAAAATGAATGGCTCTGGTCATGGGGACCCCTTATGTTTTGAAGCTTCTGGGCTGGACCTTTACTCCGGATCTTAAATGAAACACGTACATCAAATCTGTTGCCAAGGCCGCTGGAAAAATGGTGGGATCCATCAAATGATCTAGTAGATATCTAACTGCAGATTAAATTCTCTATCTATATAAGAGCCAGATACGTCCAAGGATGGAGTACTGTTGCCACATCTATGCAGGAGCTGCTAGAAAGGACTTATCCTGCCTTGATATAGTTCCAAATAGACTTCGTAGCCTCGTAGGAGATGTCCTTTTCTCTTCCCTGCAACCTCTATCTCACAGACGAGATGTAGCGAGTTTGTCTCTGCTATATCGTTATTTTCACGGTGAGTGCTCAATCTATGGTCCCCCCCCCCATCGCCAAACTTTCACAAGAAACACTCGTCTAGCTGAAAACAAAATCAATAATTCCCCCGCACTTTATCTGTGCCTAAACCTAAACGTAGATTCCACGAAAAACCTTCTTTCTTAGAACTGCACGCCCGTGGATCTGTCTTCCATTTTCCTGCTTTCCAGCTGACTACAATATGGCTATCTTCAAGTCCAACGTAAACCTGTTCTTGATGAGCCGTTTCACTTAAGTTAACAAATTTACCGAACTTCCATTACTAACGATTACTATATTGTCCAACTGAATACTGTAAACTCTTAACCTTTATCCTCGAGTCGTCTCTGGCCTTGATAAGTGGTTACGCCTATGTAAAAGAATTACATTGTCTTGTCACCCCTTCTTTCGCTTCCAAAAGGGGCTTATTAAACTCTCCTCCTCTGACTGTTCCGAACTTAACTTTGACTGAAATATCCTTTGAACCCCTCTTAACTCGATATATTGTTTCTAACTTTCTTTGTGACGTCAGAAACATGCTCAATTATATCAATGTTCTCTCACATGAATTTACATACGCATATGCCCAACACGTTTTTGGCAAAACAAAGACATTGCTTAATTTACATCGTCTGATATGTGACCTGACACATTGGACAGTAGGCGCTCTACATTCCTTAAATCGTATCTACATAGTAATATACATTATTTTCAACTCTTGAATACTGGGTTCGATTCTAGCCTTTTCCTTTAATAAATATTATTTTCAAACCTTATTTACTTTGTTTCTCTCATTACCGGGATATGTTCCATTCCATATATAGCATGAGGTGACAAACCATTTTTCATGATTTCAGGTTCAAATAAACAGATACAGCAGGGAATGGGTTCCCGCTGGGCTGACAATCAACAAGGAATAATATGTTCATGTTTTAAGGAAGTTCAGGAAGAGATTCCGTCGAAGATGTCAGCACTCTTCAAATCGTGCCATTGGCATTTTTATCAGTCAACAATGCAGCACCCAACAGTTCCATTCTTGTTATATACGATTTAATCGAGATGTGCAGCAATACAGTTTCTCATCCTCCCTTTAGTCTAGACCTTTTCCCCTGTGACTTTAAATTATTCCTTAGGATCAAGGAAAACCTTACAAGCTGGCGTTATGACATGATTGAGGAGATGAAAGATGCTCTGACAAGGGTCAATGACACGCGCACATAAAATAGATTTCATGGGGCTTTCCTAAAGTTGTATGAACAGTATAACAATTGGATTGCAGCCAGAGGAGATTACATTGAAAGGAACTAGTTTCGTGTGTTTACTATCAATAAAAAGTGAACTGTAATAAGTTTCTAATGTCAATATTAAATGAAGTTACTTCATTTGGTTTATTATATTTAGTTAATGCCTCCTTTTACGGAGTAAATCAAAAGTTAATTAATAATAATGCAAAAAAATGAAAAAAAAAATAAATTAAAAAATAATTTTCTTAACAGTTTTTTTTAATCAAGTCATTTCATCTTATTATGACACGTTTTCATTATTTTAGTTTAGTTTGAAGTTTGTGAAGTTTTATCTTTATTTAGTTTGTCTCAGGCTGATCAAACAAAAACTAAAAATATAAAAAGACCACAGATTTCATGAGAGTTCCTATCCAATACGGTATCATGAGGGTAACTAATATTTATTAATAGACACACAAAATATAGTTTAGTTTATCTTCTAAAAGTGTTGCTAGAGCTTGGTTTAGCATTCTGTCTAAGGTTAAATATTATTTTTCTTACTTGAGACAACTATCTCTACCAGAACAATATTATTTAATTTAATAATCGAAAATATTTTATATGAAAGTGTTTTTTTTATTGTTAAATTACTGATGTCATAATTAAATAAAGTTACTTCGTCTGGTTGTCTATTTATTTGATTCTTTTACTGAGTTAATCAAGAAAAATAATTAATAAAAATGAAAGAATTAAATAAAAATATATTTTTTTGTGAAAAAAACATGTTTTTATTAAGTCATTTCATATTGTGATACAAGATGTTTTCATTCTGTTTGTTTAGTTTGTTCGAATATATTAAATGTCTCTTTGTCTGGATTAACACTCGAACATAGAATAAACAATGAAATGAAAAAAATTATATTATCCGTGAACATTATCTCTTAATGTCTGACGATCAAGCTGAACTTACTCCAATAGAACAGTTGATTGTGGCTGTATAACACGATCAGCCGGTCAGTGGCATGTGAGTGGCTTCACCTGCTACACTAATAGTCTGATGATGTGACGATGGGTCAGTCATTAGGGTGTGAGTATCAATAGGAAAAACATACTTGAGATGTTGGATGTAAGTGGCTGTGTGGCTCCGTCTTCTCCCAGGAAATGTCTTGACCTTTGGTGGCATTCAGGTTGGAATATTCCTTTTCCTCAGGCCGCCTCATTCTTCAATAAAGCCATTTATGACAGACAAAGAAAACGACACGCGACACAATTGTAATATATATTGTATTAACTATTTATTTTACAAAAAATATATTACAATACAATATAAAAATTATAATTAATTTTTACAATTAAACATAGGAAATAGGCTCTTCAAAACTAACTAACCTACACTAACTAGTGTTGAAGGAAGGGGTGCTCCCTCCCCCATTTACGGAGAGACAGAAATATGGGTGCTCAGCTCATGACGGTCTGGATAGAAAGACGTCGATCTAGAAAGTGAATTCTGGGAATGCATTTCTTTGTATCTCTACGGTTATGACCAAATCACCACTCGGCTGTAGAGTGTATTAGCAACCGGTGTACTGAGATATAATGCCACAGCTTTTCTCCAGCAGGAATTCTCATATATGCTATTACAGATGACTTTTAAGAACAAGCATATCCACACACTTCGCAAAAATATGGCTTTTTTGATATTAAAAACAAGAATATCCACACACCTCATAAGAATGTTGCTTTTCCCTGGTGTGAGTTTTTTATGTCTCACAAAATTTGATTTTCTACACAGACTTCACAAAAATATGATTAAGGATAATGTATGAGAACAAAAATATCCACACACTTCTTAAGAATGTGAGTTTTTATGTCTCACAAAGTTTGATTTTCTACAAAAAGAATATTCACATACTTCACAAGAATGAGGCATCTCCCTTGAGTGATGTATTATATCAGTCACTAACTTTTAATAAACTTACTCCAATAGAACAGTTGATTAACTCTGTTGACATATTTCCTCGATTGGTTTTATAACATGTTTTACCATATCTCTAGATTGTCAGATGGATAATTCGGGGAATTCTAGTGGACACGAGTGGGACACATTATTATATTCATTGTTGTTTATGTCTCACAAAGTTTGATTTTCTACAAAAAGAATATTCACATACTTCATAGAATGAGGCATTTCCCTTGGCTGATGTATCATATCAGTCACTAACGTTGCTTCCGAGAACAAGAGTATGTACACACTTCAGAAAAATATGATTAATGATAATGTGTGAGAACAAGAATATTCACACACTTCACAGAGCTGCGATTTTTTCCATTTGTATTTATTTTGCATCAGTAAATTTTAAGAGATCAACGGGCTCCTTCCTGGAGCTAATACATGATTCGGTTTTGATTTAATCGTATATCCTAGGGCTCTTTTAAGAATAGATGCTGTTCCCTTTATGAATGCTATTTGTATTTAGTTACAGCTTGGTCTTACAGAGATTGCTTTAAATTATTTCTGAAGATTATTTTTATTAAGCCAGTTTTTCCTATCACAACCGGTACAATGTTTATTTCTCTCAGTGACCATGTGGTTTTTAGATCATTTTTTAGGTCCTGATAATTTATTATCTTTTCCCGTTCAGCTCATTTACGGAGAGACAGAAATATGGGTGCTCAGCTCATGACGGTCCGGATAGAAAGACGTTGATCTAGAAAGTGAATTCTGGGAATGCATTTCTTTGTATCTCTACGGTTATGACCAAATCACCACTCGGCCATGCTGTAGAGTGTATTAGCAACCAGTGTACTGAGATATAATGCCACAGCTTTTCTCCAGCAGGAATTCTCATATATGCTATAACCGATGACTTTTAAGAACAATCATATCCACACACTTCGCAAAAATATGGCTTTTTTGATATTTAAAACAAGAATATCCACACACTTCATAAGAATGTTGCTTTTCCCTGGTGTGAGTTTTTTATGTCTCACAAAATTTGATTTTCTACAAAAAGAATATTCACGTACTTCACAAGAATGAGGCATCTCCCTTGAGTGATGTATTATATAAGTCACTAACGTAGATTCTGAGAACACACAGTTCACAAAAATATGGATAACGATAATGTATGAGAACAAGAATATTCACACATATCACAGAGCTCTGGTTTCTTTCTTTTTTATGTATTTTACTACAGTAAGTTTAAAGAGATCAAAGGACTACTTCCTTGAGCTAATCTATGATTCAGTTTTGATTTAATCCTGGATCCGAGGGCTCTTTTAAGAATAGATACTGTTCACTTTATGACTGCTATTTGTATTTCGTTAGAGCTTGGTCTTCCAGAAATTGCTTCAAAGTATTTCTGAAAATTCTTTTTTCTAAAGCCAGTGGATCCTATTACAATCGGTAAAATGTTTATTTGTTTCAGAGACCATGTGGTTTTTAGATCATTTTTTAGGACCTGATATTTTTTTATCTTTTCCCGTTCAGCTCTATTGAGGCCAAAATCATTTAGGACAGTGACATCGATAGTGATCCTTGTTTTTTGTGTCTATCTCGATTTCGGTGTATTTCTTTTTTTTTCTTGCAATCTGTGTTGCTGGTCCATCATATACATCGCCAGTATTTTCCAGTATGACACCCCCAAAGTTGTCAGCAAACTTTGCGACTGAGATTTGTGGGGGTAGGCGTTCATGGATGTCCCTCACTATTTCTATTGTCATATCTGTTGAGCTTTTAATATACTGCCCCATGCTTACTATGGTGGCACGATATGCATGGTTTATTTCAGTGAGACCGAGGCCACCCTTTTTCGTGATAGGTATATCCTGTCTATACATTGATTTCGATATATTATTTTATGTAAGGTTAGGACTTTCCTGGTCTTTGTATCTAACCTATTGATATTGCATTGAGGCCAGTCAATAATACCCATATGTGATGACAGGGATTACAAGTTGATTTATTGCAGTTATTTTGTTTTGGGGGCTTAATTCAGATTTGAGTATCTTTTTAAGGCGTGATGTGTATTCTTGTTCCACCTTATGTCTCATTTTTTCATGCTCCACAGTTACATTTTCCTCTATACCGAGGTACTTATATGTGGCATCCTCTCCTAGGTCTTCAATGAAGCCATCATTGAACCGAATATTTTCGGATGTCGTCTTTTTTCCTTTTTTTATTGTGCATTTGGCACATTTGTCAAATCCAAACTCCATGCAGACATCCTCTGTAAAAGTCTTTACATTTTCAATCAGAGAGACAAGCTGTTTTTCTATCTCTGCATAGAGTTTGAAATCGTCCATAAAAAGTAGATGATTTACTCTTTTACTTTTTTCTTTTTTCCTTCCCCTACTAAGACTGTACCCAGCATCACATTTTTTAAGGAGCTTGCTGAGTGGGTCAATAGTAAGAGAGAAAAGCAATGGTGATAGGTTATCATCTTGAAATATACCTCGCTGGACACTGAGATTTGAAGTTTGTATTGTCTCTTCCATGTGGTGTAGAGCCATTGATGTTTGCCACATGGTCATTTGTTTTTTAAGGAATGTCCTTATGCTCTCATCAACATTATATATTTCCAAACATCGCAGTATCCAGGAGTGAGGCACACTATCAAATGCCTCCTTATAGTCTATCCAAGCCATTGATAAGTTTCTTTGACGCTTTTTGCAGTCCTCCAGGATGGTTTTGTTGAGGAGCAGTTGGTCCTTTGTACCAAGTTTATTCCTGGTGCATCCCTTTTGTTCGTTTTCAAGGTACTCACCCTCGGTCAGGTGTTGATAGATTGCATCTGCAATCATTCCTGTAAGCCACTTGTATGTGGTTGGGAGGCAGCAGATAGGCCTGTATTTATTGGGCAAGTGAGTCTCTTGGCTCTTGGGTACCAGAGTCGTTTTACCAAGAGTTAACCATTCTGGTGGATCTTCCTCACCGCTGACAACACGAGTAAATGCCTGTGCATAATGTTCATGAGGTGCTGTCAGTTTTTTTAAGCCAGAAAATTGGGATTTTGTCAATTCCTGGGCTTTTACAGTTGCCAAAATGGGTGATTTTTTTCCTTAGAGCATCTTTCGTGATTTTTAGTGGTGGCATATTTTGTTTGCCCTTGACAGCCTCTTTAATTGTATATATCCACTCCCTCTCTTGGTGTTGTTTGGGATCCTCATACAGTGGCTTCCAGAATGACTCCACTTCTTCCTGTGACGGTGGCGAATTTACCTTGATTTCCTCTTTAATTAAATTTCTATACACCATCCTTGGGTTCTTGTCAAACAACCCATTCAATGACTTGGACTCCATTTTCTTTTATTTATTTTTTATTTGTGCAGCTAAAGCTATTATTTCAGCTCGGTTTTCTGCTACCTTAGCGCTTAGCTGCACTTGGTTATGAAGAGAATAGTCAGTTTTAAGTTTATTCATCTTCTTTTTTAATTTTTTCCCTGGGCTGTCACATAACAGAAAGTCAGATATCCGGGATGTTTCCTTTCGAAGTTTTAATATTTTCTGTTGAAGCCTACTTTTCCCCAGTGTGAGTTCTCATATGTATAACTAAATTTGATTTTCTAGTAAAAGAATATCCACACACTTCACAGGAATGGTGCTTTTCCCCAGTGTGAGTTCTCATATGTCTCAATAATGTTGATTTTTGGGAACAAGCATATCCACACACTTCACAAGAATGTGGCTTTTCCCCAGTGTGAGTTCTCATATGTGTCACTAATGTTGATTTGTGAGAAAAAGAATATCCACACACTTCACAAGAATGTGGCTTTTCCCCAGTGTGAGTCCTCATATGTTTCACTAAATTTGATTTATTAGTAAAAGAATATCCACACACTTCACAAGAATGTGGCTTTTCCCCAGTGTGAGTCCTCATATGTTTCACTAAATTTGATTTATTAGTAAAAGAATATCCACACACTTCACAAGAATGTGGCTTTTCCCCAGTGTGAGTTCTCAAATGTATCACTAATGTTGATTTTTCAGTAAAAGAATATCCACACACTTCACAAGAATGTGGCTTTTCCCCAGTGTGAGTTCTCATATGTATAACTAAATTTGATTTTTTAGTAAAAGAATATCCACACACTTCACAAGAATGTGGCTTTTCCCCAGTGTGAGTCCTCATATGTTTCACTAAATTAGATTTATTAGTAAAAGAATATCCACACACTTCACAAGAATGTGGCTTTTCCCCAGTGTGAGTCCTCATATGTTTCACTAAATTTGATTTATTAGTAAAAGAATATCCACACACTTCACAAGAATGTGGCTTTTCCCCAGTGTGAGTTCTCAAATGTATCACTAATGTTGATTTTTCAGTAAAAGAATATCCACACACTTCACAAGAATGTGGCTTTTCCCCAGTGTGAGTTCTCATATGTATAACTAAATTTGATTTTTTAGTAAAAGAATATCCACACACTTCACAAGAATGTGGCTTTTCCCGAGTGTGAGTTCTAATATGTCTCACTAATGTTGATTTTTGGGAAAAAGAATATCGACACACTTCACAGGAATGGTGCTTTTCCCCAGTGTGAGTTCTCATATGTCTCAATAATGTTGATTTTTGGGAACAAGAATATCCACACACTTCACAAGAATGTGGCTTTTCCCCAGTGTGAGTTCTCATATGTGTCACTAAATGTGATTTTTTAGAACAAGAATATCCACACACTTCACAAGTATGTGGCTTTTCCCCAGTGTGAGTTCTCATATGTGTCACTAATGTTGATTTGTGAGAAAAAGAATATCCACACACTTCACAAGAATATGGCTTTTCCCCAGTGTGAGTTCTCATATGTATTACTAACTTTGATTTTTCAGAACAAGAATGCCCGCACACTTGACAAGAATGTGGCTTTTCCCCAGTGTGTGTTCTCATATGTATTACTAACATTGATTTGTAAGGAAAAGAATATTCGCACACTTCACAAAAATGTGGCTTTTTCCCAGTGTGAGTTCTCATGTCTCCTTAAGTGTGTTTTTGAGCACTAGAATATCCACACACTTCACAAGAATGTGGCGTTTCCCCAGTGTGAGTTCTCCTATGTTTCACTAAGTTTGATTTTTCAGTAAAAGAATGTCCACACACTTCACAAAAATGTGGCTTTTCCCCAGTGTGCGTTCTCATATGTATTACTTTGATTTTTGAAAACAAGAATATACAAACACTTTATAAGACTGTGGCTTTCCCTTTTTGTTTTATTTTACTTCAGTCGAAGTTCTCAGAAATCAAGGGGCCCACAACCAGGGGCTAACACTTGAACTCTATATGAGATACATAGATATTCGAATGTTCTGTTTAAATTCTTTATCTCTCAATCACAGTGTGAGTTCTCATATGCTTCAGTAAATATGATTTAAAAAAAAAAGGATATCCACACACTTCACAATAATATGGCTTTTCCCTTATGTATATATTCATAACTAAATTAAATGTTCAGTGACCAAGATGCTCACTACCAAGTTATAAACAATATGTCATTTTATCCAGACTTTTCAGTTTTAATCTGGAGTTTTTTTTATGCAAGTCAGATTTTATGCGAAATAAATTTCAATTGTTTTAACTTTTCATTTATTTGATAAAAGATATATTGTAGTGTAAAAGTTAAAATATTCTCTTTTCTAAATTAGCAGATTTTTATGAAATGTTAAATTCGATATCTCATTATTTATAAAAACATTAAACAAAAATTCACAAATTTAAATATGATGTTCGCATCACTATTTGCTAAACAATCCAGATAAAATAACTCTTCTCACATGTATGTATAATAATGTTGTGTTCAGGGTTTTTTTGTTGTCTGCCACGTAAGGAAATAATTGCATATAGAATAATAATAATAATAATAATAATAATAATAATAATAATAATAATAATAATTATGTATAGAATACTGTTTCAGGATAAGGATGATCACTTAATATTCAGTAAAACCATTCTAGCAGGAACATCTGCAAATAAAAAATAAATGAAATTTGATATTTTTATATAATTTTTTATTTTAAGCGTGCCAACAAAACAAGAAACATAACTTTATAAAACATTTAAAAATCACAGAAATAAACACTTCATTCACATTCATATTGTTTTAATGTTTAATAATATTCATAGTATTTTGTAATAGATAAATGAATTATGCAATTAATAAAGTAAAATAAACAATAATAGATTAATAATTTTAGGTATAATAAGCATACAACTACCATCGTTGCTACTGAACAAAAGACGTCAAATAACAGATCTTCACATGCGGACTGTTTCCAGGAGATTTAGTGTAACACCTGGGTCGGTCCCACGCCAGCTGATCGTGTTATAATATTGTTTAAATGTTAATATATAAGGAATTATTCAATAAATCGAAATAAACAATAATATAGTAAGAATTTGTAGGAACAATAATAATATTGTTAATAATAAACTAATATATTGCTAATAATATACATGCAACTAGCATAGTTGCTACTGAAATTAATAAAAAATATATTGCTAACCATAGAAATATATTAAACAATAATACAATAAAAGTGAATTTAAATACTCAGTAAATTAAAATTAATAATACAAATCAATATATAATCTAGTTACTTAGCAAGGGATACTAACATGGTCTTTTCAAATAGTTTCCGTTTTAAATAAAATGTATGTAAATATAGCCACTTATTTATAAAGTGTTTGATATTAAACTGGATATTTTCCTACATGACATATTTGTTAATAGTGATAATAGCGAATTTAATACAACAGAATTTTAAGAAAGCAAAGTTTTCATTCATAACGAGGTCCCTGAACAGAGAATTAATGAAGATCAACAAGTCAAACAAGTTAATCTTTGTTTCTGAATCTTGCTGATATTTAAGGTGTTTTGTGTAGACAGAGCGGCGACCACTGCTGACTGCAGTGAATTTGTCAATACAACCAGCTTATTAACTACTTTAAAGCATTTCTCTCTTTACCGTTGAATGTTTTCAAGTCTACAGCTTTGAATAGAAAGGTACTGGAATATGATGATGTATTACAACGAGAGTATTGAATAGAACAGAGAATTGATGAAGAGTAACACTAGATCAACAAGTCAAACAAATTAATCTTTGTTTCTGTATCTTGCCGATATTTAAGGTGTTTTGTGTAGACAGAGCGGCAAGCACTGCTGATTGTAGTGGATTCGTCCTTACAGCCAGCTTGTTAACGAGTTTAAAGTATTTCTCGTTAAACTATGCTAATTCAATTAACCCTGAGTATCCCTATTGCACTTAATTATACTTTACGGTTTCTATGCAAATTTTACTCAGCCATTAAATTGAGGTTATAAATAAAGGTTGTAAATAAGATGTATGTGTTTAAATTGAATCACAAATTTAAAGCCTTTTTAAAAGTTATGTTTTACAGAATAGTAAAAAAATCGTGCAAATTGCAAAGAAGTTTTAAACTGATATTTTGTTTCATATTACGGACCATATGTCGGTTGCAATAAAATTAGCTATTGTGCAGATTGGTGAAACTTTGTTTTAATTTTTCATCTACCACTATCCATTTTGTTTGTAGTTTATGATGGTCAGGCTATAAACGTCATAAAATTAGTTTTGAGCTTTTAAGAGCTCTTTTGCAGAATAATAAAAAAATCGTGCAAATTAAAAAGAAGTTATAAATTCATATAATTGTTACATGTAAAATACCAGACGTCGTTGACGATAAAGTTAGCTAATGTGCAGGTTGACAAAGTCTAGTTCTCATTTTCAGCTGCCAATATCCATTTTGCATGTGATTTATGATGTTCAGACCATATGGTATGACGTCATAGATTTGGTAATGGTGTAAGAGTTGTATAGAAAATACATCAACAGTATCTTGGACAAGTTGTATTATGTGTAAGGAGTGTGTAACAGCTCACCTGCCAAGTCGATTGGTCCTTAAAATATTTAGGCGTTATATCAATATATATATAGGCTTACCTAACATTTCTGAGGTCCTGGATATGACCCTAAACTATATCCGATGGTGAGGCCCCAGCTTGCAGGCCTTAGGGAGTGTGGAGCCACCCTTTAATTCCCATTGCTCCCAGGTCCACTCTGACCCGGAGTGGTAGTACCTGTTAGGGTTAAAATTTGTAGGGGGTGTATCAATACAAATTCATCTTCACATAATAATCAGACAATATATATTGTGCAGCTGTACTTCATTGTTTATTGAGCATTGGATTAGATAGCCTTACCTAACATTTCTGTGCTGGCACTATACAATTTTGTGTGTGGTTTATTAAGTGCAAACTTAAGAAGTATGAAGTCATTTAATTAGAACTAGAGCAGAAGTTGTTTACAGGAGAGACTTTATAGAATTTTATGATCTCCACAGAATATGTTCTTACAAAGTGCTGAAACATGTTGGATTTAAATTTACGACCCCAGTTTTTAAGAGTTTGTAACAGTTACTATTTTTTAAGTTGTTTTTACACAATAATTAATATATTTTTTCAAGTTTAAGAAAAGTTTTAAATTATTATATGTTTTGGAGTCAATGAAAATTTTACGTTTGAAATTTTATATACCCACATTTCACTAATGTTTTTTTACACTCGAGGATAAGGGTCGATTAGCATACATGTTTATTTTGGACTTGAAAATGACGATATTATAGTCAGCTGGAAAGAAGGCAAATGGAAGAGTGTGCATTCTAAGAAAGAAACTTTGTTCATGTAATCTATGTTTATGTTTAGGCACAGATAAAGAGTGGAGGAAATTATTGATAATTTTTTTCAGCTAGACGAGTGTTTCTCATGAAAGTTTGGCGAGAGGGACTATAAACTGGAGCTCAGACGAGCACTTGCCATGAAAATAATGATAAAGCAGAGACAGGCTGTGAGAAAGAATTTGCAGGGGAGAGAAAATGGCATCACCCACTAGACTATGAAGTCTACTTTTAATTTGGTTAAGGCAGGGAACATGTGTTGGAATAGATACATCGAGATCATTGCCAAGACTGCTGCGAAGAAGGTGGGCTCTCTCTACCCTGCTAGAAAGTTACTTATACTTGAAAATATCCTATACCTCTACAAAGCTAACATTCGCCCATGTATGGAGTATTGTTGTGACATTTGGGTTGGTGCATCTGCTACTAGTCTCTCGCTTCTGGGCAGGGTTCAAAAGAGAGTCGCCAACTTGATAGATCCTGAACTTTCATCTAAGCTTCAGCTGCTGTCTCATCGACAAAATATTGTATCCCTCTGCTTGTTTTACAAGTATTTTAATGGTGGATGATCTGACGAACTACAAGCTATTGTACCCCCTTAATGAAAATCCTCCTGACAAACCTGACAAGCAGCAAAGTCCCACCCCTACACAGTAGAGATCCCTAGATGTATGAAAGCCTTCTACTCTAATTGTTTCTTTCCCAGAACTGATAGACTTAAAAATTCTCTTCTGGCTTCCTGCTTCCCCAACTGTACTGACATGCAGAAGTTCAAGTGTAATGTGAACTGACATCTTGTTGCCCCACTCCCCATGTAGTACCCCTGTGGCTTATGTCCCTGATAGTAACTCCCTAAGAAAGTGACAATGTGTCTTGTTTGGGGGGAAAATGTAATAAAATTTATTTTTTTAAATGGTAAACGCGTAGTTTTCCACTCAAAATGGCTGCCGACTGTGAAGTCCACTTGCACATTTTTTTATTTAAAATCGGGGTACTTATGCAAAGGTTGATCCACACACACACAGACACACACATTAAATAGGCGGTGCTAGTGCACTTAAGTAGGCTCTTTCTACCGTGCTAGAAAACTACTGACACCTAAAAGTATCATGTACCTCTATAAGGCCACCATTCGCCCATGTCTGGAGTATTGTTGTCACATTTGGGCTGATGCATCTGCTACTAGTCTCTCACTTCTAGACAAGGTTAAAAAAAAAGAGTCGCCAACCTGATAGGCCCTGAACTGGCATCTAAGCTTCAGCCTCTGTCCTATCGACGAAACGTTGCATCCCTTTGCCTGTTCTACAAGTATTTTAATGATGAATGCTCTGACGAACTGCAGACACTTGTGCCCCCACGACGCAGACACCCTCGACAAACCCGACAGGCAGCTAAATCCCACCCCCACACAGTAGAGATCCCTAGATGTAAAAGATCTTTCTACTCCAGTAGTTTCTTCCCCAGAACCGCTAGACTCTGGAATTCCATTCCAATTTTCTGCTTCCCTAACTGTACTGACATGCAGAAGTTCAAGTGCAACGTGAACCGACATCTTGCTGCCCAAATCCCAACATAGTGCCCCAGCAGTTGCTGCCCCTAATAGTAGTAGCCCTGTACACCAAAGTGGCAATGCGCCTTGTTTGGGGTGAAAATGTAATAAAATAAAAAATAAAAAAAATAAAAAAAATTCCAAGTTTAATTAAAGTTGTATGATATGTTTTTTTTTATTCAATTGTAAGGTTAAAGTATAGAATAGGTACAAAACACCCTCGCCCCCTCCCATGTTAAGGATGGCTTTTAAAATAATAACGTTATTATTTCAGCACGGATCAATAAGTGCACTAGTACCAAATAAAACAATTAAAAACCGAAAAAAGCAGTTTTTGCGTTCAGTTGTTTAACAATTCAACCAACTTCGAATCAAATTATTGCGTTTATGTAAAACATTAGCATTTTTGCAGAAATCACGTAAATTTTACTTAAATAAACACATCTTGGTGCTAATGCAGACAGTGATCTGCGCTATTTTTTTAAATCATTTAATTAAAGTTTCATGATATTTTTGTTATTCAATTGTAAGGTTAAAGTACAGAATAGACCCCTCTTCACATGTTAAGAATAGCTTTTTATAATGTAATTATTTCAGCACGAATCACTCTCTGCATGAGTACCCACATTTTTATTGACGAAATCAATATTTTTTGGATTGCAATAAAATTAAACCTTTTTATGTTTAATATTATTTTAAAAATCAATAATTTTGAGGGAGATTGCAAAAAAACAAAAAACAAAACTGTTTCAGATTATTTAAAAAGTTATTGAATGGGATTTTTTTAATGCTTAAAAAATAACTTACCTTTCATAACTTATTTTAATATTTAAATTTTACTTAAATAAACACATTTCGGTCAATGTCAAGTTTCTTTCCAACTCCTCCAAAAAACTTTAAAATGACAACTTGAATAGCTTTTCGGTGATGCTGAAAACGAATATCACATTTGAATTTGGGGCAGATAAGTAGTTTTCATAATATGAAGAAATTACTTTTTCAATAAGTGGGGGATCACTTTCCTATATAAAAGTAACGTCAAATGAGCACCCACTTTCTGGTCACTTAGTAATTTCTTCATATCATAAAGCAATTTTTATTTGTGATATTCGTTTCCAGCACCCCAAAAAACCGGCGTTGTTTTTTACTAAGAGATTCGTTCATTTTTTTAGGTTTCAAATTTATTTTATATGACGAAATTATTAGGCGAGGCGGGTGCTTTTTTTACGTGAAATTTATATAAGACAGTGAGTGAGCCAATCCAACCCTTTTTAAAAAGTACTTTCTTCATATCATGAAAACTACTTACCTGCCCCAAATTTAAATGTGATATTAGTTTTCAGCATCATTGAACACCCAGAAAAGTCGTCATTTTAAAGTTTTTTGAGGAGTTGGAAAGAAACTTGACATTGACCCACATGGTCACATTTCATATATATTTTATTCACGAAACCAATATTTTTATTGGATTGCAATAAAAAATAAACTTATTTTAATATTTAAGATTATTTTAAAGTTGTTGAATAATATTATCGTAAAGTGAAAAAACAACCAAACTTACCTTCCTTTCCAGGAATTTAATACGAAAAGAAAAATCGTTTTTCTTTTGTGTCCAACGCAGAAAATGTGTTTGTTTGTTAGGATTTCTTAATATAATCTTTAGTAAATTGATACAAATTTTGTTTTGTGTGTCCAATTCATTAAGCAATTAAATATATGAAAATATAAAATAATCAAAATTAAAAGATGAAAAACACGATTTAAACGTGAAATTATTATAAGAAGAAAAAAATCAACTGCTTCAGAACAAAGAACTTATGTTCATCTTAAAACGGTGTAATCATTATTTTGTTCCTCGTGTAAAAGATTGAACATTTCATTATCATTTGGATTAGTCGAACTACTGTTTACATCCAAGATGAGAACATTAATCCAAATAATCCAAATATAAAAAAATGTAAAACTAAATATTTCACATAAACAATTCAAAAAAGAAGGAATTGAACAAATAGCGAAGTCAATCAAATAACAAAAAATAGATTTTAACCAACAAGAAACAAAACAATAATCACATGATTACATTATGAAAATTGCGACTTATTTTTATCAGATTCAATTCCGTTAACTTTACGATGACCTTAACTTATAATTCCAGACATAAACCTGATGTTTTACATGCAATCAACGACTAAGGATGAAAGTGTAGTACCTGTTTCTAGTTTGTTTGCGCATTTCAGCCATGTGTCGCGTTATCACATTTTTGGTTTTACTTAGCATGTTTTCCGCCCTCCCATGTATTACCACCTCCTTTGATAGAGAAGTACCGCAATGTTGTAAAATGTTACGACACTCAAATGTTAATACGAGAAAAATCGATATCTAAGAACATTCAGTAATTTGCTTGCACCCTACTTGATTATATATATATATATATATATATATATATATATATATATATATATATATATATATATATATATATATATATATATATATATTTATATATATATATTTATATATATATATATATATATTTATATATATATATATATATTTATATATATATATATATATATTTATATATATATATATATATTTATATATATATATATATATTTATATATATATATATATATATATTTATATATATATATATATATTTATATATATATATATATTTATATATATATATATATATATTTATATATATATATATATTTATATATATATTTATATATATGTATTTATATATATATATATTTATATATATATATATATATATATATATATTTATATATATATATTTATATATATATATATATTTATATATATATATATATTTATATATATATATATTTATATATATATATATATATATATATATATTTATATATATATATATATATATATATAAATATATATATATATTTATTTCTTTTTCAGCTAATTTTAACCTGCAACCTCTCTCCCACAGAAGAGACGTTGCGAGCCTATCCTTGTTTTATCGTTATTTCCATGGCAGGTGCTCGTCTGAACTCCAATCTCTGGTCCCTCCTCGCCAATCTTTCACGAAAAACACCCGTCTAGCTGAATCCACTGTGAAAAATTTCCCCCACTCTATATCTGTGCCTAAATCAAAACGCGGATTCGATGAACAAAGCTTCTTTCTTAGAACTGCACGCCTGTGAACCCTGTTCCGTCTGCCTGCTTCCCTCCGGACTACAACTTGGATGTCTTCAAGTCCAATGTTAACAAATTCCTAATGAACCGCCCCCTTAATTAAACACTTCATCAAATCTCCATACTAACGTAATGTACTTGCAATAACCCTTATCCCTGAGTGGCTTCCGGGCCTTGATAAGTGGTGATCACTGTGTAAAAAAAAAATGATGAGGATTATAATTACTGACAAAAATCAAGACTTACTAATGATTTTAAGAAGGTGAATGTAAATATGTTCACTAGACGATCTGTAAAACGTTAAATACTGAATGCTTCAACAAATGTTGCGAATGTATACAGAAAGAACAGTTGAAATAAGTCATACAAAATCCCTTATGACTGTGTAATTCCTACGGCTACGTATTAAAAACTGATCTACTAAAGCTGGCATCGTTATATGAAACACGAAAGAATACGAATCAACCTTATAGTAGTAGTATTAGTAGAAATGAGTGTTTCCAACGATGTAACGTTAAACAGAGATGAGAGGGAAAGATAACGAAATACGAAAGTCGTTTGTACGACATGGAATTAGAAATTGGAATCCTAGGAAGATCGTAATCATACTTAAATGATGTAATTATATGGTAATTATAGGAGTAACTAGACTCATTAACAAGAAACTGAAAAACTAACTGGTAAATATACCCGAGGAGAGGAAATTGGAAATCTATCTGGCAAATATACCCGGTGACAGAAAATTAGAAAAATACCTGCCAAATATACCCGGTAACCTGAAATAAAATGATATTTCCTTTTGAAAAATTTAAATCATTCAAGTCAATGTAAGTGTATGATACGCATTTGAAAACATTATTTTAAAACAACATAATCTATTGTAATCTATTGAAAATAACTCACATTATCCTAATCTGAAAATATACTCACTCTATGACAGCTTCTGTAAAAAAATACCATGCACGGCCCATTAGGTCTGTCAGAATTGGGGGGGGGGATTACACCCCTAACAAAAAACTTCGAATAAAATATAAAACACTCGTAATTTCTCTTTTTAAATTAGGTTGTTAATGGAATATGTTGCATGAGGGACTGAACAGGAGTTTTCACCGGCTGGAGTTACGCCCCCTTACCATAGTCAGCCCAAGGAACGCCTAGATCACTGTGTTTTGTAGACTGTTTTAATTATTATCAAACTTTTTGTTGTGTTTTTTTTTATGTTTTTATCTTCTGTTTTTATTATTGAGAAAAGGGAAGATGTTGCATAAGGAACTGAACAGGAGTTTTCACCGGCTGGAGTTACGCCCCCTTACCGGTGTACTTATGTTTGGCAGATGTAAATAAAGACGCCATTTTTACAGAAGCTGATCTGTCGTTATGTCTTATTCAATCTATTGACATCCTCGATAATGACACAGAATATACTTCCAAAATAAACTATTAAAGTTGTTTAAAAATAATAGAAATATAATTTTTATTTAAAATAAAAAATAGTGTTTACAAAGTTGTTTAAAAATAATAGAAATATAATTTTTATTAAAAAAAAATATTGTTTACAAAGTTGTTTAAAAATAATAGAAATATAATTTTTATTTAAAAAAAAATAGTGTTTACAAAGTTGTTTAAAAATAATAGAAATATAATTTTTATTTAAAAAAAAATAGTGTTTACAAAGTTGTTTAAAAATAATAGAAATATTATTTTTATTTAAAAAAATATTGTTTACAAAGTTGTTTAAAAATAATAGAAATATAATTTTTATTTAAAAAAAAATATTGTTTACAAAGTTGTTTAAAAATAATAGAAATATTATTTTTATTTAAAAAAAAATATTGTTTACAAAGTTGTTTTAAAATAATAGAAATATAATTTTTATTTAAAAAAAAATATTGTTTACAAAGTTGTTTAAAAATAATAGAAATATAATTTTTATTTAAAAAAAAAATATTGTTTACAAAGTTGTTTTAAAATAATGAAAATATAATTTTTATTTAAAAAAAAATATTGTTTACAAAGTTGTTTAAAAATAATAGAAATATAATTTTTATTTAAAAAAAAAATATTGTTTACAAAGTTGTTTTAAAATAATGAAAATATAATTTTTATTTAAAAAAAAAATATTGTTTACAAAGTTGTTTAAAAATAATAGAAATATAATTTTTATTTAAAAAAAAATATTGTTTACAAAGTTGTTTAAAAATAATAGAAATATAATTTTTATTTAAAAAAAAAATATTGTTTACAAAGTTGTTTTAAAATAATGAAAATATAATTTTTATTTAAAAAAAAATATTGTTTACAAAGTTGTTTAAAAATAATAGAAATATAATTTTTATTTAAAAAAAAAATATTGTTTACAAAGTAATTTTTAAAAAATAGTGTTTACAAAGTGCCTGCGTGCGTTCATGCAGATATCTTTTACGTAATAAAATCAACTGAATTTTACGAGTTCATTTTTTTTTTCAAACTTTAAAAATCTATCAAAATTTTTTTAATGGTTCAATTTTTAGAATATTTTCAGTTTCAACGTGCAATACTATGCTCTTTCCAATAAACCGAATACAATATTCTAGGCAAGGTTTTTTTTCTTAATTTAAAATGACGCCAGCTTCTCTGTTGAAGTTTGGGAAAATGAGTAAAAAATTAAAATATACAAAATACTGTTAAAAACCCACCGATTATATGTCAGCCTATGTCACGGTAACATATATTTAGCGACTTTCCAACAGTATTTTTCTAGTGTTTATTTATAACCCCTTTTCCCAAACTTACCGTGAGAGAGAGAGAGAGAGAGATAGATAGATAGAGAGAGAGAGAGAGAGAGAGAGAGAGAGAGAGAGAGAGAGAGAGAGAGAGAGAGAGTCGGGCGCCATTTTAAATGCTCCAATACATCGGTAAAAACTGTATCTTGTTCGAGCTGAATTAACATGTTACATTAAATAAAAACACTAGAAAATTATCCAGTTAGAAGTAACTTAACTTGCATTTGATAACATTTATTTGTTATATATTTGTTTTTGACAACGTTTTCGAATCTATGTGTAGAGTAATAATACAAACCCAAAAAGTGTTTTCGACATTTAAGAAAAAAAAAAAAAACTAAAAATAGTCGATGACCGACATTTAAGAAAAAAAAATAGTCGATGGTCTCCCTCCATATTCTCTTTATTAAAAAACACATTCTCTTTATTAAAAGAAGTCAATTTATTTATTTATTATCCCTAAAAATCGTAAAATTTGTTTTTTCTTAAAAAAAAAAACAGTACTTCGCTTATTAAAGTCTGTTTTCAGACGAACAAAAAAATTTATCAAAGCAAATTAAATATATTTATTGAATCGTTTGAATTATTTAATGTGTTTTTCATTTGAATTTGTCTCTCAACCAATTCAACGGAGTATGTGATAATGTTTTATTGATGTTACATGTCTGCAATTCAAATCTGCTTCGAATTTCCGGTATTTAAAACTGTTATAATAAGCAACGTTGTCACACTCTATTTTTTTAGTTGAAGCTACAATTTTGAACTTGCAAACTGTTCTGATAACTTCCGTATCACTATGTATTTGCTGTAGTAATCCGCAATGACCAGATAGCTTTCAGCATCCAAAGAGAATAAGTATATGCCTAGATAGGATTATAAGAGTAGTTGTTGATGGGCCGAAATCAGAAACTCATAGTATTAACGCTGGCGTCCCTCAAGATTCCATCCTGCGCCCAACTCTCGTCTTAATCTTCATCAAGGATTTCCCAAATCACATTCTTAGATCATTTGTAAGCATTTATACAAACGACACCGCAATTTATGGCAACACTTCAAAGGCCAGCAATGACCAATATATTTTTATTCTCTTTTATGATCTTGAGAACTCGGTGCAATGGGGAAAAAGGTGGCTGGTAAATTTTAATCCATCGAAAACCAAGCTTCTCTTCTTTCGTCATATACGCCCTGACCCCAATTGAAATCAGTGACTCTCATCTTGGGGAAGTTCTTTGTCTTGACAAGATTCTTTCACTCTTGATCTGAACTGTTGGATAAAAAAATGGTAGCCTTCAAATCAAATGTAAACAAATTCTTGTTGAGTCGTCACAATAAATAAGCAAATTCTACCAAATTTACACAATTAATGATCACTGCCATACGGCCTTATTCATTAATTCCTATCCTCACGTTGCCTTCGGGCCTTGATAAATGATGACCCCCAAGTAAAAAAAAAAAAATGTATTGTCTAAATTCCATATTTCGTTGTTTGTGTTATTCCTTATTTGAGTTGTTTATGTGAAATATTTAGTTTGTCAATTTTTAATATGATGATTATTTGGATTATTCAAACTGCTGTTCTCATCTTGGATGTTAACAATAGTTCGACTAATTCAAATAATAATGAAATGTTCAGTCTTTAAAAACTCATTTTTGATCTTAATATATTTTTTAATAAATTAGACACGCAAAAGAGAAATTTACCAAATAAATACCCAAAGTATTGACAAATATAATCAAAACTTGATAAGAAAACAATTCGGCGCCCTAAGTAACGGACATTTTTACACGAGGAACGAAATAATGATTACACCGTATTACGATGACCTAAATCCTTTGTTCTTTAGCAGTGGATTTTCCCTTTAAATAATTTCACGTTTAAATCGTGTTTTCCAGCTTTTAATTTTGATTCTTTTATATTTTCATATATTTTATTTCTTAATGAATTGGACACACAAAGCAACTGTTGTATCAATTAACAAACAAAACAATTTTCTGTTTTGAACACAAAAGAACAAAGAATTCAACTCGATTTTTTTTCGCATTGAATTCCTGGAATGAAAGGTAAGTTTCTTCTTTTTTGTTTACAATTCCAATAAATAACTTTTTAAATGAACTTAAATATTAAATTAGGTTTATTTATTTATTTATTTTGCAATCCAATAAAGATATTGATATTGAGATAATGTTAATTACGTGTATTTATTTAGCAATTAATTAAAAAACATCTCTTAAAAATTAATTATTTTTTTCTACGAAAGAGTAAAAAAATCCTCAAATATAAATTGTTAATGACCCCCCCCCCTCTCCAATATTTTTATATAAAACCAAATACAGGGTGTCCGTAAAGTTACTATACAGTTTTACAAGTTAATAAACCTGTAAATAAAAAATAAATATTAGCTATTAATACAAATATAATACAATAAAACAATAAGACTGTATAGTAACTTTACGGACACCCTGCATAATAAATATTTAAGAAAACCAACAACGATATTTTTACGGTATTTTTCATTTAGTAAATTGTTTGGTAAAATTTCGAAATCACAAACAATGATCACTAACTGACCATAAAGTGGGTGCTCACTTTACATGGAATTTATATAAGAAATTAATAACACATTCTAAAATCTTAAATATTTATTATTTTTTTTTAATTCCTTCTTTGCAGATGTATTTTAAAGCTTCGTAGATGTATTTTAAGGCTGTTGAAAGGTGATTTAAATAGGAAAGTAATCCCCCATTCTAAAACCTTTAATATTTATTATTATTTTTTAAGTGTTTCTTTGCAGACTTCTTAAATAGTTTTAAAAAAAAATAGGGTTTGAATTTTTATTGTGTAAACTATGCTGGGTTAGAATCTAAAGATTTCGCAAAATATTTTTGTTGTTGTTATTATTATTATTATTATTATTATTATCATTATTATTATTATCATTATTATTGTTATTATAATTATTATTATTATTATTATTATTATTATTATTATTGTTATTATAATTATTATTATTATTATTATTATTATTATCATTATTATTATTATTATTATTATTATCATTATTATTATTATTATCATTATTATTGTTATTATAATTATTATTATTATTATTATTATTATTATTATTGTTATTGTTATCTGAGTAGCATTCTGGGTTCTGCATTCAAACATCAAGTCATTCAATAATAAAAATAATTCTCAAGACACAACAAAAAATAATCATTAAATCAATGTTTACTTTTTAAAATTACAAAAACAGGAAAAGTACCAAGTACCCATGTGTGCTTATTTTTCTGAGCCATTCGTAGGGTCAAAACACTAATTTGCTACATCTGGTCTGGTATAACTACCACAACTATCTTTGTCATAGACAGAATTCAAGAAGAGTCACAATTTAATAACAATGTTGCATCTTTATGTTTTACAAGTATTTCAATTTCGAGTATCTTTTTACATGGGGATCACCACTTATCAAGGCCTGTAAGCCACTCAGGGATAAGGGTTATTTTGTGTACAATAATCAGTGGGATAATGTTGTAGTAAAAGTTGGTATTGGAGATTTGATAAAGTGTCTTACTTAAGGGGGCGATTAATCTAATAACAATGTTGCATCTTCATGTTTTACAAGTATTTTAATTTTGAGTATTTTCTGTCTAAATTCATAGAATTAGATTTTATTGAAAACAAGCTGTTACTGGTCGCATGATTAAATTGCTTAAAATTTAGTCGAGTTGCTCCAATCTGTCTCCATTTTGACTTCTTTTTTTTACATAGATGTTAGGATGCCCCTTGGCTAACTTCAACTGGGCCAGCATTTGCCCATGTATGGAGTATTGCTGTCATATTTGGGCTGGTGCATCTGCTACTAGTCTCTCGTTCCTAGACAAGGTTCAAAAGAAAGTCGCCAATCTGATAGGCTCTAAACTGGCATCTAAGCTTCAGCCTTTGTCCTATCGACGAAATTTTGCATCCCTCTGCCTGTTCTACAAGTATTTCAATGTTGAATACTCTGGCGAACTGCAGACACTCTCGTGTCAAGTCTTTATAGGAACTAATGATCAATGAACGGTACATTTCTTTTTGTCTTCAATACTTGTGTATTCTATTAACATCCCCCTTTTACATTTTTGTGCCTTTTTCATGATCGGCTGAAAAAACTTCAGTGAAACTTTTCATTCTGGCTTTATATTTTCCTTCCCAATTATTAGAGTTTCGACATTTTGACAAAACATATTTATAGAAAAAAAAACATAATTGAATTATTACTAACATCTGTTCCCAAAATAGTTCTATGGTTGTTAACACGAAGATGTTGTATTATCGATAAATATCACATTAGTGATTAATTCACCTTCCAAATTTTTTTCTCAATTGGGCTGTTTTGCAAGAGTTTCGTATCATAGGTTTATTTAATTTGTAGTGTTATTTCATTTGTAGGTTTATTTAATTTGTAGTGTTATTTAATTCTCATCCAAATTTATTCCCGGCCCAGTCATCGTGTTGCATGTTTTGCAAGAGTTTAGTATCATAGGTTTATTTAATTTGTAGTGTTATTTAATTCCCATCAAAATTTATTCCCGGCCCAGTCATCGTGTTGGCTGTTTTGCAAGAGTTTAGTATCATAGGTTTATTTAATTTGTAGTGTCATTTAATTCCCATCAAAATTTATTCCCGTCCCAGTCATCGTGTTGGGTGTTTTGGCAAGAGTTTAGTATCATAGGTTTATTTAATTTGTAGTGTTTTTTAATTCTCATCCAAATTTATTCCCAGCCCAGTCATCGTGTTGCGTGTTTTGCAAGAGTTTAGTATCATAGGTTTATTTAATTTGTAGTGTTTTTTAATTCCCATCCAAATTTATTCCTGGCCCAGTCATCGTGTTGGGTGTTTTGCAAGGGTTAATCATCTTGGGTTTATTTAATTTGTAGTGTTATTTAATTCCCATTCAAATTTTTTCCCGGCCCAGTCATCGTGCTCGGTGTTTTGCAAGAGTTTAGTATCATAGGTTTATTTAATTTGTAGTGTTATTTAATTCCCATCCAAATATTTTTCCGGCCCAGTAATCGTGTTGGGTGTTTTGCAAGAGTTTAGTATCATAGGGGTATTTAATTTGTAATGTTACTTAATTTCCTTCCAAATCTATTCCCGACGCAGTCATCGTGTTGGGTGTTTTGCAAGAGTTAAGCATCATCGGTTTATTTAATTTGTAGTGTTTTTTTAATTCCCATCCATGGGTGTTTTGCAAGAGTTTAGTATCATAGGTTTATTACTTTCAAACTGAGTATAAATGTTTTATATAATGTTTCAATCAATTTATATAATTGTATAATTTTATATGCAAATGATTAAACGTTTTAATAAATTTATATAATTGTATAATTTTGTATGCAAGTGATTAAATGGTTTTATCCATTTATATAATAGTATAATTTTACATGCAAATTATTAAAAGTATTAATCCATTTATATAATTGTATAATTTAATAGGCAAATGATAAAAGGTTTGAATTCATTTACATAGTTGTATAATTATTATGAAAATGATTAAAAGTTTTAATCATTTATATAATTGTATAATTTTATATGTAAATGATTGGATTTTTTTATTCATTTATATAATTGTATGATTTTGTATGCAAATGATTAAAAGTTTTAATCATTTATATAATCGTACAATTGTATATGCAAATGATTAAATGTTTTAATTCGTTTATATAATTGTTTAATTGTATATGTAAATGAGTAAATGTTTTAATTCATTTATATAATTGTATAATTTTATATTTAAATGATTAAATGCTTCAATTCATTTATATAATCGTATAATTTTATATGTAAATTATTTATTGTTTTGATTCATTTGTATAATGGTATAATTTATTTGTAAATGATTATTTGTTTAATTCATTTATATAATTGTATAATTTTATATGCCAATGATTACATGTTTTAATTCATTTGTATAGTTGTATGATTTTATATGAAAATGATTAAATGGTTTAATTCATTTATATAATTGTATAATTCTATATGAAAATGATTAAAGGTTTTAATTAATTTATATAATTGTATAATTTTATATGCAAATGATTAAAGGTTTTAATTCATTTATATAATTGTATAATTTTATATGCAAATGATTAAATGTGTGTACGTAAAAAGATACTCCATAATATGTTTGTAAATGGTTTAGGTAAAGAATGTATAGATCAAACAGAAATGTCGGTGTAGTTATTTTAAGTATCATCTTATCAAAAGAAAACAGTTGTACGAGTATTCCTCCTTAAAAAAGCATTTAAAGGAATTTTAAGTATTAGGGAAGATTAAAATAAGTTTATTATACATTTATGTTGATTCGATTTAAATGGCACACTGTGAGTAGGAAACGATTGATTAATTTCTCCCAAGAGATTTTAACTTATAATGCACTCCTTAATTATAAGGAAGTTTTTGTATTCAAATTTGTTAATGCTTTCTAAGCTCAGCAAGACGTATGACCTTAAACCCCTTCATTTTATTGTATTACTGACACTTTATTTTAATATAATTACTGACACAGCATTGACTTTCAACCAAATGCTGGCTGATAGCAGTGTGTCCAGTTGAAGAGGAAGGGAGACGCAAATCTTATCCTTCCTTTTTTTTAAATTTAAATGGATGGTCCTGCTTTATCCGGATCTCTAAATGCATTAAATCACGCCCCACAAAATCAGCATCACATTGGAATTTAAATTGATAAACAACATTACCGCAGTTGACATAAAGCACAATGACTTTGCGCAAAAAACAGATAGGTCTAATAGTATACACCAAACCTAAGGAAACAAGTTATAATCAAACTAACAATGTGTTTTCCAATTATATACATTTCCCAAAAAGTAATTTGAAATAAAGAATACATTTTAAAGCATAATAATTTTGATAATTTGAAATCTTCATTTTTTAATAAGATCTTCTGGATAAGCATTTTAATGAATATTTTCCTGGTCCTATCTCTTTTCAGAGTAAAGTCTGCTAGGTGGATAACTCCTGAGAGCTCTATGAATCAAAGTATGAATTAAACCTGGCTTTCGTTATTTGGGTAGAAAACGTTCACAAAAGTTTGTTTCATGTAAATGACAGCGATAGTCAAAGGAATGATCAAATCTCAGTTTGAAATTCTCATTCAAAGTAAAACGTATTAACGTGTCATAACGAATACCATGTAAACGGAGACAATTTTCTTCAAATAATTAAAACGTAAAAGAATGAATCAATTCAGAGTCTGGATGTTAATGAAATATTTTACCATTTAAGATAAAACAAACTGAATGCAAATACTAAAAAATTGAATTTCATTTATTTTTTATTTGCAGATATTCATGGTTGAACAATTTTGCTGAATTTGAACTGTTCATTTTTTATAAACATGAAC
Source organism: Euprymna scolopes (assembly GCF_053919585.1). NCBI lineage: Eukaryota > Metazoa > Mollusca > Cephalopoda > Sepiida > Sepiolidae > Euprymna > Euprymna scolopes. Next base: position 196,904,103 of record NC_136527.1, on the reverse strand, counting down.
TGGTCAACAGATGTATTTGAACTGATCATTTTTTTATGAGCATTTACGTATTTCAACTGATCCTTATTTTTCTAAACATTTACTGGTGAAAAGACGCATCTGAACTGATCATTATCTTTATAAACATTTACTGGTGAAAAGATGTATTTGAACTGATCATTATTTTTCTAAACATTTACTGGTGAAAAGATGCATTTGAACTGATAATTATTTTTATAAACATTTACTGGTGAAAAGACGCATCTGAACTGATCATTATTTTTCTAAACATTTACTGGTGAAAAGATGTATTTGAACTGATCATTATGTTTATAAACATTTACTGGTGAAAAGGTGTATTTGAACTGATCATTATTTTTCTAAACGTTTACTGATGAAAAGATGTATTTGAACTGATCATTATTTTTCTAAACATTTACTGGTGAAAAGATGTATTTGAACTGATCATTATTTTCTAAACATTTACTGGTGAAAAGATGTATTTGAACTGATCATTATTTTTATAAACATTTACTGGTGAAAAGATGTATTTGAACTGATCATTATTTTTATAAACATTTACTGGTGAAAAGATGTATTTAAACTGATCATTATTTTTATAAACATTTACTGGTGAAAAGATGTATTTGAACTGATCAATTTTTTCTAAACATTTACTGGTGAAAAGATGTATTTGAACTGATCATTATTTTTCTAAACATTTACTGGTGAAAAGATGTATTTGAACTGATCATTATTTTTCTAAACATTTACTGGTGAAAAGATGTATTTGAACTGATCATTATTTTTCTAAACATTTACTGGTGAAAAGATGCATTCTTGTGAAATATGTGAATATTCTTGTTCTGATGAATCAGATTCAGATTAGAACTCACAGTTCAGAAAATTTATATTCTTGTGAAATATGTGAATATAATTGTTCAAATAAAACAAATTTAGTAATACATATAATAACTCACAGTGCAGAAGATGCCTATTCACGTGAAATATGTGAATATTCTTGTTCTGATGAATCAAATTTAGTGACACATATGAAAACTCGCACAGAGAAAAAGACATATTTATGTGAAGTATGTGATTATTCTAGTTCCTGAAAATCAGATTTAAAGTCACATATGAGAACTCACACTGGCGAGAAAACATTCTTGTGAAGTGTGTGGATATTTTTTTCTCTAGGAAATCAGATTTAATGGAGCATACTAAAGCTCACAATGGCGAAAAACCATATACTTGTAATATGTGTGAATATTCCTTTTCGCGGAAATCAAATTTAGTTATGCATATTAGAACTCACATTAAAGAAAAGCCACATTCTTGTACAATGTGTGCATATTCTTGTTCTAAATAGTCAGATTTAGTGAAACATATGAGAACTCACAGTGGTGAAAAGCCATATTCTTGTAAAATATGTGATTATTCTTTTACTCAAGAGTCACATTTAGTTATGCATATTAGAACTCACAGTGGTGAAAAGCCTTATTCTTGTAAAATATGTGATTATTCTTGTTCTCACAAGTCAACTTTACTGATACATATGAGAACTCACACTGGTGAAAAACCATATTCTTGTCAAATGTGTGATTATTCTTTTACTCAAAAAACAATTTTAGTGCAACATATGAGAACTCACAGTGGTGAAAAGCCATATTGTTGTAAAATATGTGATTATTCTTGTTCTCAAATGTCAACTTTACTGACACATATGAGAACTCACAGGGGTGAAAAGCCATATTCTTGTAAAATATGTGATTATTTTTGTTCTCACAAGTCAAATTTAGTGAGACATATGAGAACTCACAGTGGTGAAAAGCCATATTCTTGTAAAATATGTGATTATTCTTTTACTCACAAGTCAAGTTTAGTGAGACATATGAGAACTCACAGTGGTGAAAAGCCATATTCTTGTAAAATATGTGATTATTCTTGTTCTAATAAATCAAATTTAATGGCACATATGGGAACTCACAGTGGGGGAAAGACATAGTCTTGTATATCGTGAATATTCTATTTCTAAAAACTCAACCTTAGTGAGACATATGAGGACTTGCACTTCTACAAGTCGATCAAATCAAAAATAATTTTACGACATAAAGAATAAGGAAAACTTTCCCAAAATAATTGAAATAAAATCCAAAGCAGAGTTCATGCACTCTACAATAAAACAACTAATAGTAACACCATGAATAACTGGATAAATACATTAAAAAAACATAAAAACGTTTTTTCACAACATATCCAAAAACAGATTGGTTCAACATATCCAAAAGGCAGATAGGTTTAAATTTCTAAAATCATGCTGAAAAGAAGTTCATTGCAGTAGTGTACGAGGAACACATAAGACGTTCATTTCCGAAATTTGTTAAAATATATAAAAACCGATATTCTTATATTATAGATATTTTTGTAAAATCAACTTTCTTAATAAAGGATTATCTTAAAATACTTCCATACAAGAATACACTTCATCCGTACATACACACCAGCAATAAGATTATATAATAGGGCAATCAAACAAATAATATCATAAAAATGTCTGCTGTGAACTAAAAAAAAACAGTCGGCAAAAACACCAATAATTTATATTGCAGTAAATTGACCATATATGCAAACCTATTCCAATAATTTCTATTTAAACAATAATGGACCTATATCACTACCAACACCAATAATTCTATCCAATAAAACTGAACGTATATGACAACCAATACCAATAATTTAAAGATGCAAAAAACTGGACATATATGACAGCCAACACCAATAATTTCAAGATGGAAAAAACTGGACGCATATGATAAGCAACACCAATAATTTCAATATGCAAAAAAATGGACGCGTATGACAAGCAACACCAATAATTTCAAGATGCCAAAAACTGGACGTATATGACAGCCAACACCAATAATTTCTATTGCAATAAACTGGACGCGTATGACAAGCAACACCAATAATTTCAGGATGCAAAAAACTGAACATATATGACAAGCAGAACCAATAATTTCAAGATGCAAAAAACCGAACGTATATGACAAGCAACACCAATAATTTAAAGATGCAAAATATCAATTTCTTTTTTTATATATTTTTCATTCCAATTTTTAATTAGATTTTCAACTGTTTCTTTTCTTTAATTAAAAGATTGTAAATAAAATTATTTCTTTAAATATATTTTTGTTCGTTTATTCATTCAAGATTGAAAGTCACAGATAAATAAACATTACATTTGAAAATTCAGTAAAGAAATGATTATTAAAATTTCTCAGTTGTATCTTTGTGAAACATGAACAAGTTTATGACACGTGTAAAATGTGCAGATGTAAACTTTCTAAACCCGTAAACTGTATTTCGTTATTTTTATCAGATTATCATTTTACCATTCTATGTCCAGTATCAAAAGTTGTAATTCAGTGCAAGTCAATCATTGTAAGCTTTCATTTCCGTACGGCAGAGGTATTTGTATCTTAGAGTAAACAAAAAATCTTGGCCGAAATGATATTTTCCTTTTGTTTTATTCGACTTTTATTTTGTTTTATGCGATTGTATATGGACAATTTGAAAATCTCGCTGGAAAAAAAAGCACAAAAAATTATGTTTAAATTTAAAATTTCGTACATTAATTGAACCTTAAATGATGAATAATCATCATTTCCAGGCAACTCTAACATTGTAGAAATGTTCACTAAACCGAAGTCTGACTGATATGGTTGCAAAAGATTTATTTGGCACTACGGGGTCACAGAGAAGACATCCATAATGATGAGAGAGAAACAGTCCCACAGGCGACTCACCAATTTCATCCAGGACTAGCTTGCTATCGGACCCCATCATGAACTCCACACCTTGGACGAAAAGCTTACATGGCTAAAACGCAACACAGGACTCATACTACCAAACCATCCTAACCGAGATGAACTAGAGGCCACCACCAACGTATTAATCCGCTATGCCGACATCATCGGTACTGAAAATGGCGACAAGGGCACATTCATCGGCCCCATTCAGATACCAACCAACGGCCAATCACGCAGCCAAAAACAACATCCAATTGCCCAAGCCCTGGAAGAGGAAGTCAATGCCGAGATTGGCCGCATGGCAAACAAAGGCATCATTGAAGCATGCAGCGACCCCAAAGGTTTCAACAGTCCAGTATTTGCCGTACGTAAGAAAAATGTGTCAATTCGTATTGCTGCAAACTTCAAAAGCGCTAAACAAGGTGCTAGTCGACCTGGACCCCTACCCAATACCCAGGATGGATCACCTGCTCAACAAAATCGGCAAGGGCAACAGGTATTTTGCATCCCTTGATCTGCATAGTGGATATGGGCAGATCGAAATAGATGAGCAGGACCGGCACAAAACAGCCTTCATATGGAAGGACAAATGCTACCAGTACACTCACCTGACCTTTGGTCTCACTTCGGCCAGAGAAATCTTCTCCCGTTGCGTAGCAGAGGCTTTAGCCACGGTCACATCACGCAGCAACATATCATCTTACATCAACGACAACCTGGTGCATGCTAAGACGTTCAAGGACTACATCATCGCGCTAGAACAATTGTTCATGGCCCTCCAAAAGTCTGGACTTAAACTGAACCCAGACAAATGCTCCTTCCTCGCACCTGAGGCAAAATTTTTTGGCCGCATAATAAACAGCGAAGGGTTCAAGGCCGACTCCGAATATGTCCGTGCCATAGGAGAAATGAAACCCCCAACCTCAAGAAAGGAACTCCAAAGTCTCATCGGCCGCCTGGTTTGGATCAGACAATTCCTTGAGACGTGCCTTCATGAACAGATCAAATCGAGCATGTTCACAAAACTCATGACTCCTATACACGAGCTCAACAAAGCCAACAAGCCATTCCACTGGACCGAGAATGCGGACAGAGCATTCGGGAAGATCAAGACTTCTACATGCCCTTCACGCTCACTACTGATGCCAGTGATGTCGCATGCGGATCAATCCTGATGCAAGAGTCCAGCAGCGGGAAGAAGAACATTGTCGCAGTCGCGTCCCACTCCTTCAATACAACAGAGCAAAACTGGTCCACAACGGAATGCGAGGCATATGCAGTGAAGTGGGTGATACTGAAATTTGACTACTTTCTATGTAACCGTCCCTTCGTTGTGTTCACCGACCACAGATCGCTGACATATCTTGACCAACGAGAATTCAATAATGCAAAGATACGAAGATGGCAGGACGAGATATCGTGCTACAAATTCTTATTAGAATACGTGGAGGGCGAATCTAACGTTTGGGCGGATATGCTCAGCAGAGGCTGTGGACAGAAGAAGATCAAGACTCTCAGCGACCCCAATCCAGCAGGAAGGACATTCACACTGGATGGCTCGAGCTTACGCATCTACGTCCCATCATGGTGCATCGGTGACATCGACAGTCTGAAACTTATTCCCAAGATGCACACACCCCGGAACGCCCACACACAAAGACGCATGAGCGACGCGTTTTTCGCATACCACACCGACTCCTCCATTCCTGCTGAACAAATCTGTGAACACCTGGATATTGCAACTGAACAACAGAAGGATGAGACCCTGGCCGGAATCATACACGCACTCCAAGCATCATACTCGGACGGTCCACAAATTGATCCCGATGACCACCGAGCTAAGTTGTTCAAGAGAAAACTATATCAATTCTTCTTAGAACCGGGAACCACGGTCCTAATGATAAGAGACCACACACATTCCTCTAGGCTGATCGTACCATACAAGCTCAGACCCAAATACCTCCATCAAGCAAACGACGCCAACAACCACTCAGGCATAACACGGATGCAGGAACTCCTCTCCAGTTACTGGTGGGAATCCAAGAACAACGACATCAAGGCTTATGCTGATTCCTGCATCACATGTGCAAAATGCAAGGGAAATTATGGTAGACGCACCCGCTGGCCCATGGGCCACTGCAAGAGACCTTTTGAACTCATCTTTGTGGACTTTGTCACAATGCCCAACTCAAAGGGAAAAAGGTATATACTTACAATACTGGACAGCTTCAGTCGGCACCTCATGGCTATACCGTGGCCTGTATCAGTTCTTCCTACGACACAGAGAAATCCCACGCATAGTGTCCTCCAACCGAGGCACACACTTCACAGGGGAAGTCTATCGACAGTTCTGCAAACAAATGGCCATCACACAGGAACTGCATTGCCCTTGGCGCCCACAGAGCTAAGGGAACATAGAGAGACAACACCGGACAATGAAGAACGCCATCTACATGCTGTGTGAAGACAGGAATTACGAGTGGACAGATGTTCTCGAATCGGTTGTGTCATCCATGAACGCCACAACCAACAAGGCCACCGGTGTCTCCCCGCATTTCACAATCACGGGTCGCCACCCTAGCATCGGCTTGCCAACACCCCACAGAAAGGAAGCCAGGAGCGATGACCCAGGTGCATATGGCATGCAAATCAATGCCCTGCTAAGACAGGTTCATCACCATGTCGCCCTGGCCAATGATGAAGCAGATCACAAAATGGAGAGCCGCGCAAAGCACTTCTCCCACAAGAACCCACAAGGTCCTACTTCACTGCCCTCAATCAGCCACGGCCCAATCAACACACATGCAATGGATAGGAAGCTTCACTATATCCAAAACCAACAGCATGATGTATCAAGTACAAGATGAGAGCGACATCACAACCTGGATACACCGGGCGCACATCTGACAAATAGCACCACGCCCACCGCACCTGTCTATCACAGACCTCCCACCCCCACCCAGTATCACCGACGAACAGCAGCCCACAAACGGCCCCACATGCAATCCTGACGAGAATCGGACGCCATCCTCACAAGCCAGTCAACCCAGGAGATTACCAGCCAGAACAACAAGAGGACAACTCCCTACACGCTTCAGAGACTTCGTCATGTAAATGTGATCGAGATCTGGGGGGGGGGCATTGTTATATCGCAAGATCCCCACACAGTTACATAAACGAAGCACAGGACGAGGAGGAACTATGGAACAACAATGGCGGCGCGGAGACAGATATCGTTTGTCGGCAAAATGTTCAGAGCCGTATTAAGCACACATCGGGGCGTCAAAACACATCCACTCCCACACCCACATCAACAGCATAACCCGCAAATCATCCGGGGGAAAACACATTAACGGCATCAAATAAATTAGGAGTAGAAACATTAATAATACACCTGACAACCCCTCTCACATACACTTCAAACATAAATAGTTAGGTCACGGAGTACGGTCGCGATGTGTTTGCCACATAAGCTGATTCGCGATGTTTACAGCTTTGATGGGATGTATACAACTGAATATACCTCCAAATAAGCGAATCCCTGAAGTGTGGTTAATTACGGAAAACTAACACAAATAAAAAATACGACAGCCATTTTGGCCTAGGAGCTGCTATGTCCTCTACTACGTTCGCACTTGCTATATAAATAAGCCGACCGTCAGAGAAAGGAGTCAGTTACCGGCAGACTGCCAATCAGAGCGGATCGCCTCGCTGACGGTATCAGCAGCAGCAGCCACGCCAGTTCTCCTCAGCTCTTCCCAGCAGCGGCAGCAGCTATGCCAGTTCTCTTCAGCTCTCTCCAGTATCAGCAGCAGCGGAAGCCACGCCAGTTCTTCTCAGCTCTTCCCAGCAGCGGCAGCAGCTATGCCAGTTCTCTTCAGCTCTCTCTGGTATCAGCAGCAGCGGAAGCCACGCCAGTTCTTCTCAGCTCTTCCCAGCAGCAGCTACGCCAGTTCTCTTCAGCTCTCTCCAGTATCAGCATCAGCAGCAGCCACGCCAGTTCTCCTCAGCTCTTCCCAGCAGCAGCAGCCACGCCAGTTCTCTTCAGCTCTTTCCAGTGTCAGCAGCAGCAGCCACGCCAGTTCTCCTCAGCTCTTCCCAGCAGCAGCAGCCACGCCAGTTCTCTTCAGCTCTTTCCAGTGTCAGCAGCAGCAGCCACGCCAGTTCTCCTCAGCTCTTCCCATCAGCAGCAGCCACGCCAGTTCTCTTCAGCTCTTTCCAGTGTCAGCAGCAGCAGCCACGCCAGTTCTCCTCAGTTCTTCCCAGCAGCAGCAGCAGCAGCCACGCCAGTTCTCTTCAGCCCTTTCCAGTATCAGCAGCAGCAACAGCCACGCCAGTTCTCCCTCAGCTCTTCCCAGCAGCAGCAGCAGCCACGCCAGTTCTCCTCAGCTCTCCTTAGCAGCAACAGCAGACACAGGTGATCCCCTCAACTCTTTGCAGCAGCAGCCACAGCCGTTCCCCTCAGCTACTTCCAGCAGCATCAGTGGCAGCTCCCCTCTCGGCGACAGCAGTTGATTCAAAGGTGCTTAGTCACCTATCACTGTTCGTTCCCTGAGACCTACCACCAGAGGACTCCAACCTACCATAACACTTGGATCCCTATTCCGGCCTTCTTGACGCCTAGTAGACCGTGTATATCAATTCACCTTAACCCTAAATAAAGGTTTGAACTGAATTACTTTGCTTGTTCTCCTTGCTTCGATACGCTCGTGTTATTATATAACATTTTTTTTTGTTTTATATTATATTATATTATATATTGAATTATTTAGACAACTATTGTCATTTTGGATGTTAACGGTAGTTTGACTAATTAGAATAATAATGAAATGTTCAGTTTTTCTGATTTTTATGTTTTCATATAATTGAATTTTTATGTTTTTATATATTTTAATTTTTATGTTTTCATATATTTTAATTTTTATGTTTTCATATATTTTAATTTTTATGTTTTTATATATTTTAATTTTTATGTTTTCATATATTTTAATTTTTATGTTTTCATATATTTTAATTGTTATGTTTTTATATATTTTAATTTTTATGTTTTCATATATCTTAATTTTTATGTTTTCATATATTTTAATTTTTATGTTTTCATTTATTTTAATTTTTATGTTTTCATTTATTTTAATTTTTATGTTTTCATATATTTTAATTTTTATGTTTTCATATATTTTAATTTTTATGTTTTCATATATTTTAATTTTTATGTTTTCATATATTTTAATTTTTATGTTTTCATATATTTAAATTTTTATGTTTTCATATATTTTAATTTTTATGTTTTCATATATTTTAATTTTTATGTTTTCATATATTTTAATTTTTATGTTTTCATATATTTTAATTTTTATGTTTTCATATATTTTAAAAAATTTTAAAAATATTTTCACATATTTTAATTTTTATGTTTTCATATATTTTAATTTTTAATGAAATAGACATACAAAATAGAAATTTACAAAAGATATCGAAAACAAGCTTTAATCATTGACAAATATAATCCGAACTTGATAGGAAAACAATTCGATACGTTTTACTAATAAACAGACATTTTTAATCGAGGAACAAAATAATGATGACACCGTGTTATTACGATGACCTTAAGTTCTTTGTTCTTTAGCAGTTGATTTTCTATTTAAATGATTTCGTGTTTTTGATTTTCTTATATTTTCATATATTTTATTTATTAATGAATTGAACACACAAAACAAAAGTTGTATCAATTTACTAAAGAAATCCTAACAAATTTTCTGTTTTGAACAAAAAAGAACAAAGAATTCAACCCGATTTTTTTTCGTATTGAAACTGGAATGAAAGGTAAGTTTTAAAATATTTTTTGTTTACATTTCTAATCCGATTTTTTTATTCATTTTTTTTTTTTTTTGCAATAAAAATATTGATTCTATATAATTTATAAGAAACGTGAATATAAAATGTGAATTTCCAATTTATTTGGTTTATTTTTAATTCATGGGATGAGAAATAAGTGTTTTTTTTTATTTGTATTTATTATAGCACTATCAGAATTTTTGTAGGAATTTTTGACACCCCTAACACGAAACTGCGAATACAATATAAAAATCTCGTAATTTCTCTGTTAAAAGTGGGTTATTTATTTTCTTTATGGATTATACTTCCAAAATAAACTATTACAGTTGTTTTAAAAGTAATAAAAATATTTTTATTTTTTTTTAAAACAGTAATGAATTTTCCGAACTCAATATTTTTCAATTTTTAAACTCAATATTTTTAAATTTTTAAATTTTAAAAATCTATCAAAATTTTTCTATTGATTCTATTTTTACGATATTTTCAGGGTCAATGTGAAATTTTATGTTCTTTCCAATAAACCGAATATAATATTTTAGACAAACGTTTTTTTTTTTTTATTCACGGTTCCCCCCCCCCCCCCCCCATCCCAATTGTTAAGTGTCTATTACAAAGTAAATACTTAATTTCGACCCGGATAAGTACATAATTATTTACTCACAAATTGAAGAGAAAAGGTCAATACATAATATATTCAAATTTAAAAAAAAACGGACATCGTGTTCTTGTAGAATTTTACCTGTAAAGTTTGAAGTTTAAAACCTTTTTTTAAACCACGTTATTTGTTTTTTCTTTTTTCTTTTTTTTTTTTAATGGAACCTTGGTCCTTGCTCCTTTAATTGAAAAAAAAATTAGGGCTTGAATTACATTTTTCGAGGAGTTATAAGCTTGGAAAGACAGGGGGTCGAATAATTCACGCCTCCAATTTTGTAAATGTCTAATAATAATTAATTTCGACTCGGATAAGTACATAATTATTTACTCACAAATTGAAGAGAAAAGGTCAATACATAATATATTCAAATTAAAAAAAAAACGGACATCGTGTTCTCGTCGAATTTTACCTGTAAAGTCCGAAGTTTAAAACCTTTTTAAAAAAAAAACACGTTTTTTTTTTTTTTTTTTTTTTTTTTTTAATGAAATCTTGGTCCTTGCTCCTTTAATTGAAAAAAAAAATTAGGGCTTGAATTGCATTTTTCGAGGAGTTATAAGCTTGGAAAGATGGGGTGGAATTATTCGCTATTTTCACAAAAAATTCTGATACTGCTGTTATATATTTGTTTTTGACAACTTTTTTAATCTATGCGTACAGTGTACGCATAGATTAAAAAAGTTGTCAAAAACAAATATATAACAAATAAATGTTATCAAAGGCAAGATAAGTTACTTTTCTACCTAAATGTTTATTCAGCTTGAAAAACAGTGTTTACCGATGTATTGTAAAATTTAAAATTGTTCGCGACTCTCTCTTTCACACGGTAAGTTTGAGAAAAGGAGTTAAAAATAAAAAAAATATATACAAAATACTGTTAAAATCCACCGAATACATGTCAGCCTATGTCATGGTAACATATATTGAGCGAGTTTCTAACAGTATATTGTCTACTTTTTTTTATTTTAACTCCTTTTCTCAAACTTACCGTGTGAAACTTCGGGCGCAATTTTAAATTTTCAAATACATCGGTAAACACTGTATGTTTTTCGAGCTTAATAAACATGTTACATTAAATTAAAACACTAGAAAATTATATCCAGTTAGGTAGAAAAGTAGCTTTTGCCTTTAATAACATTTATTTGTTATATATTAGTGTTTTTGTTTTTGACAACGTTTTCGAATCTATGTGTAGAGTAATACAAAACCATTTGTTCTTAAAAAGAAAATACTTTTGTGATTTCTGAGACCCGTAAACACAATAATTCAATTCAAAGAAAACTGATCACAAAAATAAAAAATAAAAAATAAAAAAATAAAACTAATTTTCCGATATTTACTTGTTAAATGATTATCCAATTATGTTTCTGTTCTATTGTTAAAAATCTGATTTTTAAGTTAAATTCGAATTTTACGAGATGTTACTTTATTAAATTATTAGGTGGAAGTAGAGAATAGTTACAAAACACTTTCCTCTCTCCATGTTAAGAATGGCTGTCTGAATAATAAGGTTGTTATTTCAGCATGGTAACATAAGTGTACAAGTATCTAATTATGTTAACATATTTTTTTCTGTCTACACTTACCTATTAAGTCGCTAGAGAATTTCGTTTGATTTTGTATGTTTTATCCCATATTTAAAATTTTAGAATGGGGATCACTTTCTTTTATAAAGTTTACATAAAATGATCAAATATTTATTGGCCATCATTAATTATCAGTAACTTAATGAAGAAAAATATATTTGTAAATCTTTCCAATGTAACCCAGCGTTGTTTACTCTCTAAAAAATAAATAAATAAAATAAAAATTTATGTATTTTGGCTATTACGTTTCAACAATTAAAAAAAAGTATCGTTCAAAGACACGACAAATAATAATGAATATTTAAGATTTTAGGACGTGGAATCACTTTTCTACATAAATTTAACATAAAATAAGCATGGATTTAATGACCAGCTAGCAGGCAATAATACCTGTAATCATTTGCAGTTTTCAATTTCTTGTTGAATGGGGAAGAGATTGGTGCCTCATATCATTTTTTCTTAATTTTGTTGCTTTCTTACGTTTCATTTTGTGTTGTTATTTTTTACAAATAGTTTTTATTTTTATTATTTTCAAATAATTATTTGGGATTTCACTTAACAAATTATTTAACCAAAGATATCGTAAAATAAAAAGATTCGGTACAGATTTGTTAAAAGTAAATAAACGCTTTAAAATAAGTTAAAACAAAAAAATCTCATCCAAGTACGTAGAAGAGTTAATCATGTTTCCTATAATAACAATCATTTGCTATAAATTTGTTTTTTATCCAGTTTTTCGACTACAAAATGTACCTTTTCATGTATTAAATTGTTAGATGAATGTGCAAATTATTTAGCAAGGACTCCCTTCCCCATGTTAAAAATAGCTTTCTAAATAATAATGCTATCTATAATATACATCTCACCTGTCTGTTTAAATGTCTGTATGTATGTTTGTATTTTGCTTAAAACTTTTGTCAGAGACGACAGTTGTCACGAGATAAGAATCAGTGTGACGCTTGTTGTCTCGGATGACAAATATCGAACAATTGGACCAAAAACATTAATTCCTTCACCCTCAACTGGGCAGTTTTCTAAATGGAAGGATCGATTTTTTGCGAGCTACTTTTGCAAGTCATCATATCGGTTGGATTGACTTTGCCTAATTTTAACTTTGCGAACTTCCGGTCACGTCATGGAGTAGTGGTATGACGTCAGATTTCCTTTCACTTTCTTTTCCGCCTTCACAGACCGTGGGTTGTAACTTGCCTACTACCACTTTTTTCTCTCAAAACAAACCTTGAAACACTCGGGAAACGCTGGGCTAGTAATTAATAAAGAGAGGTGGTTTTTATTATTTCAAAAATATATAAAACAAACAAAAAATAAATAGGATGATGCTTAATATGAAGTTGAATATTAAAATGTAAGAAAGCCAACAACAATGTTTTTATGGTTTTTTTGTTTATTAAATTGATAGGCTGAGATACAGATTAGTTAACAACACATGAACTCTTATCCCTCCTTAAAAAATGTAAGAAAACTAAAACATATACCCCCCCCAGTAATTGTTGCAAAGATTGAAAACTGTGATCGATTATATGTCTGGCTGACTGCCACTGGCAATGGAGTAGGTGCTCATTTTATGTTGGATTTATATAGGAAAGTGATCTCCTACTCTAAATTCTAAATTATTATTTTTTAATTCCTTTAAGGCTGATATTTTTCAAAGCTAAAATAGATTGTGAAGTTTTTAGCAGGTAAACTACGCTGGGATAGATAGCAAGTATTTACTAATATATATATATATATATATATATATATATATATATATATACATATATATATATATAATAAATTACAAAAACTTTATATGCCAAAGTACATGATGTTGACAATTTTGTATTTTATTCCTTTACATCAATTGATCTGTACAGTTCTTGACAGTATCTGTTTCGTAGCGCAAACTCAATCACTTGATTATTATATCAATTAGTGAATCTATTATGCCCTTAACTCATCAGAAGAAATCGCAACAATCAATCCACCAAAAGGAATTAAATGTGATACGACATGGTTAAAATCCAAAATTTAGAAGAGAATCTGCAGTTACCTTTATATTTTTCAATTACGCCATTTTGGATTTTAATCAAACAAAATCATTGAATCCTCCTCTACGTACTAACCATTTAATTAATTTATGAATATTCTGAGAAAACATACTATTTAAAAATAACTAAAATTAGTAATTTTATTAATTCTCATTTAAGTCTACCTGCTTACGAGAATAATTTGCCTAATTTTAACTTTGTGAACTTCCGGTCACGTCATGGAGTAGAAGTAAGACGTCAGATTTCCTTTCACTTTCTTTTCTGCCTTCACAGTGGGTTTAAGCTGGCCTACTACCACTTTTTTTGTTGCTTAAAACATACCTTGAAACACCCGGGAAACGCTGGGTATGCAGGCTAGTAATTAATAAAGAGAGGCGGTTTTTATTATTTCAAAACAGAACAAAAAAGTAGAATGTATAAGTAAAAAGCCCACTCTTCGAATTTATAAATTGAAATTTAAAAAAATATACCCCATCCCCATTTTTATATAAAAACAAACAAAAAATAAATAGGATGATGCTTTCTTAATATCAAACATGGATTCTAATATTAAAATGTAAGAAAGCCAACAATATGTTTATGGTGTTTTTGTTTATGAAATTGAAAGTTTGAAATGCAAAATAGTTAACAACACATAAACTCTTATCCCTTCTTAAGAAATGAAAGAAAACTAAAACATATGAACACCCCCTTTCAGTAATTGTTGCAAAGATTGAAAACTGTGACCGATTATATGTCTGGTTGACTGCCACTGGCAGTGGAGTAGGTGTTCATTTTATGTTGTATTTATATAGAAAAGTGATCTCCTACTCTTAATTCTAAAAATACTTTTTTAAATTCCTGTAGTGCTGATATTTTTAAAACCTAAAATAGATTTTGAAGTTTTTAGCAGGTAAACTACGCTGGGATAGATAGCTAGTATTTACTAATATATATATATATATATATATATATATATATATATATATATATATATATATATATATATATATATATATAATAAATGACAGAAACTTTATATTCCAAGTACATCAATTGATTCGTACAGTTCTTAACAGTATCTGTTTCGTAGCGCAAAATCAATCACTTAATTATTATATCAATTAGTTAATCCATTATGCCCTTAACTTATCAGAAGAAATCGCAACAATCAATCCACCAAAAGGAATTAAAATGTGATACGACATGGTGAGAATCTGAAATTTGGAAGAGAAGCTGCAGTTACCTTTATATTTTTTAATTACGCCATCTTGGATTTTAATCAAACAAAGTCATTGAATCCCCTTTTATGGACTAACCATTTAATTTATGAATCTTCTAACAAAACATACTATTTAATAATTACTAAAATCATTAATTTTATTAATTCTCATTTATGTCTACCTGCTTACGAGAATAATTTCACCAAAATATATGTCATAAATTCAAGATCAATATACATGTTTGGTCAAGATAAAAGTGTATTATCTGTTCTTCAGATGCTGCACTTCCATTTCTTGTTCTCTTTCGATGGAGGAGAAATCCTTCACGACTGAGACAATTTTTATTTTTGTACCTTTTCTCCACGTTAAAAAACGACCCTGGTGTCTAACTCTGTCCCGTGGGGAGGCATAGTAAATAGATACATGTCCTAATATATGAAATTAAAACTAATTTACAAAAAAAGGGAACCCCAACTATACGTACTAACAATCTCGATCTATGAATCTACTACCTAAATTTTCAATTAATAACTATATCATTTATTATTTCTAAGTTTTGCATATATACTTATGGAAATTATATCAACTAAATTATAAACTACTAAATATGTGTACAAAACCTAAACCTAGCTACAAAAAAGGAAAATGGAAAGCCACCTTTTCGTATTACCAAATTAATTTGTGGTCTCATAATTACAAAACATTCTATTTAATAATTAGTGAATTCAATGATTCTAAGTTGTGTATACATAATTTTGAAAATAATATCAACCACGTTATAAACTATCCTATCTTTTAATATATACGAAACTAATTTAAACTGCGAAAAAAAAACGCTTTATTAAAAACAGCTAAATCTCGTGACTACACAATTATCCGAAATAAAATGTAAATTACTTCAGAACTAAGTTAATCGCACCCGCCTACACAAATACTAATAATATTTAATATCCTACATTTTGAAAATTATCCTTACTTTATGCTAAGTTTAGAATAATTTGAGAATTCTTTTCAATCGTTTTAAATCGTTACATCATCTCCATTCAATTAATTTAATAAAATGCAAGTCGAGTTACTTCCCTTAGATCAAAGCCTCTAAGATTAAATTTATATATATATATATATATATATATATATATATATATATATATATATATATATATGTGTGTGTGTCTTTGAAGTTTTTAACCTTTAAAACTATACAAAAAATATTTGTTATCATTCGTTAGTAAACCATCTAGTCAAGTAAGTTATTAATTACCTGCAATCACTACATCAACTCGCTCTCGAATTTACTATAGTGTCAATACTTTATTTTTTAAGGGATCATCAGTTGTTTACCATGAAACACTGTTTCGGGGATTTAAAAACAAAACAGTATATTACATCATGGCTCCCCAGCAGTGTTGATCAAACACCACCACCCTTAATCTTAGGAAAAAGACATGTTACAAACATTTGATCCAATTTCCTATTCTTAATTGCAGTTACTAAGCTTTTCATACTATAAAAATGAATTTCTTACCTGTGTGATTTATCAATTTCCACATTTAAAATGGACATATTTTTTAATTTATCAGTCTTGTATTTATAAGATTACGGATTAATCCATTTAACTACTTATCACCCCCACTATGATTAGTATTTAGTATATTTACATTCTTATTTATTTAAAATTAGATATATAAAGTTTAAAAATATTTTTACACGTATACATTTTTTTATTTTATTATTATAATTTTATTTTATGTAATTATAAATACATTTTATACATTGCTAATATAGTTTGGGATTTCCTTTATTAATATAGTCTGGTTAATCTTAAACGATTCAAAAGCATCAGGATAACGAACAAATGCTTTGTGTAACTGTTTAAATATTTTATTTTTATCCCTACCTATATATATATTATTATTATTTTATTTTTTTAAAATTAATTTGCTAATTTTATCGATACAAAATGATATTACAATGGATTTTCAATCGATAATCATGAGTTTTAACTTAATATCTGCTAATGTAGAATTGTAAATTAATTAGTTACTTCCAATTACTCTAATGTGTTATTTATTTAACTATTTAATCATATTATAATCAATATTACTCTAATTTGTTATTAATTTAACTATTTAATCATATTATAATGAATATTACTCTAATTTGTTATTTATTTTACTATTTAATCATATTATAATCAATATTACTCTAATTTGGTATTTATTTAACTATTTAATCATATTATAATCAATATCAGCACCTTCAATTATTTCTATAGAAAAAATGATTTAATTTTTACATTTCTCCAATTTAACTTCGTTCTACATACGAACCTCAATTTTTAATAAACGTTTCGCGAAACTAATTTCTTATTTAAGTGTGATTTTTGTTATAATTATGTCTTCTAAAACACCAATGATTATAATACAAAGTTCCTACATCTTACGACATGTTATTATAATTATAATCAAATAAATGTTTATCAAATTTAAACATAGTATTAATTTTAATTCCAGTTAATGAGATTTATAAATATTGTTTAGACCTAATAATTCTAGACTATATCTGGTTATTCTTATTCTTAAATTCCCTCTACTATGAACTTAATTACATCCTATTTATAATTTTTTTATTTATTTAATATTTTAATTAAAATTTAATTAATATTTCGCAAATGAAGTTATGAACGTTGACATAATGAGTATATATATATATATATATATATATATATATATATATATATATATATATATATTAAATAATGTGTGGTCATGTATATTGGATTTAACATAGATATAAGTTATTATAACTATAATGCAATTTTTAACATACATACTAACTATTAAGTATATTTAGAAACACATATCAATCATATTTTAATCAACTTTTAGATCAATACTTGGCGCCGAGCTCTTTAAACTACATTTTTAATATTCTGATTTATACGATTTATTTATTAGATTATTTTATTTTATATTTTTTATTCTTTATTTATGTTTATTTATTGTTTATTTATGTTTATTTATGTGTTATTTATATGTAGATATTTTTTCTATTAATCCTTACTTTTGTTCTATGCAGTGATTTATCAAAGTGCATATAACACATATTAACATATCTTAGAAATTGTACTTATAAAGTATTTTACTTGTGTATTTATTTTTTAGAAAAAGGTATCGGCTTCCATACATCCACTCAGCAATGGCTGTACTCGAAAAAGCTCTATCGGAAAAAGAAAGACACGGCGACAGAGAACGTGTACCTTGGAAACGTCTCCAAATTCTTGTCACAGGTTTGTTAGATTTTTATTTTTTTTACTAGCAGGATTACCCTGTGTTGCCTGGGGAACTCGTAAGCAAGTTATTTTTATTAATGTTGTTATATGTGAGGTAATTCTTATCGTAAACGCAAAATAATGAATCAGAATAATAATGATCTATTTCAATTCACTGTATTAATATAATATTTGATTCTTTCTCCAATTATAATTGAATAATATAGATTTACTCAATTTTTATTTTTTTAATCCGTTTATTAATTTATTTTATTTGTTGATTTTGGGGGCCAGGATAAAAATTCATAGCCGGCGCGAACACATCGTGGGAATCCTACTTAAGATTTCCGAATCAAATCGTTTTTTTTTATCATAAAAAAAATTCTGTAAATATTTTTTTATTTATATATATATATATATATATATATATATATATATATATATATATATATATATATATATATATATATATATATATATATATTATTGGAAAACAAATTATGAAAATATTTTTTTATTTATAAATGTATATATATATATATATATTATTGGAAAAAATTATGTAAATATTTTTTTCTTTATAAATGTATATATATATATATATATATATATATATATATTATTGGAAAAAATATGTAAATATTTTTTATTTATAAATGTATATATATATATTATCGGAAAAATATGTAAATATTTTTTTTATTTATAAATGTATATACATATATATTATTGGGAAAAATATCAAAAAGTATTGACGGACTGATGTCGAAAAAGTATCGTAAAAACACACAACAAAGTACGGTAAATTTATACAAACACCGTGACAGCGAATTAACCCTAACCCTAACCCTAACCCTAACCCTAAACCCTAACCCTAACCCTAAACCCTAACCCTAACCCTGTCACGGTGTTTGTATAATAATACCCAAAGTACCTACTGTAAATGTGCCACGCATGTATTCACGTGTTCATAACTCTTAAAGGTGAAGGACGTCAAGGGCAGACAACTGTATTTAATCGTGCATTTTCTATAAAAAAAAAAGGCTGTTTTAAACTATTTTACATGCATAAATGAATAAAATATCTTTATTAAATGATGCACGATACTCTTCTGATTGATAATATTAGCTTAAAATAGTTTTGTATAATACGCTGATTTAATTAATACATGAAAAGGAAAACTTGGGATCGCTAAGGTTGTAATGCGTCTGTGCTATGTATTTCGTTGGAGAACGGTCATTCGTTGTTCTTGCGCAGCGGCGATACAATAGCCAATGAGGATTTTCCGAGGCGTTGTTATTGCTAGTTGAAAACTATTCCCAATACCCCGCGATGGCACCCAGTGCCAACCGCAATTTCTGGACACCTCTAAGGGGGTGTAAAAACGAAACTAAAAACATACAATATTTACATCCCATGCCTTACCTCCTTCTTCGCGAATACTAGGCTTACTTTTCGATGCTATTCTTTTTTCATGTGTAGTTACATTTTTCTCTTTTTTGTCATTTTATTTTTTCGTTTTATGTCGTTTTTATTGTACCCTTTTTCATTTAATATAATTTTTCCCCCATTATATCTTTTTTTTATTGTAAACTTTTTATTTAATATAATTTTTCCCCCCATTTTATCTTTTGTATATGTTGTTTTTTTTAACTTCAATTTATGTTTTGGTAAATTTTCAGATTAGGTTTACCTCCACAGTGTTCTTTTGAATGACGACAGTTATAGGTTTTCGATATGCTGAATACGAAATTCGCATTGAAAATTTGCAGAAATAAGTAGTTCTCAAGATATAAAAAGTTGTGTTATGCACTGTAATATTTGGCGGCCATATTTTTACGTGCGCCATAAACAAATCTACTCATCTATGATTAACACTGTACGTGCATAAAAAGATGGCCGCCAAAGAATACAATGCATAATACAACTTTTAATACCTCGATAACTACTTATTTCAATGCGATTTTCGTATTCAGCATAGTCGAAAACCTATAAAAGTTGTCATTTATAAGATAACTGTGATAGGTGTATCAGAATTTTTGTAGGAATTTTTGACACCCCTAACACGAAACTGCGAATAAAATATAAAAAAAAAACTCGTAATTTCTCTTTTAAAAGTGGGTTGTTTATTTTCTTTATGGATTATACTTCCAAAATAAACTATTAAAGTTGTTTTAAAAGTAATAGAAAAATTTTTTTTAAACAGTAATGAATGTTCCGAACTAAACTATTAAAGTTGTTTTAAAAGTAATATTTAAAAAAAAAAAAACAGTAATGAAATTAATTGAATTTTACAAGCTCAGTATTTTTAAATTCTTAAAATTTTACGATATTTTCAGGGTCAATGGAAATTTTATGCGCTTTCCAATAAATCGAATATAATATTTTAGAGAAACGTTCTTTCATTCACCCCCCCCCCAATTTCAAGTGTCTATTAAAAAGTAAATAATTAATTCATGCACCAAAGTTTTATATATCACAAATTGAAGATAAAAGATCAATAAATAATATATTCAAATGTAAAACCAAAAAGTAGTGTTTTTTAGAAATTTACCTGTAAAGTCCGAAGTTTAAAATTTTTTTTTGTTAAACCACGTTTGTTATTTTTTTTTTTTAATGAAACCTTGGTCTTTGCTCCTTTAATTGAAAAAAATAAGGGATTGAATTTACATTTTTCGAGTAGTTATAGGCTTGGAAAGACATGGGATTGAATTAATTCAATCCTCCCATTTTGAAATGTCTATCAAAAAGTAAATAATTAATTTACTCACCAAAGTGTTATATATTACAAATTGAAGATAAAAGATCAATAAGTAATATATTCAAATTTAAAACAACAAAAAAATGTAGTCCTTTTTAGAAATTTAACTGTAAAGTCCGAAGTTTAAAACCTAAAAAAAAACGTTTTTTTTTTTTATGAAACCTTGGTCCCTGCTCCTTTTAATTGAAAAAAAAATTAGAGCTTGAATTACATTTTTCGAAGAGTTATTAGCTTGAAAAGACGGGGTGGAATTATTCAATATTTTTCACAAAATTTCTAGCGGACCTAATCTAAAAAAACACAGATAGTTTTTTAAGTTTAAAAATGTTAAAAACATTCTCTCGTAAAATTCAATTGATTTCATTACTTAAAAAAAATGGCTGCATGAAGTTTATATATGTTTTCCTTCTGTCGTCACAAATATTATTTTGAAAAGCATATTTTTATTGTTTTTAGCCTTTTGGCCAAGATCAAAATGTAGTATCTGTTCTTCAGATGCGGCACTTCAATTTCTCCTTCTCTTTCAGTATAGGAGAAATCCTTCACAACTGAGACAATTTTTATTTTTGTACCTTTTCTCCACGTTAAAAAAACGACCCTGGTGTCTAACTCTGTCCCCTGGGGGAGGCATTGTAAATAGGTACATTAATTATCAGCGTGGTTGTTCGCCTAAAATAACCGTCCTACCAAAGCCAAGAAATATGCTATATTATCGACAACCTCGACGACGGTTTTCGGGTATGCTGACAAGGTTGTGGATATCTAATCTGAAAGCCATTCTTAACATGGGAATGTTAGGGGTGTTTATTCCGAGGACCGTTCTTAACATGGGGAGATTGGGGTGTTTATTCGTTGTAAGTATACCCGAAAACAGCAGTAAGAGAAATGCTTCATGAAGTTTTTTTTTTTTTACTTCAAACCTGGTAATCACTAAAAGGGACTATTAAAGGTAAAATATAATCCCAAAATTATTGAAAATGTGATTAAAATTTAAAATTAACCATGTTCTTTTACAAATTAAAAACCATCCCAGATGAAGGTTTAAAGTGATTAAATATATTTCATTGATATTTGTACAATTTAATGAGAATATCGAAAAAGGTTATATTGTACGTATCCGTTTTGGACTAAAGTTCTCTAAAAAATCATTTATTTGATAGAGTAGTTATTCATGTATTTAATTTTTTTTTTACATCGGAAAAATACGTTTTTATGACAGCGCACTGTAGATAGCCGTGTTTGGATTTTTAGAACAGTCAACGGGGAGATAACTCGGTCTAAAATCGAAACATGGCTACCTTTGGATTGGTATCATAACAAATTGTTTTTCTTTTCGCTGTAAAAAAATTTAAAAAAAACTACTTGATCAAATTAAGTATTTTTTTCCAGAGAACTTCATTCCATAATGGATACGTACAATATAAGTTTTTTTTTCGATATTTTCATTTTTAATGTCTTTATTAATCTATACAAGTACCCATTTTATGTTATAATTTAAAATGTAAAAACATTGAGCAATAAAAATGAAATTTTTAGTACTTATGTATTTTTGGTGCCAAGCTGAAATAATAACGTTATTATTTTGAAAACCATTCTTAATATGAGGAGGTGAGAGTGTTTTGTAACTAATTTATGCTTCCACATTACAACTTTATATGATAAAAAAATATCGTGAAACTTGAATTTAAACTGAAAAAATAAAAACTATATAAAAATAACGCAGTAACATCTGCCGTCATATGCATCCGAGAAAAATATCTATTGTAAAATTAAACCAAAATTTGGTGCTTATGCATTTTTGATATCGCGCTATTTTTAAATAGTTTTTCAGGTTAAATTAAAGTTTTACGATATCTTTTTTTTTCTTTTTTAGTTGTAAGGTGGAAGCACAGTATAGTTACAAAACACCCTCCCCATCTTAAGAATGGCTTTCAATGAAATAATACATAAGTACCGAAAATTTTATTTTTGTTGTTCAATATTTTTAATTTTCAATTATAAAATTAAACACATTTAATAATTTTTTAATCTTCATCGTGAATTTTTTTTTAAATTGTTAAACACCGTGGTTAAAAAAAATTAAATTTTAATCACATGATCACATTTTCAATAATTACGTCATTATATATTAGCCATTTAAACTTTGTGAAACATGTAAACAAACTTCTGCTCGATACCGGTGTTGACCTTTAAGAGTCCCTTTTAGTGATTATATGGTTCGAGGCTATTTGTACAACGAAACGGCGAATTTGTTTTACTGTACACATAGATTTTAAGAAGTTGTCACAAAACAAATATAGAACAAATAAATGTTATCAAAGGCAAGATAAGTTACTTTTCTATCTAACTGGATATGTTTTAGTGTTTATATTTAATGTAACATGTTTATTCAGCTTGAAAAACATAAAGTGTGTACCGATGTATTGGAAAATTCAAAATGGCGGCCGACTCTCTCTCTCTCTCTCTCTGAGTTTAGGAAAAGAAGTTATAAATAAAAAAAACAGTCAAAATACTGATAAAAACCCGCTGAACATATGTCGGCCTATGTCACGGTAACATATATTAAGCGAGTTTCTAACAGTATTTTGTCTGATTTTTTATTTATAACTCATTTTCACACATTTACCACCTCAAAGAGAGAGAGAGTCGGCTGCCATTTTAAATTTTCCAATACATCGGTAAACACTGTATGTTTGTCGAGCTGAATAAATATGTTACATTAAATATAAACACTAAAACATATCCAGTTAGGTAGAAAAGTCATTTAACTTGCCTTTGATAACATTTATTTGTTATATGTTTGTTTTTTGACAACTTTTTCGAATCTATGTGTACAGTAATACAAACCCGAAACGGCAAATCTACGGATTATTCTGCCTACAGTTTTCATCTTAGATGTTAAGTATAGTTTGACTAATCCAATTAATAATGAAATAATCAATCTTCAAAAAATAAAAAAAATAAATAAACCTGCTTTTGAAAACTTCATGTATTTTTTTATGTTAATAAATGAGACACACACACACACACACACACACACACACACACACACACACACACACACACACACACACACACACACAAACAAAAAAACAGCCATTTTATAAAGAAACTCCAGACATTGACAAATACAATCTAAACTTGATAGGAAAACAATTCGGCAAACTTAACTAATAAACGGGCATTTTTACACGAGGAACGAAATAATGATTACACCGTCTTACGATGACCTAAATTCATTGTCTTTTAGCTTGAATTTTTATTTAAATAATTTCGCGTTAAATCGTGTTTTTCATCTTTTAATTTTGATTCTTTTATATTTTCTTATAAAGGTTGCATCAATTTACTAAAGACATTTTGTAAACATTGTTTTTAAAAAATAAAAAATAATACTTCTATTATGTTTTAAACGACTGTAATAGTTTATTTTGGAAGTATATTTCATAAAGAAAATTGACAACCCACTTTAAAAACAGAAATTGCGAGTTTTATATATTTTATTCGCAGTTTTTTGTTGGGGGTGTCAAAAATTCCGCCTAAAATTCTGATACACCTACCGGATCACGTGACTCTTCTGGCGGCCATGTTGTAAGCCCTAACGGTATTTTTGGAGATTACCCTTTTTTTATACTAAAAATCTAATCTATAACTGTTAAATCTTAACAATAAAATAAGTTTATTCATTTTTGTTTTTGCAATCCAATAAAATATGATAATAGTATGATTCAAAAAATATCATTAAAATATTTTATTCAATGTGATATTTAGATTTTTGTTAAAAATATGATTATTTTTTGTAAAACTTGTGTGATTTCTGAGAAAATAATTTAATTCAAAGTTGATCGAATTAAGCTTTTTGTTAATACATCTGATCACGAAAACTTTTTTTTGTATTTCTTTGTTTTACGATAGAAAAAAAAAGGTTTTAAGTTTAAAAAAAAAAAACAACAAAAAAAAAACAACTATTATATCGTTGGAGAATTCCGTTTTAATTTTTATGTTTCATCCAATATGTAATATTTTACAATATGCTTTTATAAAGTTTACATAAAATGATCAATTATCATCAATTAGCAATTACTTAATGTAGAAAACAATATTCGTAAGTCTTTACAATCTAACCCAGCATAGTTTAACCTCTAAAAAAAAAAATGAGTTTATTTTTGAATATTACGTTTATACAGCCTTAAAAAATACCCACTAAAGGAATTATGAATTAATAATACTTATTTCAGATTTTAGAGTGGGGATCACTTTCCTACATAATTTAATGTAAAATTAGCACTCCCTTTATGACCAGTTAGCAGTCAATGATACTTGTAATCGTTCGCAGTTTCAAATTTTTGTTGCAGGGGGAGGAGACAGGGGATTCAGATTAGTTTTTGGTTTCTTACGTTTTTTTTAGATGGGGATTAGATGTCATATGCTGTTAACTATTCTGTACTTTCACTTTATAATTTAAAAACAAGAAATATTGTAAAAATCGTTTGACATAAAATTTTGCAAAAACTGCCATCTGGATTCTTATTTTCTATAATTTATTTTTAGATTTTACAATTTTTTGGACGATTATCGGGACTTCTGAGATGATCATTTTATACCAACCATTTTTTCGTCTTCTAACATGACGTACTATTTTTTTTAAAAAGGTAAATAAGTTATAACACAGAAAAGGTTCCTTATATTTATTTGTTAGTTGAAAGTATAAATTAATAAGCAAGGACCTTCTTTCTCGTGGTAAGAATAGCTTTCTAAA
The DNA here is from genome assembly GCF_053919585.1 of Euprymna scolopes. NCBI lineage: Eukaryota > Metazoa > Mollusca > Cephalopoda > Sepiida > Sepiolidae > Euprymna > Euprymna scolopes. Next base: position 196,878,201 of record NC_136527.1, on the reverse strand, counting down.
TATAAACATTATTACGAATGAGGGTATGTGTTTTTTTAAACAGCAAAAAATAGGATTTAATTGAAGTTTTATTATTAATGAGGGGAGGTTTTTATGTAAAACGATAAAACAGAATTTAAATTGAAATTTTATTACGTATGAGGGGAGGTTTTTTTTATTTAAAACGATATAATAGAATTTAAATTGAAATTTTATTACGTATGAGGAGAGGTTTTTTATTTAAAACGATATAATAGAATTTAAATTGAAATTGTATTACGTATGAGGGGAGGTTTTTTATTTAAAACGATATAATAGAATTTAAATTGAAATTTTATTATGTATGAGGGGAGGTTTTTTTTATTTAAAACCACAAAAAAATAGAATGTATGATTGATACATGCATCCTCTTCAAACAACACATAAACTAGTATACATCCTTAAAAAAAGGGAAAGCCAAAAAGATAAAATTTTAGGATGAAAAAAAAACTGTTTATCAATTAAATTTATTTTAAAAGATATAAAATCAAAAATATTAGGATGAAAAACCAAAACTGTTTATCTAGCCGCATGCACGTTAAGTGTTTCACATCAAAACCTGTTTACATTGGTGATCGTAAAAAAAGTGGGAAACAATTTTTTTACATTTAGTTTAATTACTTACGGTGCCTTTATTTGTATGCCTCTCTCTCACATAGCATCCACTTATGTCTCAATGCTCTTTATTTGGTGTGAATGTAAATTGTTTATTAAGTAAATAACAATGTATTAGAAGTATCTTATTAATAATTAGTTATTTTGGTCAGCAGTTGTTACACTAACGTTTTTATTTGAATCCAAGAAAATCTATATTAAAAAATATATAACATTATCAGGATTGCATTACATATAAAAAATTATTTTAATTCTTTTAACAAGTTTTATTTTGTCAAGTAATTCAATATATTCATTTAAATCTTTAAATCACCATCATCATTATCATCATCATCATTATCATTATCCTTTATCCTTTGGTACAGGACTTTCCACTTTGGTTCCTAACTTGCTTGTGCAGTTTAGGTGAAGTATCTGTTGCACATCAGATAAGTCCTCTGAACCTCCAATGCTCATTTTCAGTATGACTACGCAAGACATATTAGATCGTTACTGCTTTTCTTGAGTGCGATATCATTTATAGTGGGTGAAGGGTTCTAATATACGACGCTTCAAGAATTTTTATTCTTTTAATATTATTTTCATGTTATATAATTTTTAAGTTATAAACGGGGATCTTTCTAAGATTGTATATCTTATATATATATATCATGATGAATATCATATGTAAATTCTAGGTATATCTGTTTCTAAAGTATATGCTGAAAATACCCGTATCGACTCTTCCTGTGTCAAGTTATAAAACATGCGATTATTTAATATATATAAAGCATGTAATATATAAAGCATAACTGTTTCTAATGTTAAAAATACTTGTATCGACTCTTCCGATTATGTAATATATATAAAGCATAACTATTTTATTTTACAAAATATATATTACAAAAACTTTTACAATTAAAAACTGAACGATAAGCTTTTCAAAGCTAACTAACCTAACTAGTATTGTGGGAGGGGGTGCTCCCTCCATTTACAGAGAGACAGAATATGCGTCTTCACTTCCTGGTGGTCGTGCAGGAAAGAGACAAAAGCATAGCAAGGGAATTATGGGAAGGGATTTCTTTTATCTATATACACATCAATATCTATCTATATCAATATATATATATCAATATATATATATCAATATATATATATATATATATATATATATATCAATGTTTCTAATGTGTTCACTATCATGAATATCATATAAAATTTCTAGGTATAACGGTTTCTAAAGTATATGTTAAAAATACCTGTATCGACTCTTCCTGTGTCAAGTTATAAAACATCCGATTATTTTCTTCTGTGTATCATAATAAGTTTTGACTAAGCAAGATTTTATGAGTTCCATCCAATAATATTGACAAAAAGCAAACAATATATAAACGATGATACTAAAATATTGAAATTCATTTATTTCTTTTATTTACAGATGTTCCTGTTTGATGATTGTTAAAGAAAATTATTGATATGAACGAAAACACATATATGTATGCGAATATGTATATATATCATTATATATTATTACATTCTCAAGGATCAGTATGTTTTACTATAGAAAATTATTGATGTAAAAGACAACACATATATATGCGAATATGTATTTCCTAGAATACTACTATTTGAAGAAATTCTTTGAAATAGTGTAGAAAATCATACACACCTTAGGTTATTTTCAAAATAATGCTTTAGTATTCGCACAAAATTCATAATATTGGACTGGGGTAAAGTTTAGTAAAACATGCAATTATACAGTGAGGAAAAGCCACATTTTTGTAAAATGTGTGGATATTCTTGTTTTCAAAAATCACATTTAATGACACATATGAGAACTCACACTGGGGAAAAGCCACATTCTTGTGAAGTGTGTGGATATTCTTGTTCTCAAATATCAAACTTAGTGACACATATAAGAACTCACACTGGGGAAAAACCACATTCTTGTAAAGTGTGTGAATATTCTTGTCCTCGAAAAGATATGCTAGTAAAACATATGAGAACTTACACTGGGGAAAAACCACATTCTTGTGAAGTGTGTGGATATTCTTTTTTACTAAGGTCAACATTACTGACACATATAAGAACGCACACTGGGGAAAAACCATATTGTTGTAAAGTGTGTGAATATTCTTGTTCTACAAAATCATATTTAGTGACACATATGAGAATGCACACTGGGGAAAAGCCACATACTTGTAAAGTATGTGGATACTCTTGTTCTAGAAAATCACATTTAGTGACACATATGAGAACACACACTGGGGAAAAACCACATTCTTGTAAAGTATGTGAATATTCTTGTTCTACAAAATCATCTTTAGTGACACATATGAGAACGCACACTGGGGAAAAACCATATTCTTGCAAAGTATGTGGATATTCTTGTTCTACAAAATCACATTTATTGACACATATGAGAACTCACACTGGGGATAATTCTTCAAGAGAAAAGACACATTCTTGTAAAGTGTGTGGATATTCTTGTTTCACAATATCGCGTTTAGTGACACATGTGAGAACTCACACTGGGGAAAAACCTCATTCTTGTGAAGTGTGTGGATATTCTTGTCCTCGAAAAGATATGCTAGTAAGACATATGAGAATTCACACTGGGGAAAAGTCACATTCTTGCAAAGTGTGTGGATATTCTTGTTCTACACAATCATATTTAGTGACACACATGATAACTCACACTGAAGGAGAGAACTAGAATGCCTACTAGACACAATCATCGAGTGTCTAAGGTCTCTCTTTAAAGGGGGTTGTCAGAACAACCTTGCATGAGGATACTTTTTCCATAGGAGTAAATCCTGACCAAATATTCAAAATCATAGAGTATTCACTGCCTAAATAACATCTCACTACTATGACTAACCCACATTAGCTTTTACGAGGAATGGTGCACCTTCACCAAGTGATGGTACCTAAGCTGGATACTCCACCAGACTAGATAAATTCTTGTCTTAGAATCCAGTAAGACCAAGAGACCAAAATGAAAGATATACTACAATGAATAAAAATGGTTAATTAGGGAGAGGAAAATTATGTTCCCAATTTCTTTACTAACTCAGTGAACTTAAATGGAACATTCGAATATCGATGTATCTCATATAGAGTTCTAGTTTTAGCCCCAGGTTGTGGGCTCCTTGATTTTTGAGAACTTCAACTGAAATAAAATAAAAACAAAGAGGAAAAAACGTATTAACTGTGGATATTCTTGTTCTTAAAATCACATTTAGTAACACATTAGAACTTACCCTGGTGAAACGCTGCATACTTGTGAAAGACGAAACAGTCTCTCAGATGAAGACGAAACACCAAAAAAGTGTGCCACAGAAATACCTAGAAAGAGTAGATTGATTGAAATGAGTGTCCCTAATGATGGCGGTCTGAACAGAGCTGTAAGGGAGAAACAGACCAAGGTCTCATGTATGATTTGAAAAGAAACTTGAATCTTAAGGAGATATCAATCATATCAGTTATTATACATGCCACAGAAGAAGGACCTGAAGTCCTACCTTACTAATATTTCTGGTAAACTAATATTCCTGGTGAACCAAGTGCAAAAGAGATCCAGACAATTGCACAAGAGAACAGCGAGGATACTAACAAAATTTGTTTCAATAAAAAGAGACGCAATGTTGGAAGCTGGTTTGGCTACCCTATAGTATAGGAATATGCAAGTTCTAATGTACAAAACCTTTCAAAACTTTTTCGAAACACCAGATATTCTTCTAAAGCATTAATGTTCCTATACATCATATTTATTGTGACATGAGAACATACTGTTGGAGACAATTAAAATGATCGATTTTTTACAGGCTTTTTTATATAGGTTTGCAGGGACATTGCCATGAGGATACTTCTCATCATAAGAAGACCCTGACCAAATATTAATTTAAAAAATGATGTTCAGTTTCTCGCTATCTCCTGTTTAACATATAGGGAACTCTTTATTAATAGAAGTCAGCTCTTAATCAAAAATCCGCTGAACATGACGCAGTTATATATAAAAATATTAAGACAAAAGAAATACAAACAAATGCTAGCAAGCTGGCACCCATGATATAAAGGATTCGTCAACATGTTTATACATCAGTCGGAATGAGGCAAACAATGATATAAGCCTCCCTAACTTTTGAAATGTCAGTCCAGTTAGGCGGTGTCAGATATTAAGCCTTAATGAAGTATATCTTTGTCCTTTTTATCTTTTGACAACAAGGAATACAGAATTACGAGGCATTTAAGCCTGTCCGTAGTTTTTACTCAAAATTTGAAATGGAGCAAAATAGCATATCAAATCATTGTTAAGAGAATAAATAAAAAATAAAGGAATATCCCGATTGCCTATGATCACTAGTTTTTCATGTGGGAACACACACACACACACACACACACACACACACATATATATATATATATATATACATATAACAAACTACATTAACTATAGGTCATATGTTTAAAACTACAAAACTCTTCCAGAACCCCACATCTGGGAATATATATAATCCCCTGCAATGTTTGCCACCAAACATATGTAGAAGAAACCCAACGAGAATTAAGACTTGGAGAACATAAGAGTTCCCCCATTTATATAAATATATCTCAATGTTCATAAGAATTTTCCGCTTATCTTTTGTATATTTTATTTTCCTCGATCATCATTCTCATGAGGAAGCTCCCCCGAAAGTAAGGACGAAACGTTAACATTAAAAAAGACCACAGATTTTTGTTTCCGTTTTTTTTTCATGTATATTTGTGTATGTGACAAAATGCGATCACCCTAGTTAAAATACTATTTCACTTCTGTATAGGCAAAATAGTTTCATATCGACACAATTCTGTAGGTTTTTTTTTAATGAAAATACAAGTATCAACTTTCATAAAAACAAAACAGAATCCAGTGGAATGCATCATCAAAATTTCCCTCATTGAACAATGCATCACCTCAGCACACAGACAATGTCACACCATTATTCTTCTATTGATCTATTCGGACAGTCTGTGTTCATGGCATCTCAACATGGATCCACTTTCTACTTTTGAAACAATTACCATATAGGCCACTTATAACTCACTAGTAAGTAATGTAAAACGCCACAATCGCTACTCCAAGCAACCGAAACTGATCTTAGAAATTACCGAGATGGTGAGTTTGTTCAGAGTATGGCAAACATAATTAAGAGTTAATTTTGCGCTTTATATAGTTTTCACATACAACCCATTACTCCTATTTCTTAAGCTGAAAGATTCTTAAATATGAGTCCCATAATACCCAAAACAATGAACCTCTTGGTCAGCACATAGAACATAACCTGCAGGATCAGTTTAGAATATGGGAGAAAATAAGAAGGAAATTCGAAGGATCCCAACATTTGACAAAAGAATAATAAAAGCAAAGAACATGGCAGAAATAGAAAATAAACGACTTAAAATGTACGACAGTTTTATTGAAATTTAATAATGGACAAAATGATGGTATAAAACTCACCGAAAAAAGCAAAAGTTAAATCATTATTGAAGTCCTCAGTTCAACAATGAGGCTACATACTATCAAGAGACAAAACAAATCTTATATATAACTAAAAGCTATAAACAAAAAGCAAAAGTTAAATCATTATTGAAGTCCTCAGTTCAACAATGAGGCTACATACTATCAAGAGACCAAACAAATCTTATATATAACTAAAAGCTATAAACAAAAAGCAAAAGTTAAATCATTATTGAAGTCCTCAGTTCAACAATGAGGCTACATACTATCAAGAGACCAAACAAATCTTATATATATAACTAAAAGCTATAAACAAAAAGCAAAAGTTAAATCATTATTGAAGTCCTCAGTTCAACAATGAGGCTACATACTATCAAGAGATCAAACAAATCTTATATATAACTAAAAGCTATAAACAAAAAGCAAATGTTAAATCATTATTGAAGTCCTCAGTTCAACAATGAGGCTACATACTATCAAGAGACCAAACAAATCTTATATATATAACTAAAAGCTATAAACAAAAAGCAAAAGTTAAATCATTATTGAAGTCCTCAGTTCAACAATGAGGCTACATACTATCAAGAGACCAAACAAATCTTATATATCTAACTAAAAGCTATAAACAAAAAGCAAAAGTTAAATCATTATTGAAGTCCTCAGTTCAACAATGAGGCTACATACTATCAAGAGACCAAACAAATCTTATATATATAACTAAAAGCTATAAACAAAAAGCAAAAGTTAAATCATTATTGAAGTCCTCTGTTCAACAATGAGGCTACATACTATCAAGAGACCAAACAAATCTTATATATATAACTAAAAGCTATAAACAAAAAGCAAAAGTTAAATCATTATTGAAGTCCTCAGTTCAACAATGAGGCTACATACTATCAAGAGACCAAACAAATCTTATATATATAACTAAAAGCTATAAACAAAAAGCAAAAGTTAAATCATTATTGAAGTCCTCAGTTCAACAATGAGGCTACATACTATCAAGAGACCAAACAAATCTTATATATATAACTAAAAGCTATAAACAAAAAGCAAAAGTTAAATCATTATTGAAGTCCTCAGTTCAACAATGAGGCTACATACTATCAAGAGACCAAACAAATCTTATATATAACTAAAAGCTATAAACAAAAAGCAAAAGTTAAATCATTATTGAAGTCCTCAGTTCAACAATGAGGCTACATACTATCAAGAGACCAAACAAATCTTATATATATAACTAAAAGCTATAAACAAAAAGCAAAAGTTAAATCATTATTGAAGTCATCAGTTCAACAATGAGGCTACATACTATCAAGAGACCAAACAAATCTTATATATAATAAAAGCTATAAACAAAAAGCAAAAGTTAAATCATTATTGAAGTCCTCAGTTCAACAATGAGGCTACATACTATCAAGAGACCAAACAAATCTTATATATAACTAAAAGCTATAAACAAAAAGCAAAAGTTAAATCATTATTGAAGTCCTCTGTTCAACAATGAGGCTACATACTATCAAGAGACCAAACAAATCTTATATATAACTAAAAGCTATAAACAAAAAGCAAAAGTTAAATCATTATTGAAGTCCTCAGTTCAACAATGAGGCTACATACTATCAAGAGACCAAACAAATCTTATATATATAACTAAAAGCTATAAACAAAAAGCAAAAGTTAAATCATTATTGAAGTCCTCAGTTCAACAATGAGGCTACATACTATCAAGAGACCAAACAAATCTTATATATATAACTAAAAGCTATAAACAAAAAGCAAAAGTTAAATCATTATTGAAGTCCTCAGTTCAACAATGAGGCTACATACTATCAAGAGACCAAACAAATCTTATATATAACTAAAAGCTATAAACAAAAAGCAAAAGTTAAATCATTATTGAAGTCCTCAGTTCAACAATGAGGCTACATACTATCAAGAGACCAAACAAATCTTATATATATAACTAAAAGCTATAAACAAAAAGCAAAAGTTAAATCATTATTGAAGTCCTCAGTTCAACAATGAGGCTACATACTATCAAGAGACCAAACAAATCTTATATATAACTAAAAGCTATAAACAAAAAGCAAAAGTTAAATCATTATTGAAGTCCTCAGTTCAACAATGAGGCTACATACTATCAAGAGACCAAACAAATCTTATATCTAACTAAAAGCTATAAACAAAAAGCAAAAGTTAAATCATTATTGAAGTCCTCTGTTCAACAATGAGGCTACATACTATCAAGAGACCAAACAAATCTTATATATATAACTAAAAGCTATAAACAAAAAGCAAAAGTTAAATCATTATTGAAGTCCTCAGTTCAACAATGAGGCTACATACTATCAAGAGACCAAACAAATCTTATATATATAACTAAAAGCTATAAACAAACAGCAAAAGTTAAATCATTATTGAAGTCCTCTGTTCAACAATGAGGCTACATACTATCAAGAGACCAAACAAATCTTATATATAACTAAAAGCTATAAACAAAAAGCAAAAGTTAAATCATTATTGAAGTCCTCAGTTCAACAATGAGGCTACATACTATCAAGAGACCAAACAAATCTTATATATATAACTAAAAGCTATAAACAAAAAGCAAAAGTTAAATCATTATTGAAGTCCTCAGTTCAACAATGAGGCTACATACTATCAAGAGACCAAACAAATCTTATATATAACTAAAAGCTATAAACAAAAAGCAAAAGTTAAATCATTATTGAAGTCCTCAGTTCAACAATAAGGCTACATACTATCAAGAGACCAAACAAATCTTATATCTAACTAAAAGCTATAAACAAAAAGCAAAAGTTAAATCATTATTGAAGTCCTCAGTTTAACAATGAGGCTACATACTATCAAGAGACCAAACAAATCTTATATATAACTAAAAGCTATAAACAAAAAGCAAAAGTTAAATCATTATTGAAGTCATCAGTTTAACAATGAGGCTACATACTATCAAGAGACCAAACAAATCTTATATATAACTAAAAGCTATAAACAAAAAGCAAAAGTTAAATCATTATTGAAGTCCTCAGTTCAACAATGAGGCTACATACTATCAAGAGACCAAACAAATCTTATATATATAACTAAAAGCTATAAACAAAAAGCAAAAGTTAAATCATTATTGAAGTCCTCAGTTTAACAATGAGGCTACATACTATCAAGAGACCAAACAAATCTTATATCTAACTAAAAGCTATAAACAAAAAGCAAAAGTTAAATCATTATTGAAGTCCTCAGTTCAACAATGAGGCTACATACTATCAAGAGACCAAACAAATCTTATATATATAACTAAAAGCTATAAACAAAAAGCAAAAGTTAAATCATTATTGAAGTCATCAGTTTAACAATGAGGCTACATACTATCAAGAGACCAAACAAATCTTATATATATAACTAAAAGCTATAAACAAAAAGCAAAAGTTAAATCATTATTGAAGTCCTCTGTTCAACAATGAGGCTACATACTATCAAGAGATCAAACAAATCTTATATATATAACTAAAACCTATAAACAAAAAGCAAAAGTTAAATCATTATTGAAGTCCTCAGTTCAACAATGAGGCTACATACTATCAAGAGACAAAACAAATCTTATATATATAACTAAAAGCTATAAACAAAAAGCAAAAGTTAAATCATTATTGAAGTCCTCAGTTCAACAATGAGGCTACATACTATCAGGAGACCAAACAAATCTTATATATATAACTAAAAGATATAAACACAAAAGCAAAAGTTAAATCATTATTGAAGTCCTCTGTTCAACAATGAGGCTACATACTATCAAGAGATCAAACAAATCTTATATATATAACTAAAACCTATAAACAAAAAGCAAAAGTTAAATCATTATTGAAGTCCTCAGTTCAACAATTAGGCTACATACTATCAGGAGACCAAACAAATCTTATATATATAACTAAAACCTATAAACAAAAAGCAAAAGTTAAATCATTATTGAAGTCCTCAGTTCAACAATGAGGCTACATACTATCAAGAGACCAAACAAATCTTATATATATAACTAAAAGCTATAAACAAAAAGCAAAAGTTAAATCATTATTGAAGTCCTCAGTTCAACAATGAGGCTACATACTATCAGGAGACCAAACAAATCTTATATATATAACTAAAAGATATAAACACAAAAGCAAAAGTTAAATCATTATTGAAGTCCTCTGTTCAACAATGGGGCTACATACTATCAAGAGATCAAACAAATCTTATATATATAACTAAAACCTATAAACAAAAAGCAAAAGTTAAATCATTATTGAAGTCCTCAGTTCAACAATGAGGCTACATACTATCAGGAGACCAAACAAATCTTATATATATAACTAAAACCTATAAACAAAAAGCAAAAGTTAAATCATTATTGAAGTCCTCAGTTCAACAATGAGGCTACATACTATCAAGAGACCAAACAAATCTTATATATATAACTAAAAGCTATAAACAAAAAGCAAAAGTTAAATCATTATTGAAGTCCTCAGTTCAACAATGAGGCTACATACTATCAGGAGACCAAACAAATCTTATATATATAACTAAAAGATATAAACACAAAAGCAAAAGTTAAATCATTATTGAAGTCCTCTGTTCAACAATGAGGCTACATACTATCAAGAGATCAAACAAATCTTATATATATAACTAAAACCTATAAACAAAAAGCAAAAGTTAAATCATTATTGAAGTCCTCAGTTCAACAATGAGGCTACATACTATCAGGAGACCAAACAAATCTTATATATATAACTAAAAGCTATAAACAAAAAGCAAAAGTTAAATCATTATTGAAGTCCTCAGTTCAACAATGAGGCTACATACTATCAAGAGACCAAACAAATCTTATATATATAACTAAAACCTATAAACAAAAAGCAAAAGTTAAATCATTATTGAAGTCCTCAGTTCAACAATGAGGCTACATACTATCAAGAGACCAAACAAATCTTATATATATAACTAAAACCTATAAACAAAAAGCAAAAGTTAAATCATTATTGAAGTCCTCTGTTCAACAATGAGGCTACATACTATCAAGAGACCAAACAAATCTTATATATAACTAAAACCTATAAACAAAAAGCAAAAGTTAAATCATTATTAAAGTCCTCAGTTCAACAATGAGGCTACATACTATCAAGAGACCAAACAAATCTTATATATATAACTAAAACCTATAAACAAAAAGCAAAAGTTAAATCATTATTGAAGTCCTCTTTTCAACAATGAGGCTACATACTATCAAGAGACAAAACAAATCTTATATATAACTAAAAGCTATAAACAAAAAGCAAAAGTTAAATCATTATTGAAGTCCTCAGTTCAACAATGAGGCTACATACTATCAAGAGACCAAACAAATCTTATATATATAACTAAAACCTATAAACAAAAAGCAAAAGTTAAATCATTATTGAAGTCCTCAGTTCAACAATGAGGCTACATACTATCAAGAGACCAAACAAATCTTATATATATAACTAAAACCTATAAACAAAAAGCAAAAGTTAAATCATTATTGAAGTCCTCAGTTCAACAATGAGGCTACATACTATCAAGAGACCAAACAAATCTTATATATATAACTAAAACCTATAAACAAAAAGCAAAAGTTAAATCATTATTGAAGTCCTCTGTTCAACAATGAGGCTACATACTATCAAGAGACAAAACAAATCTTATATATAACTAAAAGCTATAAACAAAAAGCAAAAGTTAAATCATTATTGAAGTCATAAGTTTAACAATGAGGCTACATACTATCAAGAGACCAAACAAATCTTGTATATAACTAAAACCTATAAACAAAAAGCAAAAGTTAAATCATTATTGAAGTCCTCAGTTCAACAATGAGGCTACATACTATCAAGAGACCAAACAAATCTTATATATATAACTAAAACCTATAAACAAAAAGCAAAAGTTAAATCATTATTGAAGTCCTCAGTTCAACAATTAGGCTACATACTATCAAGAGACCAAACAAATCTTATATATAACTAAAAGCTATAAACACAAAGCAAAAGTTAAATCATTATTGAAGTCCTCTGTTCACGAATGAGGCTACATACTATCAAGAGACCAAACAAATCTTATATATAACTAAAACCTATAAACAAAAAGCAAAAGTTAAATCATTATTAAAGTCCTCAGTTCAACAATGAGGCTACATACTATCAAGAGACCAAACAAATCTTATATATATAACTAAAAGCTATAAACAAAAAGCAAAAGTTAAATCATTATTGAAGTCCTCTGTTCAACAATGAGGCTACATACTATCAAGAGACAAAACAAATCTTATATATAACTAAAAGCTATAAACAAAAAGCAAAAGTTAAATCATTATTGAAGTCCTCAGTTCAACAATGAGGCTACATACTATCAAGAGACCAAACAAATCTTATATATATAACTAAAAGCTATAAACAAAAAGCAAAAGTTAAATCATTATTGAAGTCCTCAGTTCAACAATGAGGCTACATACTATCAAGAGACCAAACAAATCTTATATATATAACTAAAACCTATAAACAAAAAGCAAAAGTTAAATCATTATTGAAGTCCTCTGTTCAACAATGAGGCTACATACTATCAAGAGACCAAACAAATCTTATATATAACTAAAAGCTATAAACAAAAAGCAAAAGTTAAATCATTATTAAAGTCCTCAGTTCAACAATGAGGCTACATACTATCAAGAGACCAAACAAATCTTATATATATAACTAAAACCTATAAACAAAAAGCAAAAGTTAAATCATTATTGAAGTCCTCTGTTCAACAATGAGGCTACATACTATCAAGAGACAAAACAAATCTTATATATAACTAAAAGCTATAAACAAAAAGCAAAAGTTAAATCATTATTGAAGTCATCAGTTTAACAATGAGGCTACATACTATCAAGAGACCAAACAAATCTTGTATATAACTAAAACCTATAAACAAAAAGCAAAAGTTAAATCATTATTGAAGTCCTCAGTTCAACAATGAGGCTACATACTATCAAGAGACCAAACAAATCTTATATATATAACTAAAAGCTATAAACAAAAAGCAAAAGTTAAATCATTATTGAAGTCCTCAGTTCAACAATGAGGCTACATACTATCAAGAGACCAAACAAATCTTATATATATAACTAAAAGCTATTAACAAAAAGCAAAAGTTAAATCATTATTGAAGTCATCAGTTTAACAATGAGGCTACATACTATCAAGAGACCAAACAAATCTTATATATAACTAAAAGCTATAAACAAAAAGCAAAAGTTAAATCATTATTGAAGTCCTCAGTTCAACAATGAGGCTACATACTATCAAGAGACCAAACAAATCTTATATATATAACTAAAACCTATAAACAAAAAGCAAAAGTTAAATCATTATTGAAGTCCTCTGTTCAACAATGAGGCTACATACTATCAAGAGACCAAACAAATCTTATATATAACTAAAAGCTATAAACAAAAAGCAAAAGTTAAATCATTATTAAAGTCCTCAGTTATACAATGAGGCTACATACTATCAAGAGACCAAACAAATCTTATATATATAACTAAAACCTATAAACAAAAAGCAAAAGTTAAATCATTATTGAAGTCCTCTGTTCAACAATGAGGCTACATACTATCAAGAGACAAAACAAATCTTATATATAACTAAAAGCTATAAACAAAAAGTAAAAGTTAAATCATTATTGAAGTCATCAGTTTAACAATGAGGCTACATACTATCAAGAGACCAAACAAATCTTGTATATAACTAAAACCTATAAACAAAAAGCAAAAGTTAAATCATTATTGAAGTCCTCAGTTCAACAATGAGGCTACATACTATCAAGAGACCAAACAAATCTTATATATATAACTAAAAGCTATAAACAAAAAGCAAAAGTTAAATCATTATTGAAGTCCTCAGTTCAACAATGAGGCTACATACTATCAAGAGACCAAACAAATCTTATATATATAACTAAAAGCTATTAACAAAAAGCAAAAGTTAAATCATTATTGAAGTCATCAGTTTTACAATGAGGCTACATACTATCAAGAGACCAAACAAATCTTATATATAACTAAAACCTATAAACAAAAAGCAAAAGTTAAATCATTATTGAAGTCCTCAGTTCAACAATGAGGCTACATACTATCAAGAGACCAAACAAATCTTATATATAACTAAAAGCTATAAACAAAAAGCAAAAGTTAAATCATTATTGAAGTCCTCTGTTCAACAATGAGGCTACATACTATCAAGAGACCACACAAATCTTATATATAACTAAAAGCTATAAACAAAAAGCAAAAGTTAAATCATTATTGAAGTCCTCAGTTCAACAATGAGGCTACATACTATCAAGAGACCAAACAAATCTTATATATATAACTAAAAGCTATAAACAAAAAGCAAAAGTTAAATCATTATTGAAGTCCTCAGTTCAACAATGAGGCTACATACTATCAAGAGACCAAACAAATCTTATATATAACTAAAAGCTATAAACAAAAAGCAAAAGTTAAATCATTATTGAAGTCCTCAGTTCAACAATGAGGCTACATACTATCAAGAGACCAAACAAATCTTATATATATAACTAAAACCTATAAACAAAAAGCAAAAGTTAAATCATTATTGAAGTCCTCTGTTCAACAATGAGGCTACATACTATCAAGAGACCAAACAAATCTTATATATAACTAAAAGCTATAAACAAAAAGCAAAAGTTAAATCATTATTGAAGTCCTCAGTTCAACAATGAGGCTACATACTATCAAGAGACCAAACAAATCTTATATATATAACTAAAAGCTATAAACAAAAAGCAAAAGTTAAATCATTATTGAAGTCCTCAGTTCAACAATGAGGCTACATACTATCAAGAGACCAAACAAATCTTATATATAACTAAAAGCTATAAACAAAAAGCAAAAGTTAAATCATTATTGAAGTCCTCAGTTCAACAATGAGGCTACATACTATCAAGAGACCAAACAAATCTTATATATATAACTAAAACCTATAAACAAAAAGCAAAAGTTAAATCATTATTGAAGTCCTCTGTTCAACAATGAGGCTACATACTATCAAGAGACAAAACAAATCTTATATATAACTAAAAGCTATAAACAAAAAGCAAAAGTTAAATCATTATTGAAGTCCTCAGTTCAACAATGAGGCTACATACTATCAAGAGACCAAACAAATCTTATATATATAACTAAAAGCTATAAACAAAAAGCAAAAGTTAAATCATTATTGAAGTCCTCAGTTCAACAATGAGGCTACATACTATCAAGAGACCAAACAAATCTTATATATATAACTAAAACCTATAAACAAAAAGCAAAAGTTAAATCATTATTGAAGTCCTCTGTTCAACAATGAGGCTACATACTATCAAGAGACCAAACAAATCTTATATATAACTAAAAGCTATAAACAAAAAGCAAAAGTTAAATCATTATTAAAGTCCTCAGTTCAACAATGAGGCTACATACTATCAAGAGACCAAACAAATCTTATATATATAACTAAAACCTATAAACAAAAAGCAAAAGTTAAATCATTATTGAAGTCCTCTGTTCAACAATGAGGCTACATACTATCAAGAGACAAAACAAATCTTATATATAACTAAAAGCTATAAACAAAAAGCAAAAGTTAAATCATTATTGAAGTCCTCAGTTCAACAATGAGGCTACATACTATCAAGAGACCAAACAAATCTTATATATATAACTAAAAGCTATAAACAAAAAGCAAAAGTTAAATCATTATTGAAGTCCTCAGTTCAACAATGAGGCTACATACTATCAAGAGACCAAACAAATCTTATATATATAACTAAAACCTATAAACAAAAAGCAAAAGTTAAATCATTATTGAAGTCCTCTGTTCAACAATGAGGCTACATACTATCAAGAGACCAAACAAATCTTATATATAACTAAAAGCTATAAACAAAAAGCAAAAGTTAAATCATTATTGAAGTCCTCAGTTCAACAATGAGGCTACATACTATCAAGAGACCAAACAAATCTTATATATATAACTAAAACCTATAAACAAAAAGCAAAAGTTAAATCATTATTGAAGTCCTCTGTTCAACAATGAGGCTACATACTATCAAGAGACAAAACAAATCTTATATATAACTAAAAGCTATAAACAAAAAGCAAAAGTTAAATCATTATTGAAGTCCTCAGTTCAACAATGAGGCTACATACTATCAAGAGACCAAACAAATCTTATATATATAACTAAAAGCTATAAACAAAAAGCAAAAGTTAAATCATTATTGAAGTCCTCAGTTCAACAATGAGGCTACATACTATCAAGAGACCAAACAAATCTTATATATATAACTAAAACCTATAAACAAAAAGCAAAAGTTAAATCATTATTGAAGTCCTCTGTTCAACAATGAGGCTACATACTATCAAGAGACCAAACAAATCTTATATATAACTAAAAGCTATAAACAAAAAGCAAAAGTTAAATCATTATTAAAGTCCTCAGTTCAACAATGAGGCTACATACTATCAAGAGACCAAACAAATCTTATATATATAACTAAAACCTATAAACAAAAAGCAAAAGTTAAATCATTATTGAAGTCCTCTGTTCAACAATGAGGCTACATACTATCAAGAGACAAAACAAATCTTATATATAACTAAAAGCTATAAACAAAAAGCAAAAGTTAAATCATTATTGAAGTCATAAGTTTAACAATGAGGCTACATACTATCAAGAGACCAAACAAATCTTGTATATAACTAAAACCTATAAACAAAAAGCAAAAGTTAAATCATTATTGAAGTCCTCAGTTCAACAATGAGGCTACATACTATCAAGAGACCAAACAAATCTTATATATATAACTAAAACCTATAAACAAAAAGCAAAAGTTAAATCATTATTGAAGTCCTCAGTTCAACAATTAGGCTACATACTATCAAGAGACCAAACAAATCTTATATATAACTAAAAGCTATAAACACAAAGCAAAAGTTAAATCATTATTGAAGTCCTCTGTTCAACAATGAGGCTACATACTATCAAGAGACCAAACAAATCTTATATATAACTAAAACCTATAAACAAAAAGCAAAAGTTAAATCATTATTAAAGTCCTCAGTTCAACAATGAGGCTACATACTATCAAGAGACCAAACAAATCTTATATATATAACTAAAACCTATAAACAAAAAGCAAAAGTTAAATCATTATTGAAGTCCTCTGTTCAACAATGAGGCTACATACTATCAAGAGACAAAACAAATCTTATATATAACTAAAAGCTATAAACAAAAAGCAAAAGTTAAATCATTATTGAAGTCCTCAGTTCAACAATGAGGCTACATACTATCAAGAGACCAAACAAATCTTATATATATAACTAAAAGCTATAAACAAAAAGCAAAAGTTAAATCATTATTGAAGTCCTCAGTTCAACAATGAGGCTACATACTATCAAGAGACCAAACAAATCTTATATATATAACTAAAACCTATAAACAAAAAGCAAAAGTTAAATCATTATTGAAGTCCTCTGTTCAACAATGAGGCTACATACTATCAAGAGACAAAACAAATCTTATATATAACTAAAAGCTATAAACAAAAAGCAAAAGTTAAATCATTATTGAAGTCATCAGTTTAACAATGAGGCTACATACTATCAAGAGACCAAACAAATCTTGTATATAACTAAAACCTATAAACAAAAAGCAAAAGTTAAATCATTATTGAAGTCCTCAGTTCAACAATGAGGCTACATACTATCAAGAGACCAAACAAATCTTATATATATAACTAAAAGCTATAAACAAAAAGCAAAAGTTAAATCATTATTGAAGTCCTCAGTTCAACAATGAGGCTACATACTATCAAGAGACCAAACAAATCTTATATATATAACTAAAAGCTATTAACAAAAAGCAAAAGTTAAATCATTATTGAAGTCATCAGTTTAACAATGAGGCTACATACTATCAAGAGACCAAACAAATCTTATATATAACTAAAAGCTATAAACAAAAAGCAAAAGTTAAATCATTATTGAAGTCCTCAGTTCAACAATGAGGCTACATACTATCAAGAGACCAAACAAATCTTATATATATAACTAAAACCTATAAACAAAAAGCAAAAGTTAAATCATTATTGAAGTCCTCTGTTCAACAATGAGGCTACATACTATCAAGAGACAAAACAAATCTTATATATAACTAAAAGCTATAAACAAAAAGTAAAAGTTAAATCATTATTGAAGTCATCAGTTTAACAATGAGGCTACATACTATCAAGAGACCAAACAAATCTTGTATATAACTAAAACCTATAAACAAAAAGCAAAAGTTAAATCATTATTGAAGTCCTCAGTTCAACAATGAGGCTACATACTATCAAGAGACCAAACAAATCTTATATATATAACTAAAAGCTATAAACAAAAAGCAAAAGTTAAATCATTATTGAAGTCCTCAGTTCAACAATGAGGCTACATACTATCAAGAGACCAAACAAATCTTATATATATAACTAAAACCTATAAACAAAAAGCAAAAGTTAAATCATTATTGAAGTCCTCTGTTCAACAATGAGGCTACATACTATCAAGAGACCAAACAAATCTTATATATAACTAAAACCTATAAACAAAAAGCAAAAGTTAAATCATTATTAAAGTCCTCAGTTCAACAATGAGGCTACATACTATCAAGAGACCAAACAAATCTTATATATATAACTAAAACCTATAAACAAAAAGCAAAAGTTAAATCATTATTGAAGTCCTCTGTTCAACAATGAGGCTACATACTATCAAGAGACAAAACAAATCTTATATATAACTAAAAGCTATAAACAAAAAGCAAAAGTTAAATCATTATTGAAGTCCTCAGTTCAACAATGAGGCTACATACTATCAAGAGACCAAACAAATCTTATATATATAACTAAAAGCTATAAACAAAAAGCAAAAGTTAAATCATTATTGAAGTCCTCAGTTCAACAATGAGGCTACATACTATCAAGAGACCAAACAAATCTTATATATATAACTAAAACCTATAAACAAAAAGCAAAAGTTAAATCATTATTGAAGTCCTCTGTTCAACAATGAGGCTACATACTATCAAGAGACCAAACAAATCTTATATATAACTAAAAGCTATAAACAAAAAGCAAAAGTTAAATCATTATTAAAGTCCTCAGTTCAACAATGAGGCTACATACTATCAAGAGACCAAACAAATCTTATATATATAACTAAAACCTATAAACAAAAAGCAAAAGTTAAATCATTATTGAAGTCCTCTGTTCAACAATGAGGCTACATACTATCAAGAGACAAAACAAATCTTATATATAACTAAAAGCTATAAACAAAAAGCAAAAGTTAAATCATTATTGAAGTCATCAGTTTAACAATGAGGCTACATACTATCAAGAGACCAAACAAATCTTGTATATAACTAAAACCTATAAACAAAAAGCAAAAGTTAAATCATTATTGAAGTCCTCAGTTCAACAATGAGGCTACATACTATCAAGAGACCAAACAAATCTTATATATATAACTAAAAGCTATAAACAAAAAGCAAAAGTTAAATCATTATTGAAGTCCTCAGTTCAACAATGAGGCTACATACTATCAAGAGACCAAACAAATCTTATATATATAACTAAAAGCTATTAACAAAAAGCAAAAGTTAAATCATTATTGAAGTCATCAGTTTTACAATGAGGCTACATACTATCAAGAGACCAAACAAATCTTATATATAACTAAAACCTATAAACAAAAAGCAAAAGTTAAATCATTATTGAAGTCCTCAGTTCAACAATGAGGCTACATACTATCAAGAGACCAAACAAATCTTATATATAACTAAAAGCTATAAACAAAAAGCAAAAGTTAAATCATTATTGAAGTCCTCTGTTCAACAATGAGGCTACATACTATCAAGAGACCACACAAATCTTATATATAACTAAAAGCTATAAACAAAAAGCAAAAGTTAAATCATTATTGAAGTCCTCAGTTCAACAATGAGGCTACATACTATCAAGAGACCAAACAAATCTTATATATATAACTAAAAGCTATAAACAAAAAGCAAAAGTTAAATCATTATTGAAGTCCTCAGTTCAACAATGAGGCTACATACTATCAAGAGACCAAACAAATCTTATATATAACTAAAAGCTATAAACAAAAAGCAAAAGTTAAATCATTATTGAAGTCCTCAGTTCAACAATGAGGCTACATACTATCAAGAGACCAAACAAATCTTATATATATAACTAAAACCTATAAACAAAAAGCAAAAGTTAAATCATTATTGAAGTCCTCTGTTCAACAATGAGGCTACATACTATCAAGAGACCAAACAAATCTTATATATAACTAAAAGCTATAAACAAAAAGCAAAAGTTAAATCATTATTGAAGTCCTCAGTTCAACAATGAGGCTACATACTATCAAGAGACCAAACAAATCTTATATATATAACTAAAAGCTATAAACAAAAAGCAAAAGTTAAATCATTATTGAAGTCCTCAGTTCAACAATGAGGCTACATACTATCAAGAGACCAAACAAATCTTATATATAACTAAAAGCTATAAACAAAAAGCAAAAGTTAAATCATTATTGAAGTCCTCAGTTCAACAATGAGGCTACATACTATCAAGAGACCAAACAAATCTTATATATATAACTAAAACCTATAAACAAAAAGCAAAAGTTAAATCATTATTGAAGTCCTCTGTTCAACAATGAGGCTACATACTATCAAGAGACAAAACAAATCTTATATATAACTAAAAGCTATAAACAAAAAGCAAAAGTTAAATCATTATTGAAGTCCTCAGTTTAACAATGAGGCTACATACTATCAAGAGACCAAACAAATCTTATATATATAACTAAAAGCTATAAACAAAAAGCAAAAGTTAAATCATTATTGAAGTCCTCAGTTCAACAATGAGGCTACATACTATCAAGAGACCAAACAAATCTTATATATATAACTAAAACCTATAAACAAAAAGCAAAAGTTAAATCATTATTGAAGTCCTCTGTTCAACAATGAGGCTACATACTATCAAGAGACCAAACAAATCTTATATATAACTAAAAGCTATAAACAAAAAGCAAAAGTTAAATCATTATTAAAGTCCTCAGTTCAACAATGAGGCTACATACTATCAAGAGACCAAACAAATCTTATATATATAACTAAAAGCTATAAACAAAAAGCAAAAGTTAAATCATTATTGAAGTCATCAGTTTAACAATGAGGCTACATACTATCAAGAGACCAAACAAATCTTATATATAACTAAAAGCTATAAACAAAAAGCAAAAGTTAAATCATTATTGAAGTCCTCAGTTCAACAATGAGGCTACATACTATCAAGAGACCAAACAAATCTTATATATAACTAAAAGCTATAAACAAAAAGCAAAAGTTAAATCATTATTGAAGTCATCAGTTCAACAATGAGGCTACATACTATCAAGAGACCAAACAAATCTTATATATAACTAAAAGCTATAAACAAAAAGCAAAAGTTAAATCATTATTGAAGTCATCAGTTCAACAATGAGGCTACATACTATCAAGAGACCAAACAAATCTTATATATAACTAAAAGCTATAAACAAAAAACAAAAGTTAAATCATTATTGAAGTCCTCAGTTCAACAATGAGGCTACATACTATCAAGAGACCAAACAAATCTTATATATAACTAAAAGCTATAAACCAAAAAGCAAAAGTTAAATCATTATTGAAGTCATCAGTTCAACAATGAGGCTACATACTATCAAGAGACCAAACAAATCTTATATATAACTAAAAGCTTTTAACAAAAAGCAAAAGTTAAATCATTATTGAAGTCATCAGTTCAACAATGAGGCTACATACTATCAAGAGACCAAACAAATCTTATATATAACTAAAAGCTATTAACAAAAAGCAAAAGTTAAATCATTATTGAAGTCATCAGTTTTACAATGAGGCTACATACTATCAAGAGACCAAACAAATCTTATATATAACTAAAACCTATAAACAAAAAGCAAAAGTTAAATCATTATTGAAGTCCTCAGTTCAACAATGAGGCTACATACTATCAAGAGACCAAACAAATCTTATATATAACTAAAAGCTATAAACAAAAAGCAAAAGTTAAATCATTATTGAAGTCCTCTGTTCAACAATGAGGCTACATACTATCAAGAGACCACACAAATCTTATATATAACTAAAAGCTATAAACAAAAAGCAAAAGTTAAATCATTATTGAAGTCCTCAGTTCAACAATGAGGCTACATACTATCAAGAGACCAAACAAATCTTATATATATAACTAAAAGCTATAAACAAAAAGCAAAAGTTAAATCATTATTGAAGTCCTCAGTTCAACAATGAGGCTACATACTATCAAGAGACCAAACAAATCTTATATATAACTAAAAGCTATAAACAAAAAGCAAAAGTTAAATCATTATTGAAGTCCTCAGTTCAACAATGAGGCTACATACTATCAAGAGACCAAACAAATCTTATATATATAACTAAAACCTATAAACAAAAAGCAAAAGTTAAATCATTATTGAAGTCCTCTGTTCAACAATGAGGCTACATACTATCAAGAGACCAAACAAATCTTATATATAACTAAAAGCTATAAACAAAAAGCAAAAGTTAAATCATTATTGAAGTCCTCAGTTCAACAATGAGGCTACATACTATCAAGAGACCAAACAAATCTTATATATATAACTAAAAGCTATAAACAAAAAGCAAAAGTTAAATCATTATTGAAGTCCTCAGTTCAACAATGAGGCTACATACTATCAAGAGACCAAACAAATCTTATATATAACTAAAAGCTATAAACAAAAAGCAAAAGTTAAATCATTATTGAAGTCCTCAGTTCAACAATGAGGCTACATACTATCAAGAGACCAAACAAATCTTATATATATAACTAAAACCTATAAACAAAAAGCAAAAGTTAAATCATTATTGAAGTCCTCTGTTCAACAATGAGGCTACATACTATCAAGAGACAAAACAAATCTTATATATAACTAAAAGCTATAAACAAAAAGCAAAAGTTAAATCATTATTGAAGTCCTCAGTTCAACAATGAGGCTACATACTATCAAGAGACCAAACAAATCTTATATATATAACTAAAAGCTATAAACAAAAAGCAAAAGTTAAATCATTATTGAAGTCCTCAGTTCAACAATGAGGCTACATACTATCAAGAGACCAAACAAATCTTATATATATAACTAAAACCTATAAACAAAAAGCAAAAGTTAAATCATTATTGAAGTCCTCTGTTCAACAATGAGGCTACATACTATCAAGAGACCAAACAAATCTTATATATAACTAAAAGCTATAAACAAAAAGCAAAAGTTAAATCATTATTAAAGTCCTCAGTTCAACAATGAGGCTACATACTATCAAGAGACCAAACAAATCTTATATATATAACTAAAAGCTATAAACAAAAAGCAAAAGTTAAATCATTATTGAAGTCATCAGTTTAACAATGAGGCTACATACTATCAAGAGACCAAACAAATCTTATATATAACTAAAAGCTATAAACAAAAAGCAAAAGTTAAATCATTATTGAAGTCCTCAGTTCAACAATGAGGCTACATACTATCAAGAGACCAAACAAATCTTATATATAACTAAAAGCTATAAACAAAAAGCAAAAGTTAAATCATTATTGAAGTCATCAGTTCAACAATGAGGCTACATACTATCAAGAGACCAAACAAATCTTATATATAACTAAAAGCTATAAACAAAAAGCAAAAGTTAAATCATTATTGAAGTCATCAGTTCAACAATGAGGCTACATACTATCAAGAGACCAAACAAATCTTATATATAACTAAAAGCTATAAACAAAAAACAAAAGTTAAATCATTATTGAAGTCCTCAGTTCAACAATGAGGCTACATACTATCAAGAGACCAAACAAATCTTATATATAACTAAAAGCTATAAACCAAAAAGCAAAAGTTAAATCATTATTGAAGTCATCAGTTCAACAATGAGGCTACATACTATCAAGAGACCAAACAAATCTTATATATAACTAAAAGCTTTTAACAAAAAGCAAAAGTTAAATCATTATTGAAGTCATCAGTTCAACAATGAGGCTACATACTATCAAGAGACCAAACAAATCTTATATATAACTAAAAGCTATAAACAAAAAGCAAAAGTTAAATCATTATTGAAGTCATCAGTTCAACAATGAGGCTACATACTATCAAGAGACCAAACAAATCTTATATATAACTAAAAGCTATAAACAAAAAGCAAAAGTTAAATCATTATTGAAGTCCTCAGTTTAACAATGAGGCTACATACTATCAAGAGACCAAACAAATCTTATATATAACTAAAAGCTATAAACAAAAAGCAAAAGTTAAATCATTATTGAAGTCCTCTGTTCAACAATGAGGCTACATACTATCAAGAGACCAAACAAATCTTATATATAACTAAAAGCTATAAACAAAAAGCAAAAGTTAAATCATTATTGAAGTCATCAGTTCAACAATGAGGCTACATACTATCAAGAGACCAAACAAATCTTATATATAACTAAAACCTATAAACAAAAAGCAAAAGTTAAATCATTATTGAAGTCCTCTGTTCAACAATGAGGCTACATACTATCAAGAGACCAAACAAATCTTATATATATAACTAAAACCTATAAACAAAAAGCAAAAGTTAAATCATTATTGAAGTCCTCAGTTCAACAATGAGGCTACATACTATCAAGAGACCAAACAAATCTTGTATATAACTAAAACCTATAAACAAAAAGCAAAAGTTAAATCATTATTGAAGTCCTCAGTTCAACAATGAGGCTACATACTATCAAGAGACCAAACAAATCTTATATATATAACTAAAAGCTATAAACAAAAAGCAAAAGTTAAATCATTATTGAAGTCATCAGTTCAACAATGAGGCTACATACTATCAAGAGACCAAACAAATCTTATATATATAACTAAAAGCTATAAACAAAAAGCAAAAGTTAAATCATTATTGAAGTCCTCAGTTTAACAATGAGGCTACATACTATCAAGAGACCAAACAAATCTTATATATAACTAAAAGCTATAAACAAAAAGCAAAAGTTAAATCATTATTGAAGTCCTCTGTTCAACAATGAGGCTACATACTATCAAGAGACCAAACAAATCTTATATATAACTAAAAGCTATAAACAAAAAGCAAAAGTTAAATCATTATTGAAGTCATCAGTTCAACAATGAGGCTACATACTATCAAGAGACCAAACAAATCTTATATATAACTAAAAGCTATAAACAAAAAGCAAAAGTTAAATCATTATTGAAGTCATCAGTTCAACAATGAGGCTACATACTATCAAGAGACCAAACAAATCTTATATATAACTAAAACCTATAAACAAAAAGCAAAAGTTAAATCATTATTGAAGTCATCAGTTCAACAATGAGGCTACATACTATCAAGAGACCAAACAAATCTTATATATATAACTAAACGCTATTAACAAAAAGCAAAAGTTAAATCATTATTGAAGTCATCAGTTCAACAATGAGGCTACATACTATCAAGAGACCAAACAAATCTTATATATAACTAAAAGCTATAAACAAAAAGCAAAAGTTAAATCATTATTGAAGTCCTCAGTTCAACAATGAGGCTACATACTATCAAGAGACCAAACAAATCTTATATATAACTAAAAGCTATAAACAAAAAGCAAAAGTTAAATCATTATTGAAGTCCTCAGTTCAACAATGAGGCTACATACTATCAAGAGACCAAACAAATCTTATATATATAACTAAAAGCTATAAACAAAAAGCAAAAGTTAAATCATTATTGAAGTCCTCTGTTCAACAATGAGGCTACATACTATCAAGAGACCAAACAAATCTTATATATAACTAAAAGCTATAAACAAAAAGCAAAAGTTAAATCATTATTGAAGTCCTCTGTTCAACAATGAGGCTACATACTATCAAGAGACCAAACAAATCTTATATATAACTAAAAGCTATAAACAAAAAGCAAAAGTTAAATCATTATTGAAGTCATCAGTTCAACAATGAGGCTACATACTATCAAGAGACCAAACAAATCTTATATATAACAAAAACCTATAAACAAAAAGCAAAAGTTAAATCATTATTGAAGTCCTCAGTTCAACAATGAGGCTACATACTATCAAGAGACCAAACAAATCTTATATATAACTAAAAGCTATAAACAAAAAGCAAAAGTTAAATCATTATTGAAGTCATCAGTTCAACAATGAGGCTACATACTATCAAGAGACCAAACAAATCTTATATATAACTAAAAGCTATAAACAAAAAGTAAAAGTTAAATCATTATTGAAGTCCTCAGTTCAACAATGAGGCTACATACTATCAAGAGACCAAACAAATCTTATATATATAACTAAAAGCTATTAACAAAAAGCAAAAGTTAAATCATTATTGAAGTCATCAGTTCAACAATGAGGCTACATACTATCAAGAGACCAAACAAATCTTATATATAACTAAAAGCTATAAACAAAAAGCAAAAGTTAAATCATTATTGAAGTCCTCTGTTCAACAATGAGGCTACATACTATCAAGAGACCAAACAAATCTTATATATAACTAAAACCTATAAACAAAAAGCAAAAGTTAAATCATTATTGAAGTCCTCAGTTCAACAATGAGGCTACATACTATCAAGAGACCAAACAAATCTTATATATATAACTAAAAGCTTTTAACAAAAAGCAAAAGTTAAATCATTATTGAAGTCATCAGTTCAACAATGAGGCTACATACTATCAAGAGACCAAACAAATCTTATATATAACTAAAAGCTATAAACAAAAAGCAAAAGTTAAATCATTATTGAAGTCCTCAGTTCAACAATGAGGCTACATACTATCAAGAGACCAAACAAATCTTATATATAACTAAAACCTATAAACAAAAAGCAAAAGTTAAATCATTATTGAAGTCCTCTGTTCAACAATGAGGCTACATACTATCAAGAGACCAAACAAATCTTATATATAACTAAAAGCTATAAACAAAAAGCAAAAGTTAAATCATTATTGAAGTCATCAGTTCAACAATGAGGCTACATACTATCAAGAGACCAAACAAATCTTATATATAACTAAAAGCTATAAACAAAAAGCAAAAGTTAAATCATTATTGAAGTCCTCAGTTCAACAATGAGGCAACATACTATCAAGAGACCAAACAAATCTTATATATATAACTAAACGCTATTAACAAAAAGCAAAAGTTAAATCATTAATGAAGTCATCAGTTCAACAATGAGGCTACATACTATCAAGAGACCAAACAAATCTTATATATAACTAAAAGCTATAAACAAAAAGCAAAAGTTAAATCATTATTGAAGTCCTCTTTTCAACAATGAGGCTACATACTATCAAGAGACCAAACAAATCTTATATATAACTAAAAGCTATAAACAAAAAGCAAAAGTTAAATCATTATTGAAGTCCTCAGTTCAACAATGAGGCTACATACTATCAAGAGACCAAACAAATCTTATATATATAACTAAAAGCTATAAACAAAAAGCAAAAGTTAAATCATTATTGAAGTCCTCTGTTCAACAATGAGGCTACATACTATCAAGAGACCAAACAAATCTTATATATAACTAAAAGCTATAAACAAAAAGCAAAAGTTAAATCATTATTGAAGTCCTCTGTTCAACAATGAGGCTACATACTCTCAAGAGACCAAACAAATCTTATATATAACTAAAACCTATAAACAAAAAGCAAAAGTTAAATCATTATTGAAGTCATCAGTTCAACAATGAGGCTACATACTATCAAGAGACCAAACAAATCTTATATATAACAAAAACCTATAAACAAAAAGCAAAAGTTAAATCATTATTGAAGTCCTCAGTTCAACAATGAGGCTACATACTATCAAGAGACCAAACAAATCTTATATATAACTAAAAGCTATAAACAAAAAGCAAAAGTTAAATCATTATTGAAGTCATCAGTTCAACAATGAGGCTACATACTATCAAGAGACCAAACAAATCTTATATATAACTAAAAGCTATAAACAAAAAGCAAAAGTTAAATCATTATTGAAGTCCTCAGTTCAACAATGAGGCTACATACTATCAAGAGACCAAACAAATCTTATATATATAACTAAAAGCTATTAACAAAAAGCAAAAGTTAAATCATTATTGAAGTCATCAGTTCAACAATGAGGCTACATACTATCAAGAGACCAAACAAATCTTATATATAACTAAAAGCTATAAACAAAAAGCAAAAGTTAAATCATTATTGAAGTCCTCTGTTCAACAATGAGGCTACATACTATCAAGAGACCAAACAAATCTTATATATAACTAAAACCTATAAACAAAAAGCAAAAGTTAAATCATTATTGAAGTCCTCAGTTCAACAATGAGGCTACATACTATCAAGAGACCAAACAAATCTTATATATATAACTAAAAGCTTTTAACAAAAAGCAAAAGTTAAATCATTATTGAAGTCATCAGTTCAACAATGAGGCTACATACTATCTAGAGACCAAACAAATCTTATATATAACTAAAAGCTATAAACAAAAAGCAAAAGTTAAATCATTATTGAAGTCATCAGTTCAACAATGAGGCTACATACTATCAAGAGACCAAACAAATCTTATATATAACTAAAACCTATAAACAAAAAGCAAAAGTTAAATCATTATTGAAGTCATCAGTTCAACAATGAGGCTACATACTATCAAGAGACCAAACAAATCTTATATATAACTAAAAGCTATAAACAAAAAGCAAAAGTTAAATCATTATTGAAGTCATCAGTTCAACAATGAGGCTACATACTATCAAGAGACCAAACAAATCTTATATATAACTAAAAGCTATAAACAAAAAGCAAAAGTTAAATCATTATTGAAGTCATCAGTTCAACAATGAGGCTACATACTATCAAGAGACCAAACAAATCTTATATATAACTAAAAGCTATAAACAAAAAGCAAAAGTTAAATCATTATTGAAGTCCTCTGTTCAACAATGAGGCTACATACTATCAAGAGACCAAACAAATCTTATATATAACTAAAACCTATAAACAAAAAGCAAAAGTTAAATCATTATTGAAGTCCTCAGTTCAACAATGAGGCTACATACTATCAAGAGACCAAACAAATCTTATATATATAACTAAAAGCTTTTAACAAAAAGCAAAAGTTAAATCATTATTGAAGTCATCAGTTCAACAATGAGGCTACATACTATCAAGAGACCAAACAAATCTTATATATAACTAAAAGCTATAAACAAAAAGCAAAAGTTAAATCATTATTGAAGTCATCAGTTCAACAATGAGGCTACATACTATCAAGAGACCAAACAAATCTTATATATAACTAAAAGCTATAAACAAAAAGCAAAAGTTAAATCATTATTGAAGTCCTCAGTTCAACAATGAGGCTACATACTATCAAGAGACCAAACAAATCTTATATATATAACTAAAAGCTTTTAACAAAAAGCAAAAGTTAAATCATTATTGAAGTCATCAGTTCAACAATGAGGCTACATACTATCAAGAGACCAAACAAATCTTATATATAACTAAAAGCTATAAACAAAAAGCAAAAGTTAAATCATTATTGAAGTCATCAGTTCAACAATGAGGCTACATACTATCAAGAGACCAAACAAATCTTATATATATAATTAAAAGCTATAAACAAAAAGCAAAAGTTAAATCATTATTGAAGTCCTCAGTTCAACAATGAGGCTACATACTATCAAGAGACCAAACAAATCTTATATATATAACTAAAAGCTATAAACAAAAAGCAAAAGTTAAATCATTATTGAAGTCCTCAGTTCAACAATGAGGCTACATACTATCAAGAGACCAAACAAATCTTATATATATAACTAAAAGCTATAAACAAAAAGCAAAAGTTAAATCATTATTGAAGTCATCAGTTCAACAATGAGGCTACATACTATCAAGAGACCAAACAAATCTTATATATAACTAAAAGCTATAAACAAAAAGCAAAAGTTAAATCATTATTGAAGTCATCAGTTCAACAATGAGGCTACATACTATCAAGAGACCAAACAAATCTTATATATAACTAAAAGCTATAAACAAAAAGCAAAAGTTAAATCATTATTGAAGTCATCAGTTCAACAATGAGGCTACATACTATCAAGAGACCAAACAAATCTTATATATAACTAAAAGCTATAAACAAAAAGCAAAAGTTAAATCATTATTGAAGTCCTCAGTTCAACAATGAGGCTACATACTATCAAGAGACCAAACAAATCTTATATATATAACTAAAAGCTTTTAACAAAAAGCAAAAGTTAAATCATTATTGAAGTCATCAGTTCAACAATGAGGCTACATACTATCAAGAGACCAAACAAATCTTATATATAACTAAAAGCTATAAACAAAAAGCAAAAGTTAAATCATTATTGAAGTCATCAGTTCAACAATGAGGCTACATACTATCAAGAGACCAAACAAATCTTATATATATAACTAAAAGCTATAAACAAAAAGCAAAAGTTAAATCATTATTGAAGTCCTCAGTTCAACAATGAGGCTACATACTATCAAGAGACCAAACAAATCTTATATATATAACTAAAAGCTATAAACAAAAAGCAAAAGTTAAATCATTATTGAAGTCCTCAGTTCAACAATGAGGCTACATACTATCAAGAGACCAAACAAATCTTATATATATAACTAAAACCTATAAACAAAAAGCAAAAGTTAAATCATTATTGAAGTCCTCAGTTCAACAATGAGGCTACATACTATCAAGAGACCAAACAAATCTTATATATAACTAAAAGCTATAAACAAAAAGCAAAAGTTAAATCATTATTGAAGTCATCAGTTCAACAATGAGGCTACATACTATCAAGAGACCAAACAAATCTTATATATAACTAAAAGCTATAAACAAAAAGCAAAAGTTAAATCATTATTGAAGTCATCAGTTCAACAATGAGGCTACATACTATCAAGAGACCAAACAAATCTTATATATAACTAAAACCTATAAACAAAAAGCAAAAGTTAAATCATTATTGAAGTCCTCAGTTCAACAATGAGGCTACATACTATCAAGAGACCAAACAAATCTTATATATAACTAAAAGCTATAAACAAAAAGCAAAAGTTAAATCATTATTGAAGTCCTCTGTTCAACAATGAGGCTACATACTATCAAGAGACCAAACAAATCTTGTATATAACTAAAAGCTATAAACAAAAAGCAAAAGTTAAATCATTATTGAAGTCCTCTGTTCAACAATGAGGCTACATACTATCAAGAGACCAAACAAATCTTATATATATAACTAAAACCTATAAACAAAAAGCAAAAGTTAAATCATTATTGAAGTCATCAGTTCAACAATGAGGCTACATACTATCAAGAGACCAAACAAATCTTATATATAACTAAAAGTTATAAACAAAAAGCAAAAGTTAAATCATTATTGAAGTCCTCAGTTCAACAATGAGGCTACATACTATCAAGAGACCAAACAAATCTTATATATATAACTAAAAGCTATAAACAAAAAGCAAAAGTTAAATCATTATTGAAGTCCTCAGTTCAACAATGAGGCTACATACTATCAAGAGACCAAACAAATCTTATATATATAACTAAAAGCTATTAACAAAAAGCAAAAGTTAAATCATTATTGAAGTCCTCAGTTCAACAATGAGGCTACATACTATCAAGAGACCAAACAAATCTTATATATATAACTAAAAGCTATAAACAAAAAGCAAAAGTTAAATCATTATTGAAGTCCTCAGTTCAACAATGAGGCTACATACTATCAAGAGACCAAACAAATCTTATATATAACTAAAAGCTATAAACAAAAAGCAAAAGTTAAATCATTATTGAAGTCCTCTGTTCAACAATGAGGCTACATACTATCAAGAGACCAAAAAAATCTTATATATAACTAAAAGCTATAAACAAAAAGCAAAAGTTAAATCATTATTGAAGTCATCAGTTCAACAATGAGGCTACATACTATCAAGAGACCAAACAAATCTTATATATATAACTAAAACCTATAAACAAAAAGCAAAAGTTAAATCATTATTGAAGTCATCAGTTCAACAATGAGGCTACATACTATCAAGAGACCAAACAAATCTTATATATAACTAAAACCTATAAACAAAAAGCAAAAGTTAAATCATTATTGAAGTCCTCAGTTCAACAATGAGGCTACATACTATCAAGAGACCAAACAAATCTTATATATATAACTAAACGCTATTAACAAAAAGCAAAAGTTAAATCATTATTGAAGTCATCAGTTCAACAATGAGGCTACATACTATCAAGAGACCAAACAAATCTTATATATAACTAAAACCTATAAACAAAAAGCAAAAGTTAAATCATTATTGAAGTCCTCAGTTCAACAATGAGGCTACATACTATCAAGAGACCAAACAAATCTTATATATATAACTAAACGCTATTAACAAAAAGCAAAAGTTAAATCATTATTGAAGTCATCAGTTCAACAATGAGGCTACATACTATCAAGAGACCAAACAAATCTTATATATAACTAAAAGCTATAAACAAAAAGCAAAAGTTAAATCATTATTGAAGTCCTCTGTTCAACAATGAGGCTACATACTATCAAGAGACCAAACAAATCTTATATATAACTAAAAGCTATAAACAAAAAGCAAAAGTTAAATCATTATTGAAGTCCTCAGTTCAACAATGAGGCTACATACTATCAAGAGACCAAACAAATCTTATATATATAACTAAAAGCTATAAACAAAAAGCAAAAGTTAAATCATTATTGAAGTCCTCAGTTCAACAATGAGGCTACATACTATCAAGAGACCAAACAAATCTTATATATAACTAAAACCTATAAACAAAAAGCAAAAGTTAAATCATTATTGAAGTCCTCAGTTCAACAATGAGGCTACATACTATCAAGAGACCAAACAAATCTTATATATATAACTAAAAGCTATTAACAAAAAGCAAAAGTTAAATCATTATTGAAGTCATCAGTTCAACAATGAGGCTACATACTATCAAGAGACCAAACAAATCTTATATATATAACTAAAAGCTATAAACAAAAAGCAAAAGTTAAATCATTATTGAAGTCATCAGTTCAACAATGAGGCTACATACTATCAAGAGACCAAACAAATCTTATATATATAACTAAAAGCTATAAACAAAAAGCAAAAGTTAAATCATTATTGAAGTCATCAGTTCAACAATGAGGCTACATACTATCAAGAGACCAAACAAATCTTATATATAACTAAAAGCTATAAACAAAAAGCAAAAGTTAAATCATTATTGAAGTCCTCAGTTCAACAATGAGGCTACATACTATCAAGAGACCAAACAAATCTTATATATATAACTAAAAGCTATTAACAAAAAGCAAAAGTTAAATCATTATTGAAGTCATCAGTTCAACAATGAGGCTACATACTATCAAGAGACCAAACAAATCTTATATATAACTAAAAGCTATAAACAAAAAGCAAAAGTTAAATCATTATTGAAGTCCTCTGTTCAACAATGAGGCTACATACTATCAAGAGACCAAACAAATCTTATATATAACTAAAACCTATAAACAAAAAGCAAAAGTTAAATCATTATTGAAGTCCTCAGTTCAACAATGAGGCTACATACTATCAAGAGACCAAACAAATCTTATATATATAACTAAAAGCTTTTAACAAAAAGCAAAAGTTAAATCATTATTGAAGTCCTCAGTTCAACAATGAGGCTACATACTATCAAGAGACCAAACAAATCTTATATATAACTAAAAGCTATAAACAAAAAGCAAAAGTTAAATCATTATTGAAGTCCTCAGTTCAACAATGAGGCTACATACTATCAAGAGACCAAACAAATCTTATATATATAACTAAAAGCTCTAAACAAAAAGCAAAAGTTAAATCATTATTGAAGTCCTCAGTTCAACAATAAGGCTACATACTATCAAGAGACCAAACAAATCTTATATATAACTAAAAGCTATAAACAAAAAGCAAAAGTTAAATCATTATTGAAGTCCTCTGTTCAACAATGAGGCTACATACTATCAAGAGACCAAACAAATCTTATATATATAACTAAAACCTATAAACAAAAAGCAAAAGTTAAATCATTATTGAAGTCATCAGTTCAACAATGAGGCTACATACTATCAAGAGACCAAACAAATCTTATATATAACTAAAAGCTATAAACAAAAAGCAAAAGTTAAATCATTATTGAAGTCATCAGTTCAACAATGAGGCTACATACTATCAAGAGACCAAACAAATCTTATATATAACTAAAAGCTATAAACAAAAAGCAAAAGTTAAATCATTATTGAAGTCCTCAGTTCAACAATGAGGCTACATACTATCAAGAGACCAAACAAATCTTATATATATAACTAAAAGCTATAAACAAAAAGCAAAAGTTAAATCATTATTGAAGTCCTCAGTTCAACAATGAGGCTACATACTATCAAGAGACAAAACAAATCTTATATATATAACTAAAAGCTATAAACAAAAAGCAAAAGTTAAATCATTATTGAAGTCCTCAGTTCAACAATGAGGCTACATACTATCAAGAGACCAAACAAATCTTATATATAACTAAAAGCTATAAACAAAAAGCAAAAGTTAAATCATTATTGAAGTCCTCAGTTCAACAATGAGGCTACATACTATCAAGAGACCAAACAAATCTTATATATAACTAAAAGCTATAAACAAAAAGCAAAAGTTAAATCATTATTGAAGTCCTCAGTTCAACAATGAGGCTACATACTATCAAGAGACCAAACAAATCTTATATATATAACTAAAAGCTATTAACAAAAAGCAAAAGTTAAATCATTATTGAAGTCATCAGTTCAACAATGAGGCTACATACTATCAAGAGACCAAACAAATCTTATATATAACTAAAAGCTATAAACAAAAAGCAAAAGTTAAATCATTATTGAAGTCCTCTGTTCAACAATGAGGCTACATACTATCAAGAGACCAAACAAATCTTATATATAACTAAAACCTATAAACAAAAAGCAAAAGTTAAATCATTATTGAAGTCCTCAGTTCAACAATGAGGCTACATACTATCAAGAGACCAAACAAATCTTATATATATAACTAAAAGCTTTTAACAAAAAGCAAAAGTTAAATCATTATTGAAGTCCTCAGTTCAACAATGAGGCTACATACTATCAAGAGACCAAACAAATCTTATATATAACTAAAAGCTATAAACAAAAAGCAAAAGTTAAATCATTATTGAAGTCCTCTGTTCAACAATGAGGCTACATACTATCAAGAGACCAAACAAATCTTATATATAACTAAAACCTATAAACAAAAAGCAAAAGTTAAATCATTATTGAAGTCCTCTGTTCAACAATGAGGCTACATACTATCAAGAGACAAAACAAATCTTATATATAACTAAAAGCTATAAACAAAAAGCAAAAGTTAAATCATTATTGAAGTCATCAGTTTAACAATGAGGCTACATACTATCAAGAGACCAAAAAAATCTTGTATATAACTAAAACCTATAAACAAAAAGCAAAAGTTAAATCATTAT
The DNA here is from genome assembly GCF_053919585.1 of Euprymna scolopes. Lineage (NCBI taxonomy): Eukaryota > Metazoa > Mollusca > Cephalopoda > Sepiida > Sepiolidae > Euprymna > Euprymna scolopes. The sequence continues at coordinate 196,842,241 of NC_136527.1, read as the reverse complement.
TGAAGTCCTCAGTTCAACAATGAGGCTACATACTATCAAGAGACCAAACAAATCTTATATATATAACTAAAAGCTATAAACAAAAAGCAAAAGTTAAATCATTATTGAAGTCCTCAGTTCAACAATGAGGCTACATACTATCAAGAGACCAAACAAATCTTATATATATAACTAAAAGCTATTAACAAAAAGCAAAAGTTAAATCATTATTGAAGTCATCAGTTTAACAATGAGGCTACATACTATCAAGAGACCAAACAAATCTTATATATAACTAAAATCTATAAACAAAAAGCAAAAGTTAAATCATTATTGAAGTCATCAGTTCAACAATGAGGCTACATACTATCAAGAGACCAAACAAATCTTATATATAACTAAAAGCTATAAACAAAAAGCAAAAGTTAAATCATTATTGAAGTCATCAGTTCAACAATGAGGCTACATACTATCAAGAGACCAAACAAATCTTATATATAACTAAAAGCTATAAACAAAAAGCAAAAGTTAAATCATTATTGAAGTCCTCAGTTCAACAATGAGGCTACATACTATCAAGAGACCAAACAAATCTTATATATAACTAAAAGCTATAAACAAAAAGCAAAAGTTAAATCATTATTGAAGTCCTCTGTTCAACAATGAGGCTACATACTATCAAGAGACCAAACAAATCTTATATATAACTAAAAGCTATAAACAAAAAGCAAAAGTTAAATCATTATTGAAGTCCTCTGTTCAACAATGAGGCTACATACTATCAAGAGACCAAACAAATCTTATATATATAACTAAAACCTATAAACAAAAAGCAAAAGTTAAATCATTATTGAAGTCATCAGTTCAACAATGAGGCTACATACTATCAAGAGACCAAACAAATCTTATATATAACTAAAACCTATAAACAAAAAGCAAAAGTTAAATCATTATTGAAGTCCTCAGTTCAACAATGAGGCTACATACTATCAAGAGACCAAACAAATCTTATATATAACTAAAAGCTATAAACAAAAAGCAAAAGTTAAATCATTATTGAAGTCCTCTGTTCAACAATGAGGCTACATACTATCAAGAGACCAAACAAATCTTATATATAACTAAAAGCTATAAACAAAAAGCAAAAGTTAAATCATTATTGAAGTCCTCTGTTCAACAATGAGGCTACATACTATCAAGAGACCAAACAAATCTTATATATATAACTAAAACCTATAAACAAAAAGCAAAAGTTAAATCATTATTGAAGTCATCAGTTCAACAATGAGGCTACATACTATCAAGAGACCAAACAAATCTTATATATAACTAAAAGTTATAAACAAAAAGCAAAAGTTAAATCATTATTGAAGTCCTCAGTTCAACAATGAGGCTACATACTATCAAGAGACCAAACAAATCTTATATATATAACTAAAAGCTATAAACAAAAAGCAAAAGTTAAATCATTATTGAAGTCCTCAGTTCAACAATGAGGCTACATACTATCAAGAGACCAAACAAATCTTATATATAACTAAAAGCTATAAACAAAAAGCAAAAGTTAAATCATTATTGAAGTCCTCAGTTCAACAATGAGGCTACATACTATCAAGAGACCAAACAAATCTTATATATATAACTAAAAGCTCTAAACAAAAAGCAAAAGTTAAATCATTATTGAAGTCCTCAGTTCAACAATAAGGCTACATACTATCAAGAGACCAAACAAATCTTATATATAACTAAAAGCTATAAACAAAAAGCAAAAGTTAAATCATTATTGAAGTCCTCTGTTCAACAATGAGGCTACATACTATCAAGAGACCAAACAAATCTTATATATATAACTAAAACCTATAAACAAAAAGCAAAAGTTAAATCATTATTGAAGTCATCAGTTCAACAATGAGGCTACATACTATCAAGAGACCAAACAAATCTTATATATAACTAAAAGCTATAAACAAAAAGCAAAAGTTAAATCATTATTGAAGTCATCAGTTCAACAATGAGGCTACATACTATCAAGAGACCAAACAAATCTTATATATAACTAAAAGCTATAAACAAAAAGCAAAAGTTAAATCATTATTGAAGTCCTCAGTTCAACAATGAGGCTACATACTATCAAGAGACCAAACAAATCTTACATATATAACTAAAAGCTATAAACAAAAAGCAAAAGTTAAATCATTATTGAAGTCCTCAGTTCAACAATGAGGCTACATACTATCAAGAGACAAAACAAATCTTATATATATAACTAAAAGCTATAAACAAAAAGCAAAAGTTAAATCATTATTGAAGTATTCAGTTCAACAATGAGGCTACATACTATCAAGAGACCAAAGAAATCTTATATATAACTAAAAGCTATAAACAAAAAGCAAAAGTTAAATCATTATTGAAGTCCTCAGTTCAACAATGAGGCTACATACTATCAAGAGACCAAACAAATCTTATATATAACTAAAAGCTATAAACAAAAAGCAAAAGTTAAATCATTATTGAAGTCCTCAGTTCAACAATGAGGCTACATACTATCAAGAGACCAAACAAATCTTATATATAACTAAAAGCTATAAACAAAAAGCAAAAGTTAAATCATTATTGAAGTCCTCAGTTCAACAATGAGGCTACATACTATCAAGAGACCAAACAAATCTTATATATAACTAAAAGCTATAAACAAAAAGCAAAAGTTAAATCATTATTGAAGTATTCAGTTCAACAATGAGGCTACATACTATCAAGAGACCAAACAAATCTTATATATATAACTAAACGCTATTAACAAAAAGCAAAAGTTAAATCATTATTGAAGTCCTCAGTTCAACAATGAGGCTACATACTATCAAGAGACCAAACAAATCTTATATATAACTAAAAGCTATAAACAAAAAGCAAAAGTTAAATCATTATTGAAGTCCTCAGTTCAACAATGAGGCTACATACTATCAAGAGACCAAACAAATCTTATATATAACTAAAAGCTATAAACAAAAAGCAAAAGTTAAATCATTATTGAAGTCCTCAGTTCAACAATGAGGCTACATACTATCAAGAGACCAAACAAATCTTATATATAACTAAAAGCTATAAACAAAAAGCAAAAGTTAAATCATTATTGAAGTATTCAGTTCAACAATGAGGCTACATACTATCAAGAGACCAAACAAATCTTATATATAACTAAAAGCTATAAACAAAAAGCAAAAGTTAAATCATTATTGAAGTCCTCAGTTCAACAATGAGGCTACATACTATCAAGAGACCAAACAAATCTTATATATAACTAAAAGCTATAAACAAAAAGCAAAAGTTAAATCATTATTGAAGTCCTCAGTTCAACAATGAGGCTACATACTATCAAGAGACCAAACAAATCTTATATATAACTAAAAGCTATAAACAAAAAGCAAAAGTTAAATCATTATTGAAGTATTCAGTTCAACAATGAGGCTACATACTATCAAGAGACCAAACAAATCTTATATATAACTAAAAGCTATAAACAAAAAGCAAAAGTTAAATCATTATTGAAGTCCTCAGTTCAACAATGAGGCTACATACTATCAAGAGACCAAACAAATCTTATATATAACTAAAAGCTATAAACAAAAAGCAAAAGTTAAATCATTATTGAAGTCCTCTGTTCAACAATGAGGCTACATACTATCAAGAGACCAAACAAATCTTATATATAACTAAAAGCTATAAACAAAAAGCAAAAGTTAAATCATTATTGAAGTCCTCTGTTCAACAATGAGGCTACATACTATCAAGAGACCAAACAAATCTTATATATAACTAAAACCTATAAACAAAAAGCAAAAGTTAAATCATTATTGAAGTCCTCTGTTCAACAATGAGGCTACATACTATCAAGAGACCAAACAAATCTTATATATAACTAAAAGCTATAAACAAAAAGCAAAAGTTAAATCATTATTGAAGTCCTCAGTTCAACAATGAGGCTACATACTATCAAGAGACCAAACAAATCTTATATATAACTAAAAGATATAAACAAAAAGCAAAAGTTAAATCATTATTGAAGTCCTCAGTTCAACAATGAGGCTACATACTATCAAGAGACCAAACAAATCTTATATATAACTAAAAGCTATAAACAAAAAGCAAAAGTTAAATCATTATTGAAGTCCTCAGTTCAACAATGAGGCTACATACTATCAAGAGACCAAACAAATCTTATATATAACTAAAAGATATAAACAAAAAGCAAAAGTTAAATCATTATTGAAGTCCTCTGTTCAACAATGAGGCTACATACTATCAAGAGACCAAACAAATCTTATATATAACTAAAAGCTATAAACAAAAAGCAAAAGTTAAATCATTATTGAAGTCCTCTGTTCAACAATGAGGCTACATACTATCAAGAGACCAAACAAATCTTATATATAACTAAAACCTATAAACAAAAAGCAAAAGTTAAATCATTATTGAAGTCCTCTGTTCAACAATGAGCCTACATACTATCAAGAGACCAAACAAATCTTATATATAACTAAAAGCTATAAACAAAAAGCAAAAGTTAAATCATTATTGAAGTCCTCAGTTCAACAATGAGGCTACATACTATCAAGAGACCAAACAAATCTTATATATAACTAAAAGCTATAAACAAAAAGCAAAAGTTAAATCATTATTGAAGTCCTCAGTTCAACAATGAGGCTACATACTATCAAGAGACCAAACAAATCTTATATATAACTAAAAGATATAAACAAAAAGCAAAAGTTAAATCATTATTGAAGTCCTCAGTTCAACAATGAGGCTACATACTATCAAGAGACCAAACAAATCTTATATATAACTAAAAGCTATAAACAAAAAGCAAAAGTTAAATCATTATTGAAGTCCTCAGTTCAACAATGAGGCTACATACTATCAAGAGACCAAACAAATCTTATATATAACTAAAACCTATAAACAAAAAGCAAAAGTTAAATCATTATTGAAGTGCTCTGTTTAACAATGAGGCTACATACTATCAAGAGACCAAACAAATCTTATATATATAACTAAAAGCTATAAACAAAAAGCAAAAGTTAAATCATTATTGAAGTCCTCAGTTCAACAATGAGGCTACATACTATCAAGAGACCAAACAAATCTTATATATAACTAAAAGCTATAAACAAAAAGCAAAAGTTAAATCATTATTGAAGTCCTCAGTTCAACAATGAGGCTACATACTATCAAGAGACCAAACAAATCTTATATATAACTAAAAGCTATAAACAAAAAGCAAAAGTTAAATCATTATTGAAGTCCTCAGTTCAACAATGAGGCTACATACTATCAAGAGACCAAACAAATCTTATATATAACTAAAAGCTATAAACAAAAAGCAAAAGTTAAATCATTATTGAAGTCCTCAGTTCAACAATGAGGCTACATACTATCAAGAGACCAAACAAATCTTATATATAACTAAAAGATATAAACAAAAAGCAAAAGTTAAATCATTATTGAAGTCCTCAGTTCAACAATGAGGCTACATACTATCAAGAGACCAAACAAATCTTATATATAACTAAAAGCTATAAACAAAAAGCAAAAGTTAAATCATTATTGAAGTCCTCAGTTCAACAATGAGACTACATACTATCAAGAGACCAAACAAATCTTATATATAACTAAAATATATAAACAAAAAGCAAAAGTTAAATCATTATTGAAGTCCTCAGTTCAACAATGAGGCTACATACTATCAAGAGACCAAACAAATCTTATATATAACTAAAAGCTATAAACAAAAAGCAAAAGTTAAATCATTATTGAAGTCCTCAGTTCAACAATGAGACTACATACTATCAAGAGACCAAACAAATCTTATATATAACTAAAATATATAAACAAAAAGCAAAAGTTAAATCATTATTGAAGTCCTCAGTTCAACAATGAGGCTACATACTATCAAGAGACCAAACAAATCTTATATATATAACTAAAATATATAAACAAAAAGCAAAAGTTAAATCATTATTGAAGTCCTCAGTTCAACAATGAGGCTACATACTATCAAGAGACCAAACAAATCTTATATATAACTAAAAGCTATAAACAAAAAGCAAAAGTTAAATCATTATTGAAGTCCTCAGTTCAACAATGAGGCTACATACTATCAAGAGACCAAACAAATCTTATATATAACTAAAAGATATAAACAAAAAGCAAAAGTTAAATCATTATTGAAGTCCTCTGTTCAACAATGAGGCTACATACTATCAAGAGACCAAACAAATCTTATATATATAACTAAAATATATAAACAAAAAGCAAAAGTTAAATCATTATTGAAGTCCTCAGTTCAACAATGAGGCTACATACTATCAAGAGACCAAACAAATCTTATATATAACTAAAAGCTATAAACAAAAAGCAAAAGTTAAATCATTATTGAAGTCCTCAGTTCAACAATGAGGCTACATACTATCAAGAGACCAAACAAATCTTATATATATAACTAAAATATATAAACAAAAAGCAAAAGTTAAATCATTATTGAAGTCCTCAGTTCAACAATGAGGCTACATACTATCAAGAGACCAAACAAATCTTATATATAACTAAAAGCTATAAACAAAAAGCAAAAGTTAAATCATTATTGAAGTCCTCAGTTCAACAATGAGGCTACATACTATCAAGAGACCAAACAAATCTTATATATAACTAAAAGCTATAAACAAAAAGCAAAAGTTAAATCATTATTGAAGTCCTCTGTTCAACAATGAGGCTACATACTATCAAGAGACCAAACAAATCTTATATATAACTAAAACCTATAAACAAAAAGCAAAAGTTAAATCATTATTGAAGTCCTCTGTTCAACAATGAGGCTACATACTATCAAGAGACCAAACAAATCTTATATATAACTAAAAGCTATAAACAAAAAGCAAAAGTTAAATCATTATTGAAGTATTCAGTTCAACAATGAGGCTACATACTATCAAGAGACCAAACAAATCTTATATATAACTAAAAGCTATAAACAAAAAGCAAAAGTTAAATCATTATTGAAGTCCTCAGTTCAACAATGAGGCTACATACTATCAAGAGACCAAACAAATCTTATATATAACTAAAAGCTATAAACAAAAAGCAAAAGTTAAATCATTATTGAAGTCCTCTGTTCAACAATGAGGCTACATACTATCAAGAGACCAAACAAATCTTATATATAACTAAAAGCTATAAACAAAAAGCAAAAGTTAAATCATTATTGAAGTCCTCTGTTCAACAATGAGGCTACATACTATCAAGAGACCAAACAAATCTTATATATAACTAAAACCTATAAACAAAAAGCAAAAGTTAAATCATTATTGAAGTCCTCTGTTCAACAATGAGGCTACATACTATCAAGAGACCAAACAAATCTTATATATAACTAAAAGCTATAAACAAAAAGCAAAAGTTAAATCATTATTGAAGTCCTCAGTTCAACAATGAGGCTACATACTATCAAGAGACCAAACAAATCTTATATATAACTAAAAGATATAAACAAAAAGCAAAAGTTAAATCATTATTGAAGTCCTCAGTTCAACAATGAGGCTACATACTATCAAGAGACCAAACAAATCTTATATATAACTAAAAGCTATAAACAAAAAGCAAAAGTTAAATCATTATTGAAGTCCTCAGTTCAACAATGAGGCTACATACTATCAAGAGACCAAACAAATCTTATATATAACTAAAAGATATAAACAAAAAGCAAAAGTTAAATCATTATTGAAGTCCTCTGTTCAACAATGAGGCTACATACTATCAAGAGACCAAACAAATCTTATATATAACTAAAAGCTATAAACAAAAAGCAAAAGTTAAATCATTATTGAAGTCCTCTGTTCAACAATGAGGCTACATACTATCAAGAGACCAAACAAATCTTATATATAACTAAAACCTATAAACAAAAAGCAAAAGTTAAATCATTATTGAAGTCCTCAGTTCAACAATGAGGCTACATACTATCAAGAGACCAAACAAATCTTATATATAACTAAAAGATATAAACAAAAAGCAAAAGTTAAATCATTATTGAAGTCCTCAGTTCAACAATGAGGCTACATACTATCAAGAGACCAAACAAATCTTATATATAACTAAAACCTATAAACAAAAAGCAAAAGTTAAATCATTATTGAAGTGCTCTGTTTAACAATGAGGCTACATACTATCAAGAGACCAAACAAATCTTATATATATAACTAAAAGCTATAAACAAAAAGCAAAAGTTAAATCATTATTGAAGTCCTCAGTTCAACAATGAGGCTACATACTATCAAGAGACCAAACAAATCTTATATATAACTAAAAGCTATAAACAAAAAGCAAAAGTTAAATCATTATTGAAGTCCTCAGTTCAACAATGAGGCTACATACTATCAAGAGACCAAACAAATCTTATATATAACTAAAAGCTATAAACAAAAAGCAAAAGTTAAATCATTATTGAAGTCCTCAGTTCAACAATGAGGCTACATACTATCAAGAGACCAAACAAATCTTATATATAACTAAAAGCTATAAACAAAAAGCAAAAGTTAAATCATTATTGAAGTCCTCAGTTCAACAATGAGGCTACATACTATCAAGAGACCAAACAAATCTTATATATAACTAAAAGATATAAACAAAAAGCAAAAGTTAAATCATTATTGAAGTCCTCAGTTCAACAATGAGGCTACATACTATCAAGAGACCAAACAAATCTTATATATAACTAAAAGCTATAAACAAAAAGCAAAAGTTAAATCATTATTGAAGTCCTCAGTTCAACAATGAGACTACATACTATCAAGAGACCAAACAAATCTTATATATAACTAAAATATATAAACAAAAAGCAAAAGTTAAATCATTATTGAAGTCCTCAGTTCAACAATGAGGCTACATACTATCAAGAGACCAAACAAATCTTATATATATAACTAAAATATATAAACAAAAAGCAAAAGTTAAATCATTATTGAAGTCCTCAGTTCAACAATGAGGCTACATACTATCAAGAGACCAAACAAATCTTATATATAACTAAAAGCTATAAACAAAAAGCAAAAGTTAAATCATTATTGAAGTCCTCAGTTCAACAATGAGGCTACATACTATCAAGAGACCAAACAAATCTTATATATAACTAAAAGATATAAACAAAAAGCAAAAGTTAAATCATTATTGAAGTCCTCTGTTCAACAATGAGGCTACATACTATCAAGAGACCAAACAAATCTTATATATATAACTAAAATATATAAACAAAAAGCAAAAGTTAAATCATTATTGAAGTCCTCAGTTCAACAATGAGGCTACATACTATCAAGAGACCAAACAAATCTTATATATAACTAAAAGCTATAAACAAAAAGCAAAAGTTAAATCATTATTGAAGTCCTCAGTTCAACAATGAGGCTACATACTATCAAGAGACCAAACAAATCTTATATATATAACTAAAATATATAAACAAAAAGCAAAAGTTAAATCATTATTGAAGTCCTCAGTTCAACAATGAGGCTACATACTATCAAGAGACCAAACAAATCTTATATATAACTAAAAGCTATAAACAAAAAGCAAAAGTTAAATCATTATTGAAGTCCTCAGTTCAACAATGAGGCTACATACTATCAAGAGACCAAACAAATCTTATATATAACTAAAAGCTATAAACAAAAAGCAAAAGTTAAATCATTATTGAAGTCCTCAGTTCAACAATGAGGCTACATACTATCAAGAGACCAAACAAATCTTATATATATAACTAAAATATATAAACAAAAAGCAAAAGTTAAATCATTATTGAAGTCCTCAGTTCAACAATGAGGCTACATACTATCAAGAGACCAAACAAATCTTATATATAACTAAAAGCTATAAACAAAAAGCAAAAGTTAAATCATTATTGAAGTCCTCAGTTCAACAATGAGGCTACATACTATCAAGAGACCAAACAAATCTTATATATAACTAAAAGCTATAAACAAAAAGCAAAAGTTAAATCATTATTGAAGTCCTCTGTTCAACAATGAGGCTACATACTATCAAGAGACCAAACAAATCTCATATATAACTAAAACCTATAAACAAAAAGCAAAAGTTAAATCATTATTGAAGTCCTCTGTTCAACAATGAGGCTACATACTATCAAGAGACCAAACAAATCTTATATATAACTAAAAGCTATAAACAAAAAGCAAAAGTTAAATCATTATTGAAGTCCTCAGTTCAACAATGAGGCTACATACTATCAAGAGACCAAACAAATCTTATATATATAACTAAAAGCTATAAACAAAAAGCAAAAGTTAAATCATTATTGAAGTCCTCTGTTCAACAATGAGAGTACATAATATCAAGAGACCAAACAAATCTTATATATAACTAAAAGCTATAAACAAAAAGCAAAAGTTAAATCATTATTGAAGTCCTCAGTTCAACAATGAGGCTACATACTATCAAGAGACCAAACAAATCTTATATATAACTAAAAACTATAAACAAAAAGCAAAAGTTAAATCATTATTGAAATCCTCAGTTCAACAATGAGGCTACATACTATCAAGAGACCAAACAAATCTTATATATAACTAAAAGCTATAAACAAAAAACAAAAGTTAAATCATTATTGAAATCCTCAGTTCAACAATGAGGCTACATACTATCAAGAGACCAAACAAATCTTATATATATAACTAAAAGCTATAAACAAAAAGCAAAAGTTAAATCATTATTGAAGTCCTCTGTTCAACAATGAGGCTACATACTATCAAGAGACCAAACAAATCTTATATATAACTAAAACCTATAAACAAAAAGCAAAAGTTAAATCATTATTGAAGTCCTCAGTTCAACAATGAGGCTACATACTATCAAGAGACCAAAAAAATCTTATATATATAACTACAAGCTATAAACAAAAAGCAAAAGTTAAATCATTATTGAAATCCTCAGTTCAACAATGAGGCTACATACTATCAAGAGACCAAACAAATCTTATATATAACTAAAACCTATAAACAAAAAGCAAAAGTTAAATCATTATTGAAGTCCTCTGTTCAACAATGAGGCTACATACTATCAAGAGACCAAACAAATCTTATATATAACTAAAACCTATAAACAAAAAGCAAAAGTTAAATCATTATTGAAGTCCTCAGTTCAACAATGAGGCTACATACTATCAAGAGACCAAACAAATCTTATATATAACTAAAAGCTATAAACAAAAAGCAAAAGTTAAATCATTATTGAAATCCTCAGTTCAACAATGAGGCTACATACTATCAAGAGACCAAACAAATCTTATATATAACTAAAAGCTATAAACAAAAAGCAAAAGTTAAATCATTATTGAAATCCTCAGTTCAACAATGAGGCTACATACTATCAAGAGACCAAACAAATCTTATATATATAACTAAAAGCTATAAACAAAAAGCAAAAGTTAAATCATTATTGAAGTCATCAGTTCAACAATGAGGCTACATACTATCAAGAGACCAAACAAATCTTATATATAACTAAAACCTATAAACAAAAAGCAAAAGTTAAATCATTATTGAAGTCCTCAGTTCAACAATGAGGCTACATACTATCAGGAGACCAAATAAATCTTATATATAACTAAAAGATATAAACAAAAAGCTTAAATTTCATAATCAGAAATAACAAGTGGAACAATAAACGAAATCTTAATCGATTCAAAAATTACACGAAACAGTTAAATTTAATAAGATATATGAGGATTCACATTGAAAATACTACTGTATCTGTTCATGTAAGCAGATTTTTAGCATCTGCATCATGCCGCTCTTGTGAGCAACGGGTAACATCTGATGAGCTCGCAACATCCAAACCTAAAAGTGGCACATCAACATCACTTAACAAGAGTCTTCAGAATTAGCTCAATCACAAAACTGGCCAAACATTTTGAACAAAATTTTCAAATGAGACATAATCAGAAAACAAATTTGCTACAGAAACAACAGGAATACAACAAGAACTTCCATTAGAAATGATATTCCTGGTTGATTCACTGCAGACTATATAGATAATGAAGACTATATAGATAATGAAGACTGTATAGATAATGAAGACTATATAGATAATGAAAACTATATAGATAATGAAGACTATATAGATAATGAAGACTATATAGATAATGAAGACTGTATAGATAATGAAGACTATATAGATAATGAAGACTGTATAGATAATGAAGACTATATAGATAATGAAGACTATATAGATAATGAAAACTATATAGATAATGAAGACTATATAGATAATGAAGACTATATAGATAATGAAGACTGTATAGATAATGAAGACTGTATAGATAATGAAGACTATATAGATAATGAAGACTGTATAGATAATGAAGACTATATAGATAATGAAGACTGTATAGATAATGAAGACTATATATATAATGAAGACCATATAGATAATGAAGACTATATAGATAATGAAGACTGTATAGATAATGAAGACTATATAGATAATGAAGACTGTATAGATAATGAAGACTGTATAGATAATGAAGACTATATAGATAATGAAAACTATATAGATAATGAAGACTATATAGATAATGAAGACTGTATAGATAATGAAGACTGTATAGATAATGAAGACTATATAGATAATGAAGACTGTATAGATAATGAAGACTATATAGATAATGAAGACTGTATAGATAATGAAGACTGTATAGATAATGAAGACTATATAGATAATGAAGACTGTATAGACAGATGCTGAAAAGAGGATCAATCCGTTATGATCACATCAGATAAGGATTATAATTGCTGACAAACGATCAATGGTTTTAATAAGATGAATGATCTTATTACTGATATCCAGTGCATGTTCTGCACATACAAGTAGTTTTTCCCTTCTATAAATACTATACTGTAACCTTATTTGTAAGCTTTTTCAACGCACTTTATATATATATTATTTGCTTTCATTGTGTTTTTTGTATTCCATTGTTTTATTTTACTTTTACTGATTATAATTAAAATAATGATGTATATGTTTTTGTAGTTCTTTTCCCTTTTACATATTCATAGGTTATTTATACAAAGTTAAAAGCCCAGTAATGAATGCATTAGAAGTCTTTTTTTTAACTCTGAGAAGGCAGGAGATCTTTCTAGCAGCTCCTGTCCAGATGTGGCAACAGTACTACATCATTGAACGTATCTGGCTTTTATATAGGTAGAGAATTGCATCAGCAGTGAGATATCTATATCAATAGACCTTGGCAACAGATTTGATGTACGTGTTCAATTTCAGATCATGAGTAACGGTCAAGGCCAGACGCTTGTCAAAACATGGAACCCTCCAAAAACGAGAACCATTCATCTCAATTGATGCCAGATGGGGATCAGATCGTTAATGGTATAAATATAGAAGTTTGGTTTTAGATGCATTAAAAGTAACCAGCCACTTCTTTTCCCATTGTTTCACGTGCTGAATATCAGAGGGGAGGGAACTTAATCAATTACAGCTTTTGATGTGTTGCAATACATGGTAGTGTCGTCAGCATAAATGTCTACGAATATGATGTTATTTGGAAGATCATTGATGTATATCAAGAAGAGAGTTTGGCCCAGAATGTACCCTTGATAGACTCTAGTATTAATACTGTGAGATTCTGATTTCTGCCCGTCAACCACTATTTTGAACCTATCAGACAAAAATGATTTAATAATTGAAAAAACATTTCCAGCTGTAGATAAAGTAGACCTTTATGCCATACCCTTTCAGAAGTCTTTGATATGTCAAGAACAATAGCCTTAGACAGGAATTATGTTGAGAAATTCGCTAATCTTAGAGAAATATAACTAAGCACATCTGCTGTAGATCTAGCAGAAGGAAAACCTTATTCCATGTCACTAAGAAGGCATTTTGCTGAGTTGATTGACTAATCTATTTTATACAGATTCTAGCAACTTACTCATGATGCAGAGGATCGTTTTTATCTGCATTGAGAAGATGAACGATCACCTGGATTCTTAAATACAAGGCATACTGATGAGGTTTTCCAGGAGTTTTGGAAGCAACTATCCTTAAGGCAACGCTTAAATAGCTTTGTAAGTATTGGAGCTCGTTCTGCTTAAAGCTTTTTCAGCACTATAATTGGAATGCTCTCAGGGCTAGTTACTTTACTGGAATCATGGTTTTTGATTATCTTGGCAGCATCACGTACAAATATTTGTATGTCGCATAGTGTTTTCTGATGAAAAAGGAAATACAGGGGAGGGGTGGACGACCTTGATCACATAGCATATAATTAGAATACCATCCGAGCCAGTTGCTTTACTAGAATCAAGGTTTCCAGACGATGAAACATGAAATGGTAATATATGATAACTATCTTAGACAACAAATTTTCAACAATATTTATTTATTATAAAATCAATAATTGAAGAATCCCTATCGCATGAATGTTATATTTAAAAGCAAATCTACTTTATTTAAAACAGACTATCAAACATTTTAAAACTTTCGTTAATTTTAAGATTTTAGGTTTTTCATATAATACTGTTGGATTAGATATGAATGAATGTAATATTTAAAAGTTAATATTTTCATATAATACTGTATAAGATATGATTGAATGCTATATGTAAAAGTTAATATTTTAATAAAATTATGTGTATATTAAACCATGTAGACTGGAAAAATTACATTTTAAAACCTTTCCTTAATATTTAAATTTTAAGTTGTTCACATGATAATATTAGATGAATGTTATATTTAAAAGTTATATTTAAAAAAATCTCATGTTTATTAACTCAAGTAGATTGCACAAATAACATTTTAAAGCCTTTCGTTAATATTTATGAATGAATGTTATATTTAAAAGTTAATGTTTTTATATAATATTGTTGGATTAGAAAAGTTATATTAAACATTAATATTTTTATATAATATTGTTGAATTAGATATGCTATATTTAAAAGTTAATATTTTTATATAATATTGTTGGATTAGATATGTTATACTTAAAATTTAATATTTTTGTTATATAATATTGTTAGATTAGATATGTTATATTAAACATTAATATTTTATATAATATTGTTGGATTAGATATGTTATATTTAAAAGTTAATATTTTTATATAATTTTGTCGGATTAGATATTTTATATTTAAAAGTAAATATTTTTATATAATATTGTCGGATTAGATATGTTATATTTAAAAGTTAATGTTTTTTTATATAATATTGTCGGATTAGATATGTTATATTTAAAAGTTAATATTTTGTATATAATATTGTTGGATTAGATATGTTATATTTAAAAGTTAATATTTTTTATATATTATTGTCGGATTAGATATGCTATATTTAAAAGTAAATATTTTTTGATATAATATTGTCGGATTAGATATGTTATATTTAAAAGTTAATATTTTTTATATAATATTATTGGATTAGATATATTATATTTAAAAATTAATATTTTTTATATAAAATTGTCGGATTATATATGTCATATTTAAAAGTAAATATTTTTATATAATATTGTCGGATTAGATATGTTATATTTAAAAGTTAATGTTTTTTTATATAATATTGTCGGATTAGATATGTTATATTTAAAAGTTAATATTTTGTATATAATATTGTTGGATTAGATATGTTATATTTAAAAGTTAATATTTTTTATATATTATTGTCGGATTAGATATGCTATATTTAAAAGTAAATATTTTTTTATATAATATTGTCGGATTAGATATGTTATATTTAAAAGTTAATATTTTTTATATAATATTGTTGGATTAGATATGTTATATTTAAAAGTTAATATTTTTTATATAAAATTGTCGGATTATATATGTCATATTTAAAAGTTAATATTTTTATATAAAATTGTCGGATTATATATGTTATATTTAAAAGTTAATATTTTTTATATAATATTGTTGGATTAGATATGTTATATTTAAAAGTTAATATTTTTTTATATAATATTGTTGGATTAGATATGTTATACTTAAAAGTTAATATTTTTTATATAATATTGTCGGATTAGATATGTTATATTTAAAAGTTAATATTTTTTTATATAATATTGTTGGATTAGATATGTTATATTTAAAAGTTAATATTTTTTATATATTATTGTCGGATTAGATATGCTATATTTAAAAGTAAATATTTTTGATATAATATTGTCGGATTAGATATGTTATATTTAAAAGTTAATATTTTTATATAATATTGTCGGATTAGATATGTTACATTTAAAAGTTAATATTTTTTTATATATTATTGTCGGATTAGATATGTTATATTTAAAAGTTAATATTTTTTATATAAAATTGTCGGATTAGATATGTTATATTTAAAAGTTAATATTTTTTATATAATATTGTCGGGTTAGATATGTTATATTTAAAAGTTAATATTTTTTATATAATATTGTCGGGTTAGATATATTATATTTAAAAGTTAATATTTTGTATATAATATTGTTGGATTAGATATGTTATATTTAAAAGCTAATATTTGTTATATAATATTGTCGGATTAGATATGTTATATTTAAAAGTTAATATTTTTGTTATATAATATTGTTGGATTAGATATGTTATATTTAAAAGTTAATATTTTTTATATAATGTTGTTTGATTAGATATGTTATATTTAAAAGCTAATATTTTTTATATAATGTTGTTTGATTAGATATGTTATATTTAAAAGCTAATATTTGTTATATAATATTGTCGGATTAGATATGTTATATTTAAAAGTTAATATTTTTGTTATATAATATTGTCGGATTAGATATGTTATATTTAAAAGTTAATATTTTTTATATAATGTTGTTTGATTAGATATATTATATTTAAAAGTTAATATTTTGTATATAAAATTGTCGGATTAGATATGTTATATTTAAAAGTTAATATTTTTTATATAATATTGTCGGGTTAGATATATTATATTTAAAAGTTAATATTTTGTATATAAAATTGTTGGATTAGATATGTTATATTTAAAAGCTAATATTTTTTATATAATATTGTCGGATTAGATATGTTATATTTAAAAGTTAATATTTTGTATATAAAATTGTTGGATTAGATATGTTATATTTAAAAGCTAATATTTTTTATATAATATTGTCGGATTAGATATGTTATATTTAAAAGTTAATATTTTGTATATAAAATTGTTGGATTAGATATGTTATATTTAAAAGCTAATATTTTTTATATAATATTGTCGGATTAGATATGTTATACTTAAAAGTAAATATTTTTGTTATATAATATTGTTGGATTAGATATGTACGTGTAAAATGATTGGCCGATCCCCATTTGATCTTTCTTGCCACCTAAAAACTGACAAAAATTCAGAAACCAATTTTTAATCGATTTTCAGTATTTAATAATAGATGGTATTAGAATATAAAGAATCGATTATTTTTTTAAATCTTAGTGTAATTGTATAACAGTTATAGTTTTAAGTAAAAACGCAGAGTAAATTTTCCTGTTTTATTAAAATAAAAGATCGTAAATTTTCAATATAAATTTTAAAAACAATTATTACAAGAATATTATGAACAGTTTTTTTTAAACCTGTATTAATATAAATTAATAAGTATTAATTAATTAGGAATATTACGAAAAACCTTCTTAAGCTTGCATTAATTACATACATATAACTCAGAAAATTAAATTTCTTGAACAAAATATATTGATACTGATATGAATTAGGAATTGCTAATTCAATATTTTCACAGAAATAATGTAACTGCAAAAACATATTTCAAATGGTTTTTATAACATTCTCGATTATATTTAAAATGCACTATAGGTTTACGTATGGACGTAATGAATACACTGAAAAAATATGAGATAATTGAGGTGGTGATTCACTAAAAAAAATTGGATAATTTCTACTAACAATTAATTTGAGGTATCGGTGAATAGACCACTGCCTCTTTTTAGATTAGACTGTAATATTTAGTTGTCTCTACACTTAGAGTTTTTAAGTGTGACTGATATTTGATATTTATTTTATCAAGAAATGCAAAGTTTAATAGATTCAAATAAAATACTCTGATGGATCGTGAGTAATAATTAGGATTAGATATGTTATATTAAAAAGTTAATATTTTTTATATAATATTGTTGGATTAGATATGATATATTTAAAAGTTAATATTTTTATATAATATTGTTGGATTAGATATGATATATTTAAAAATTAATATTTTTTATATAATATTGTTGGATTAGATATGTTATATTTAAAAGTTAATATTTTGTATATAATATTGTCGGATTAGATATTTTATATTTAAAAATTAATATTTTTTATATAATATTGTTGGATTAGATATGTATATTTAAAAATTAATATTTTTATATCATATTGTCGGATTAGATATGTTATATTTAAAAATTAATATTTTTTATATAATATTGTTGGATTAGATATGATATATTTAAAAGTTAATATTTTTCATATAATATTGTTGGATTAGATATGTTATATTCAACAATTAATATTTTTTATATAATATTGTTGGATTAGGTATGTATATTTAAAAGTTAATATTTTTGTTATATAATATTGTTGGATTAGATATGTATATTTAAAAGTTAATATTTTTGTTATATAATATTGTTAGATTAGATATGTTATATGTAAAGTTGATATTTCTGTTATATAATATTGTTAGATTAGATATGTTATATTTAAAAGTTAATATTTTTGTTATAAAATATTCTTAGATTAGATATGTATATTTAAAAGTTAATATTTTTGTTATATAATATTGTTAGATTAGATATGTTATATTAAAAGTTAATATTGTTGTTATATAATATTGTTGGATTAGATATGATATATTATAAAATTAATATTTTTGTTATATAATATTGTTAGATTAGATATGTATATTTAAAATTTAATATTTTTGTTATATAATATTGTTGGATTAGATATGTTATACTTAAAAGTTAATATTTTTGTTATATAATATTGTTAGATTAGATATGTTATATTTAAAAATTAATATTTTTGTTATATGATATTGTTAGATTAGATATGTTATATTTAAAAGTTAATATTTTTGTTATATAATATTGTTGGATTAGATATGATATTTTATAAAATTAATATTTTTGTTATATAATATTGTTAGATTAGATATGTATATTTAAGAATTAATATTTTTGTTATATAATATTGTTGGATTAGATATGTTATACTTAAAAGTTAATATTTTTGTTATATAATATTGTTGGATTAGATATGATATATTTAAAAGTTAATATTTTGGTTATATAATATTGCTAGATTAGATATGTTATATTAAAAAGTTAATATTTTTGTTATATAATATTGTTGGATTAGATATGATATATTTAAAAGTTAATATTTTTGTTATATAATATTGTTGGATTAGATATGTTATATTAAAAAGTTAATATTTTTGTTATATAATATTGTTGGATTAGATATGTATATTTAAAAGTTAATATTTTTGTTATATAATATTGTTGGATTAGATATGTATATTTAAAAGTTAATATTTTTTATATAATATTGTTAGATTAGATATGTTATATTTAAAAGTTAATATTTTTGTTATATAATATTGTTGGATTAGATATGTATATTTAAAAGTTAATATTTTTGTTATATAATATTGTTGAATTAGATATGTTATATTTAAAAGTTAATATTTTTGTTATATAATATTGTTAGATTAGATAGGTTATATTTAAAAGTTAATATTTTTGTTATATAATATTGTTAGATTAGATATGTTATATTTAAAAGTTAATATTTTATGTTATATAGTATTGTTGGATTAGATATGTATATTTAAAAGTTAATATTTTTGTTATATAATATTGTTAGATTAGATATGTTATATTTAAAAATTAATATTTTTTATATAATATTGTTGGATTAGATATGTATATTTAAAAGTAAATATTTTTGATATATAATATTGTTGGATTAGATATGTATATTTAAAAGTTAACATTTTTGTTATATAATATTGTTTGATTAGATAGGTATATTTAAAATCTAATATTTTTGTTATATAATATTGTTTGATTAGATATGTATATTTAAAAGTTAATATTTTTGTTATATAATATTGTTAGATTAGATATGTATATTTAAAAGTTAAAATTTTTTATATAATATTGTTTGATTAGATATGTATATTTAAAAGTTAATATTTTTGTTATATAATATTGTTGGATTAGGTATGTATATTTAAAAGTTAATATTTTTGTTTTATAATATTGTTGGATTAGATATGTTATATTTAAAAGTTAATATTTTTGTTATATAATATTGTTGGATTAGATATGTATATTTAAAAGTTAATATTTTTATATAATATTGTTGGATTAGATATGATATATTTAAAAGCTAATATTTTTATATAATATTGTTAGATTAGATATGATATATTTAAAAGTTAATATTTTTGTTCTATAATATTGTTAGATTAGATATGATATATTTAAAAGTTAATATTTTTGTTATATAATATTGTTAGATTAGATATGTATATTTAAAAGTTAATATTATTGTTCTATAATATTGTTAGATTAGATATGTATATTTAAAAGTTAATATTTTTGTTAGATATGCTATAGTAATATTGTTAGATTAGATATGTTATATTTAAAAGTTAATATTTTTATATAATATTGTTGGATTAGATATGATATATTTAAAAGTTAATTTTTTTGTTCTATAATATTGTTAGATTAGATATGATATATTTAAAAGTAAATATTTTTGTTATATAATATTGTTAGATTAGATATGTATATTTAAAAGTTAATATTTTTGTTCTATATTATTGTTAGATTAGATATGAATATTTAAAAGTTAATATTTTTGTTAGATATTCTATAGTAATATTGTTAGATTAGATATGTTATACTTAAAAGTTAATATGTTTGTTATATAATATTGTTAGATTAGATATGATATATTTAAAAGTTAATATTTTTGTTATATAATATTGTTAGATTAAATATGTACGTGTAAAATGATTGGCGGATCCCCATTTGATCTTTCCTTTCACCTAAAAACTGACAAAATTTCAAAAACAGATTTTTATTCGATTTTCAGTATTTAATAGCAGACGGTATAAGAATACAAAGCCCTGATTATTTTAGAAATCTTTGTGTTATTTTATAACAGTTATAGTTTTAAGTAAAAGCGCAGAGTTAATTTTCCTGTTTTATGAAAATAAAGGATTGTACATTTTCAATATAAATTTTAAAAAAAAACAATTATTACAGGAATACTATGAACAATATTCTAAAGCCTGTATAAATATAAATTAAAAAGTTTAATGTATTTGGAATATTACGAAAAAAACTTCTTAAGCCTGTATTAATTACATCAATATAACTCAGAAAATTAAATTTCTCGAACAAAATATATTGATACTGATATGAATTAGGAATTGCTAATTCAATATTTTCACAAAAATAATGTAACTGCAAAAACATATTTCAAATGGTTTTTTATAACATCCTCGATTATATTTTAAATGCATTATATTTTTATGTATGGACGTAACGATGACACTGAAAAACTATGAGATAATTGAGGTGGCGATTTACTAAGAAAAATTGGATAATTTCTACCAACAATTTATTTGAGGTGTCGGTGAATAGACCACTCACTGCCTCTTTTTAGATTAGACTGTAATATTTAGTTGTCTCCACACTTAGAGTTTTTAAGTGTGACTGATATTTGATATTTATTTTTATAAAGAAATAAACGCAAATGCAAAGTTTAATAGATTCAAAGAAAATACTCTGCTAAAATGCAAAGTTTAATAGATTCAAAGAAAATACTCTGCTAAAACTTTTCCCTAAGAATTTTCCAAGATTTTTTTTCCAATATGTAACATCTTGTTTATAAATAATTCACGATGTAATAAAATAATAAATCTTTATGATACAAATAAACGTATATTGCTTGTTGGTTTTCAAATGTAAATCCTTACAATTATCGACTCACAATGAAATAAAATGGTAAATCTTAAAGATATATTGTTTAATGGTTTTCAAGTGTAAATCTTATCAAGTTTCACACGTAATTTAATCAGTCGTTTTTTCTTATACAAATGGAATACAAGTGAGAAATTATTATTTATTCATATGAATACTTAATAAACTAACAGCATTAATATATATATATATATATATATATATATATTCAGAAAAATTATTCATACGCATACAAAAGTGCTATTTTTCTATTTTTGAATTTAATAAGGTTTTGGATTTATAATACTTTATGCATAGACGTTGTTCCCTTTCTTATTTGCAGCCGCTTTAATTACGTGTTCCAATGATTGTTTAACTTTCTTCCATATTACAATGTCTGGCTTAATGGCATTCAGTGTGAGTTCTCAAATGTTTTATTAAATTTGATTTTTCAGAACAAGAATATCCACACACTCCACAAGAATTTGGCTTTTCCCTATTTTGTTTTATTTTACTTTTTTGTGTTCTTTTACTTCAGTCGAAGTTCTCAGAGATCATGGGGCCACAATTTTAGGCTAACACTTGAAATCTATATAAGATACATAGATACTCGAATGTTCCACTTAAGTTCTTTATTTCTCAAACACTGAGTTAGTAAAGAAATTGAGAACATAATTTTCCTCTCCCGAACTAACCATTTTTATACGTTGTAGTATATATTTATTTTGGTCTCTTGCCCTTTCTGGATTCCAGGACAAGAATTTATCTAGTCTGGTGGAGTATCCTGCTTCGTGCTATTACTTGTGGTAACATCACTTGGAAAAGGTGCACCTTTCCCTGTAAAAGCTAATTTGAGTTAGCCATAGTGAGGAGATCTTATTTGGGCAGCGAATATTTGGTCAGGGTTTACTTCTATGGAAAAAGTATCCTCATGCCAGGTTGTTCTGACAAACCCCTGTACAGAGAGACCTTAGAAACTCGAGGACAGTGTCTAGTAGGCATTCAACCCAGTGTGTATTCTCATATGTATAACTGACTTTGATTTTTCAGAACATGAATATCCACACACTTCACAAGAATATGGCTTTTCCCTTTTTTTTACTTCAGTAAGTTTAAAGAGATCAAGGGGCTCCTTCCTGGAGCTAACACTTGATTCCGTTATGATTTAAATTTATATCCGAGGGCTCTTTTAAGAATAGATACTGTTCCCTTTATGGCTGCTATCTGCATTTCGTTACAGCTTGGTCTTCCAAGGATTGTTTCTAAGTATTTATGAAGATTCTTTTTTATTAAGCCAGTTGCTCCTATCACAACCGGTATAATGTTTATTTCTTTCAGAGACCATGTCGTTTTTAGATCATTTTTTAAGTCCTGATATTTTGTTATCTTTTCCCGTTCAGCTCTGTTAAGGCCAAAATCATTTGGGGCTGTGACATCGACAATATGTGCAGTTCTTTCAGGCTTGTTCCATATAACAATATCTGGTTTGATGGCCGTGTCTTTTATGTATCTCCCCGGCTGTATGTCTTTGTCATAGAACATGGTCACATTTCTGTTTGATGTTATCGGTGATGGTTCATGTTCCCAGATGTGTGTTTCTCTGTCAAGTTTCAGATCATACAATGGAGGTACTTGCATACTTTGCTGTGACGAGCAGTATAATGGCCATCTGCTAATAAGATTGGGCATGCAGACATTAGATGGTTTGCGCTTTCAATCGCAGAGTTGTAAAACGTACAATGGCCATTTTTTTTGTAGGCCAGCCATTTTGTTAAATCTATTTGTAAGTAAGCCCTGATCTTGCCTGGCTTCAATAAGCCTTTCCTCATCAAATGGAAGTCTCCTACTCTTGAGCCATTGGAGTGAAGCATCTTTGTCTATGTACTTCGGGTTGAGCTCCTCTAGGAACTTCCCTGCTCGCTTATTTTTTCCATCCTTCTTTTCTTGTCTCTATCTCTATTTCGGTGTATTTCTTCCTTTTTATTCTTGCAATCTGTGTCGGTGGTTTATCGTGTACATCGACAGTGTTCTCCGGTATGACTTCTCCAAAGTTTTCAGCAAGCTTTGTGATTGAGGTTTGTTGAGAAAGATGATAATGATGGTCTTTCACCATTTCCATTGTCACGTCCGTTGAACTTTTAATATATTGGCCCATGCTTACTATAGTGGCTCGATATGCATGGTTGAATTCAGTGAGGCCAAAGCCCCCTTCTTTTCGAGGTAGGTATATCCTGTCCATGCATTGGTTTCGGTATGTTACCTTATGTAGGGATAGTTGTTTCCTGGTCTTGGTATCGAGTCTGTTTATGTTATATTGAGGCCAGTCTATAATACCGAAACCGTACGTGATCACATGTATTACACGCTTGTTTATAGCCGTTATTTTGTTTTTAGGGGTTAGTTAAAATTTGAGGATCTTTTGTTCTGCTCTACGTCTCATTTTTTCATGTTCCACATTAATGTTTTCCTCAATGCGAAGGTATTTGTATTTCCCCAGTGTGAGTTCTCATATGTCTCACTAACTTTGATTTTTCAGTAAAAGAATATCCACAAACTTCACAAGAATGTGGCTTCTCCCCAGTGTGAGATCTCATATGTCTCACTAGCTTTGATTTTTCAGCAAAGGAATATCCACAAACTTCACAAGAATATGGCTTTTCCCCAGTGTGGGTTCTAATATGTCTCACTAAATTTGATTTTTCAGTACAGGAATATCCACACACTTCACAAGAATGTGGCTTTTCCCCAGTGTGAGTTTTCATATGTACCACTAATGATGATTTTTGAGAAACAGAATATCCGCACACTTCACAAGAATGTGGCTTTTCCCCAGTGTGAGTTCTCATATGTCTCAGTAACTTTGATTTTTCAGTAAAACCATATCCACAAACTTCACAAGAATGTAGCTTTTCCCCAGTGTGAGATCTCATATGTCTCACTAGCTTTGCTTTTTCAGTAAATGAATATCCACACAGTTCACAAGAATGTGGCTTTTCCCCAGTGTGAGTTCTCATATGTATTACTAATGTTGATTTTTGAGAACAAGAATATCCACAAACTTCACAGGAATATGGCTTTTCCCCAGTGTGAGTTCTCATATGTCTCACTAATGTTGATTTTTGAGAACAAGAATATCCACAGACCTCACAAGAATGCGGCTTTTCACCAGTGTGAGTTCTCATATGTATCACTAAATTTGATTTTTCAGTAGAGGAATATCCACACACTTCACAAGAATGTTGCTTTTCCCCAGTGTGACTTTTCATATGTCCCACTAAATTTGATTTTTCCGCAAAAGAATATCCACACACTTCACAAGAATGTGGCTTTTCCCCAGTGTGAGTTCTAATATGTCTCACGAGCTTTGATTTTTCAGCAACGGAATATCCACATACTTCACAAGAATGTGGCTTTTCCCCAGTGTGAGTTCGCATATGTCTCACTAATTTTGATTTTTGAGAACAAGAATATCCGCACACTTCACAAGAATGTGGCTTTTTCCTAATGTGTATATTCATAGTTAAATAAAATGGTTCCTGGAGCAAGATTTCACTAACAAGCTACAAACAATATGAATTTTATCCTGACTTTATCAGTTTTAATCTGGTGTTGTTGATGCAAGTTAGATTTTACACTAAAGAAATTTCAATTTGTATCACTTAATTTATTTGATAAGAGATATTTTGTTGTGTAAAAGTTAAAATATTCTCTTTTGTAAATTAGCAGATTTTCTGAAATGTTAAATTTGATATCTTATGATTAATAAAACCATTAAACAAAAATTTCACAAATTTAAATATGTGTGATGTTCTTATCACTATTTGCTAATCAATCCAGATAAAATACCTCTTCATACATATAGGACTAATAAAGTTGTGTGCTGCCGTTTTTGTTGTCGTACATGTAAGGAAATAATTGTGTATACAATACTGTTTAAGGAGAAGGATGGTCCATTAATATTCATTAAAAACATTCCAGCAAGAACATCTGCAAATAAAAATAAATGAAATTTAATATTTTAATATCATTGTTTATTTTAATCGTGCCAACAAAACAAGAAACATAACTTTATAAAACATTTAAAAATCACAGAAATAAACACTTAATTCACATTCATATTTTTTAAATGTTTAATAATATTCATAGTATTTTGTAATAAAGTAATTATGCAATTAATAAAGTAAAATAACAATAATATATTAATGATTTGTAGGAATAATAAACATACAACTACCATAGTTTCTACTGAAATTAATAAAAAATATATTGCCAGCAATAGAAATATAATCAGTTTATAATACAGGAAAATGAATTTAAATACTAATAAAAGTTAATAATACAAATCAATATATAATCTAGTTACTTAGCAATGCATACTAATATGGTCTTTTAAAATAGTTTTCGTTTTAAGTCAAATGTGTGGAAATATAACCGCTTATTTGTAATTTGTTTGCTATTACACTGGATATTTTCATAACATTACATATTTATTAATATTCATAATAATTTAATGCAACAGAATTAGGTTCTTATTTTTTAAATTATATTTTTAGAAATCAACAGTTTTTTTTTCATTCATTACTCACACCATTCCAGAAGAGAGAACGCGTCGAGTGCTCGAGGATTAATTTGGAGATGTGCCAAGACGATTAGTAAAAGTTTTTCAAAAGACTGATTACACAGGATGAAAGCTGGGTCCATCACTATGATCCAGAGACCAAAGGCTAATCAATATAGTGGAAGCACTTGGACTCACCACCTCCAAAGAAGGGAAGGGTGCAACCCGCTGCTGGCAAGGTCATGCTGATAGTCTTCTGGGACCAGGACGGAGTAGTTGACAGATTTCTTGGCAAAGGATACCACAATTACAGGATCCTATTATGCTTCACTTTTGAGGAAATTACGGGAAGCTATCAAAATCAAGAGGCGGGGCAAGATCAGCAAAGCTACCTTCCTCCTGCAGGACAACGATCCAGTCCACAACTCGCATGTCGCCAGATCAGAAGCATGGGCGTGTGGTTATGAAATCCTTCCCCATCCTCCCTACTCTCCTGACCTTGCACCTTCTCACTTTCACCTCTTCCCAGCCATGAAGTTGTTTTTGAAAGGAAAGCGTTTCCCAGGTGATGCAGTCTTGATTTCTGAAGTCACGTCGTGGTTGGAGGACCAACCTGGGGTATTCTACAAAAACGGTTTCCAGAGCTGCATCAAACGATGGGAGAAATGCATAACTCTGGGTGGTTTCTATGTAGAGAAAGACTAATAACTGTGCCAAGTTTCGTTGCTCTAATTCTATGGTAAGTGGGTCAAGGGCATGACTTATAGCATGCAATTCGCATTAATACAAATCAATATATAATCTAGTTACTTAGCAATAGATACTAATATGGTCTTTTAAAATAGCTTTCGTTTTAAGTCATATGTGTGGAAATATAACCGCTTAGTTCTAATGTGTTTGATATTAAACTGGATATTTTCATAACATTACATATTTATTAATACTAATAATAATTTAATGCAACAGAATTAGGTTTTTAGATTTTTTTTTTACTTTTATGTTTAGAAATCAACAGTTTTTTTCATTCAACGAATTATTTCATCGAACGTTTTTGAATTCATTATTATAATTCCTATATTTTATTATCGAAATGATATAAACCGTTTTATTAATCGATTATCGCCATTTTCTTTTTTTTTTTGGAATTTACGTCTGGTAATGCATATTTGTATACGAAATTTTTTTAAATTAAAATATTGTTTTATTTTTGAAATTCAACAAATTATTTAATTCAACTCTTTTAGCGTATTTCTCTTATTCGTATATTTTTTTGTTTCGTTATGATTTTTTATCCTGATTATTTTCACTTATTAATAGTATAAATTATTAAAATGTATTAAGGCTTATAACTTAGTATGAATTTAAATATGGTTTGTAAAATGAGCCTATTCAACTTAGGGTCTACAAACTTCTTTCTTTCTTCTGCATTATTATGTTGTATCTATAACCGGCAGACATTTTTTTTTGTTTTTTAAACCTTTTATTTCACTTTAAAATTACGTTACCTTTAATTTTTTAACAGAATTTGGGATTTTTATGTCTTTTAAACATTTTTAATCAGTTTTAAAATTACGTTTCCTTTTTGAGCCAAGAAAAAGTGAACATTTAAATATGGCCTGTAAAATGAACCTATTCAACTTATGGTCTACGAACTAAACTTCTTTCTTTTTTCCTGCATATTAATGTTGTATCTATAACCAGTAGATATTTTACTGATCTTCATGTCTTATAACCCATTTTAATTCGCTTTAAAATTATGTTTCCGTCACTTCTTTCTGGGTTTTGTATTTTAAAAATGTGTACATGCGCGGGTGAAGGTCTGTGAAAATATTATGAAGAAAAATATTTCTAATTCCAAACCAATGAAGAAAAATATCTGTTTATTTCTAATTCAGCTTAACATATTTTTTTAAAATGTAAGATCAGCGCATTTAATAATGAATCTATAAAAATGATTTTATATTTAGAAAGTTAATTTTTTTTTTCGATTTTTAAGGAATATAGTTTTTAGAGATTTTATAGTGAATTGTTATAGGCAATAAAAACAGACGGAATAGAGCCCCACAAGTCTACAGCTTTGAATAGAATATGATAATGTATTACAACGAGGAATCTGAACAGCTTAGAATAGAAAGGTACTGGAATATGATGATGTATTATAACGAGGTACCTGAACAGCTTTAAATAGAAAAGTACTAGAATATGATGATGTATTATAACGTGGTATCTGAACAGTGAATTAATGAAGAGTAACACTAGATCAACAAGTCAAACAAGTTTATCTTTGTTTCTGTATCTTGCCGATATTTAATGTGCATTAATTGTCGGCCCATTGTTTGTGAAGACAGAGAGGCAAGCACTGCTGACGGTAGTTAATTTGTCTTTATAACCAGTTTCTTAATGATTTTAAAGTGTTTCTCCCTTTACCGGTAAATGTTTTGACTCCCTTTATCAGTGAATGTTTTAAGGGTTGTTACACCTAATGTTTTCATAGGATTATTATTATTATTGAGTTATTTATATTGAATTAAATATTGATATAATTATCATTATTGTCTTTTTTATTGAATTAAACATGATTATCATTATTATTGAGTTTTTATTTAATTAAATATTATTTCATATGATTATCATTATTATTGAGTTTTTATTGAATAAAATATTATTTCATATGATTATCATTATTATTGAGTTTTTTATTGAATTAAATATTATTTCATATGATTATCATTATTATTGAGTTTTTATTGAATTAAATATTATTTCATATGATTATCATTATTATTGAGTTTTTTATTGAATAAAATATTATTTCATATGATTATCATTATTATTGAGTTTTTATTGAATTAAATATTATTTCATATGATTATCATTATTATTGAGTTTTTTTAAATTAAATATTATTTCATATGATTATCATTATTATTGAGTTTTTATTGAATTAAATATTATTTCATATGATTATCATTATTATTGATTTTTATTGCATTAAATATTATTTCTTATGGTTATCATTATTATTGAGTTTTTTATTGAATAAAATATGATTTCATATGATTATCATTATTATTGACTTTTTTTATTTAATAAAATATTATTTCATATGATTATCATTATTATTGAGTTTTTTTTTTAATTAAATATTATTTCATATGATTATCATTATTATTGAGTTTTTTATTTAATAAAATATGATTTAATATGATTATCAATATTATTGAGTTTGTATTGAATTATGATTTTCATGATTTTTGAGTTTTTTATTGAATTAAATATGATTTCATTTGATTATCATTATTATTGAGTTTTTATTGAATTAAATATGATTTCACATTATTTTGATTGTTATTGATATTTTTTATTGAATTCAATATGATTTCATATGATTATCATTATCTTTGAGTTTTTTATTGAATTAAATATTATTTCATATGATTTTATTGATTATTGTGTTTTTTATTGAATTAAATATTATTTCATATGATTATCATTTGTTAACGACTTTTAAGTGTTGCTCCCTTTAACATCGAATGTTGTTAAGTGCTATATTGAAAGATATGCTAATTCAACGAACCCATAGTATCCATATTGTCATTAAATATCATCTTTACTGTTTGTATAGCAAACTTTATCCGGACATTAAATTGTATTATGTGTAAGAAGTGTGTAACAACTCACCTGCCAAATCGATTGACCTTAAAATGTTTATGTGTTGTATCAATATTAATTCATCATCACATAATAATCAGACAATATATATATTGTGCGGTTGTACTTCATTGTTCGGTGAGCATTGGATTAGATAAGCTTACCTAACATTTCTGTGCTGGCACTATCCATTTTGTGTGTGGTTTATAAAGTTCAGACTTAAGAGATATAAAGTTATTTAATTAGAACTAAAACCCAAGTTGTTCACGGAAGAAACTTTATATAATTTTATGATCTCCACAGAATATGTTCTAACAAAATGCTGAAAGATGTTGGATTTTAATTTGCGATCCCAGTTTTTAATAGTTTGTTTTTACACAATAATCAATATATTTTTTCAAGTTTAAGAAATCATAAATTATTATATTTTTTTAGAATCAGTGAAAATTTTACATTTGAAATTTTAGATACCTACGTTTGACTTATGATGTTTTTTACAAAAGAGTCACCATTATTAAGGCCCAGATGCCACTCGAGGATAGGGGTTAATAAGCATACAGTGGTCAATGTAACACTGTCGTCGTAATGGTTGGTAAATCGGATTACTTAAGGGAGACGCATCATTAAGAACATGTTTAGGTTGGACTTGAAAATGACGATATTATAGTCAGCTCGAAAGCAGGCAAATGGAAGAGTTCCACAGGTGTGCATTCTAAGAAAGAAACTTTGTTCATGGAATCTATGTTTATGTTCAGGCGCAGATCAAGAGTGGGGGAAATTATTGATAATTTTTTTCAGCTAGACGAGTGTTTCTTGCGAAAGTTTGGCAAGCGGGGCTATAGACTGAAACTCAGATGAGGACTTACCATGAAACTAATTATAAAGCAGAGACAGGCTATGAGAAAGAGGTTACAGGGAAGAGAAAATTGCACCACCCACTAGGCTACGAAGTCTGCTTTTAACTCTGTCAAAGGAAGGAAACATGAGTTGGAATAGATACACTGAGATCATTGCCAAGACTGCTGCGAAGAAGGTGGGCTCTCTACCCTGCTAGAAAATTACTTACACTTGAAAATATCCTATACCTCTACAAACTCTTGCACGTCCTTAATGAAAATACCCGTGACAAACCCGATAAGCAGCTAAATCCCACCCCTTCATAGTAGAGATCACTAGATGTATGAAAGCCTTCTATTTTAATTGTTTCTTCCCCAGAACTGTATATCTATATAAAATTATGTATATGTATATAAGATATATATATACATATGTATATATATATATATACATATACATATGTATATACATATATATATATACATATACATATGTATATACATATATACATACATATATATACATACAACATATATACATATGCATATATATATACATATACATATATATATATATACATACATATACATATATATACATACATATACATATATATACATACATATATATATACACACATATACATATACACACATATACATATATACATACATATATATACATACAACATATATACATATACATATATATACATATATATATACATATATATACATACATATACATACATATACATATATATACATACATATACATAAATATATATACACACATATACATATACACACATATACATATATATATATATACATATATATATACATATATATACACACACATATATATATACATATATATACATAAATATATATATACATATATACATATTTATATGCATATATATATACACACATATATACACATATATATACATATATATATGTATACATGTATATACACACATATATATACATATATGTATACATGTATATACACACATATATACATGTATACATATATATATATATTAAATATATATATATATATATATATATTAAATGCCAAAAAAACAGTTTTTTGTTCAGTTGTCAAACAATTGAATCAAGTTCGAATCAAATTATTATGTTTATGATAAACATTAGGGTTTTCGCAGAAATCACGTAAATTTTACTTAAATAAACACATTTTTATTTACGAAATCAATATTTTTTATTGGATTGCAATAAAATTTAAAACTTTTTATGTTTAATATTATTTTAAGAATCAATATTTTGGAGGGAGATTGCAAAAGAAATGTTTCAGATTATTTTAAAAGTTATTGAATGGGGATTTTTTTTAAGCGTAAAAAATAACTTACCTTTCATATTGTATCACAATAAAAAAATAAACTTATTTTAATATTTAAGATTATTTTAAAGTTGTTGAATAATATTTTTGTAAAGTGAAAAAATATACTTATTTTAATATTAAAGGGTGCTAGTGCACTTACTGATCCGCGCTATTTTTTTAAATCGCATTTCTAAGTTTAATTAAAGTTTTATATGCTTTTTTATTCAATTGTAAGGTTAAAGTACAGAATAGGTACGAAACACCCTCCTCTCTCAATGTTAATGGCTTTTTAAATAATAACGTTATTATTTCAGCACGGATCAATAAGTGCACTTGTACCTAGTTAAGATTATTTTAAAGTTGTGGAATTATAATTTTGTAAAGTGAAAATAATAAACTTACCTTTCATTCCAGGAATGTAATACGAAAAAAAAATCGTTTTTCTTTTGTGTCCAACGCAGAAAATTTGTTTGTTTGTTAGGATTTCTTAATATAATCTTTAGTAAATTGATACAAAATTTGTTTTGTGTGTCCAATTCATTAAGCAATTAAATATATGGAAATATAAAAGAATCGAAATTAAAATATAAAAAACACGATTTAAACGTGAAATTATTATAAGGAGAAATCAACTGCTTCAGAATAAAGAACTTTTGTTCACCGTAAAACGGTGTAATCATTATTTTGTTCCTCGTGTAAAAGATTGACCATTTCATTATTATTTGGATTAGTCGAACTACTGTTTACATCCAAGATGAGAACAGTAATCCAAATAATCCAAATATAAAAAAATGCAAAACTGAATATTTCACATAAACAATTCAAAAAGGAAGGAATTGAACAAATAGCGAAGTCAATCAAATAACAAAAACTAGATTTGAACCAACAAGAAACAAAACAATAATCACATGATTACATTATGAAAATTGCGACTTATTTTTATCAGATTCGATTCCGTTAACTTTACGATGATCTTAACTTATAATTCCAGACTTAAACCTGATGTTTTACATACAATCAGCATCAAACGGCTAACGATGGAAGTGTAGTACCTGTTTCTAGTTTGTGCATTTCAGCCATGTGTCGCGTTATCACCATTCAGGCTTTACTTGTCATGTTTTGTGCCCTCCCATGTATTACCTCCTCCTTTGATAGAGAAGTAACGCAATGTTTTAACATGTCCCGACTCGCAGATGTGAATATGAGAAAAAAATATAACAGAACACAAATCGATATTTAACAACAACTGAGTCTCATGAGTTGCATTATATCGTAATTTTGCCATCAAAGGGACATAATTCTCAAACAGTTACTTGCCCTTTAAAGGATAAACACCGTGTAATTTGCTTGCACCCTTCTTGTTTTATATATATATATATATATATATATATATATATATATATATATATATATATATATATATATATATATATATATATATATATATATGTGGTTATGGTTAACTTTCGCCACCCGTTGTTTACAAAGCCATTTGCCGGAAGTGACGTTTTATCTACGGATGATCAAAACCGTATAGAATGAACCTTTTTTTTATATAAGTTTTATTCAAACAGGCTTTATGGACTTTTTTTTTGTATTTATTAACTGTTTTATTCTTTTTATCAAAAAAAAAAAGATAGAATTTTTATATTGACATATTATGGACTGTTTTTCAAACATCGAAATTTTAAAATTAGTTTTATTTAAAAAAAAAAAAAGACGGTGTTTTTTTTTTTTTAATTAAATTCTAAACTTTATTTGAATTTTTCAACAAACTTTTACAGAGATAAAAAATAGACTTTATAGATATTAACGAAAAGTCTTTGTTTATTTTAACTCTTTAACAAATTTTTACAGACATAAAAAATAGACTTTATAGATATTTTATAATTTATTTTAAATATATTTAATGAAAAGTCTTTGTTTATTTTAACTCTTTAACAAATGTTTTCATTCATATAAAAAAATAGACTTTATAGATCTTTTATAACATAAAATTTAAAAAAATTTTAAAGAAAAAGTTTTGTTTTTCATTGTTAATGTAGTTAACTCATACATCATAAAAAAATCGTATCCAATACATTATATTCCCAAAATAATTGCTTTTGATTCGCCGCCGCCAAAGGAATTCTTGTAGATGACTATTAAAATTTGCATCGCTAGTCCCCCTCATGGACCTGAATTTATTTTTGCAAAGACTCCAGCTATCTTGCAAATTCGAAAGTAAGTTCGATAACTCTAGAAGGGTCATAAAACTTTAATTTTAAAATTTCGATGTTTGAAAAACAGTCCATTATGTCTGTAAAAGTTTGTTGAAAAATTCAAATAATGTTTAGAATTTAATTTTAAAAAAAACACCGTCTTTCTTTTTTTTTTTTTTAAATAAAACTAATTTTAAAATTTCGATGTTCGAAAAACAGTCCATAATATGTCAATATAAAAATTCTATTTTTGTTTGATAAAAAGAATAAAACAGTTAATAAATAAAAAAAAAGTCCATTAAGTTCAAATAAACCCTGTTTGAATAAAACTTATATATAAAAAAAAAAAAAGGTTCATTCTATACGGTTTTGATCATCCGTAGATAAAACGTCACTTCCGGCAAATGGCTTTGTAAACAACGGGTGGCGAAAGTTAACCATATATATATATATATATATATATATATATATATATATATATATATATATATATATATATATATATATATATATATATATATATATATATATATATATATATATATTTTGTCAGGGAAAGGTTACGACGCTCGGCTGACACCAATGATTGCCGGTCTCGTCCGATCCATGCTTGACGGGAATTCACGAGAATTCGGGTCAAATTATGCAAGCGTATCTAAAAATATATAAAAATATAATTTTAGTTTGCACTAACTTTTCGAAAAGGAAGAGTTATCGATCCCTGACAAGCGACATCTATCGCGATTCTTGAAACTAAAATACAAACATTCGCCACATGTAACTGTCATGTATAAGTGCCGATTCTTGCTGTTAAAAACTTGATATGTTCATGAAACAGTTGCTTTTAAATCCTTATATCTTTACATGCTCATCACCAGATGAAATGTAAAATGCCCTGCTCGCGGGGGTGAGTATGTGAGAAAATAGAATAGAACACAAATCGATAATTAATTAAATCACTTTTTTTTTTTGCCTTTTTATATATCGTTTAAAGGGCAGGTAACTCTTTTGGGGATAATGTCCCTTTGATGGCAACATTACGATATCATGCAACTCATAAAAGTCAGCTGAATTATAACAAATGTCAACAACAAAATTATGCCTTTAAATTGTCGTGATAATAATAATGTGAAACATGGTTGATATGAGTACAAAAAATCAGAAACAGATACTACACTTTCATTTTATAGTTCTGTCTCCGGATTCATAAACGTTTCATCATGAAAACGGGTCCAAAGCTCGACTACTTTGAAAATAAAGTCTTTTTTTTTTTAGTTTGAGATTCTGCGAAGCATTTAGCTATTTAACTTTTAATATGAAAACATGGCTGGTATGAGAGTAACTGCCGTTTCTTTGCTGATTGTATGTCTAAGAGGCAAGCTAATTAGCAAATTAAGTTTGAAATAATAAGGGAAGGTCATCATAACTGATAAAAATAAGTTTCAAGTTTCATAATGTAATCATGTAGTTATAATTTGCTTTTTTTTTTTAATCCAAATTTATTTTTGTCATTTGACTTTACATTTTGTGTAATTCCTTTCTTTTATTTGATTCGTTTAATTCTTCCTTTTTATTTAATTTATTTATGTGAAATATTTTTATGTGATGGATTATTTGGATTATTCGGATTACTGTTCTCATCTTGGATGTAAACAGTAGTTCGACTAATTAAAATACTAATAGAATGTTCAGTCGTAAAAAATAAACCTTAGTTTAATATCTTCATGTATCTTATTTATTTTAATAAATTAGACATACAAATAAGAAGAGACCTTTAATTTTAAAAAATCCAACTAATGAACGGACATTTTTACACAAGGAACGAAATAATAATTTCACCGGATTACGATGACCTTGAATTGATTGTTTTTTAGCAGTTGATTTTCTATTTAAATAATTCCACGTTTAAATCATGTTTTTCATCTTTTAATTTTGATTCTTTTATATTTTCATATATTTTATTTCTTAATTAATTGAACACACAAAACAAAAATTGTATCAATTTACTAAAGAAATCTTAACAAAACAAAACAAATTTTTTGTTTCAAACACAAAGGAAATACGAATTAATCCCGATGTTTTTTCGTATTGAAATCTTTGAAATATCCGTAAGTTTGTATCTTTTTCTTTTTTTACACTAAAACTTTTTTATATAATCTTAAACATTAAAATAAGTTTCTTTATTTTTGTTTTTTTAATTTAATAAAATATAATGATTTTGTCATGCTTTATAATAGACGTGAATAACAAAAACGTATGATTAAAAAAAATATGTTAAAATTTTATTATTCCATGTGATATTTAGATTTTTGTTAAAAATATTATTTTTTTTAAAACTTGTGTGATTTCTGAGGAAATGATAATTTAATACGAAGTTGATTAAATTATTAACAACCGATCACAAAATATTTTTTTTTTGTATTTCATTGTTTAATTTTTTTTATTGGCCATCACCAATTAGCAGTTATTTCATGTAGAAAAAATATTCGTAAGTCTTTTCAATCTAAACCAAGTCTAGTTTATCCCCTTAAAATTTTTGTTAAAAATTGACTTTATTTTGACTATTACGTTACAACAGCCTTAACAATATCCGCTAACGGAATGAAAAAATTAATATGTATTTCAGGTGGAGGAGGTGGCTGGTTACTTTTAATGCTTCTAAAACCAAGTTCCTATCTTTACATCACCAACGCCCTGATCTCGTCTAGGGAAAGCTCCATGTTTTGATTAGCTTCTGGGCTTGGCCTTTACTCCTGACTTGAAAAGTAACACGTAGATCAAGTCAGTTGCCAAGGTCGCTGGATATATGCTAGGATCCTTCTACCGCCCCAGAAGATATCTCTCCCCTGATGCAATTCTCTATCTGAAACAAAGCCAAGTACGTCCAAGGATTGAGTACTGCTGCCACATCTGGGCAGGAGCTGCTAAAAACAGCCTATCCTGCCTTGACAGAGTACAAAATAGGCTTTGTGGCCTAGTTGGTGATGGCCTTTTCTATTCCCTGCAAACTCTCTCCCACAGAAGAGACGTTGCGAGCCTGTCTTTGTTTTATCGTTACTACCATGGCAGAGGCT
Organism: Euprymna scolopes; assembly: GCF_053919585.1. Taxonomy (NCBI): domain Eukaryota; kingdom Metazoa; phylum Mollusca; class Cephalopoda; order Sepiida; family Sepiolidae; genus Euprymna; species Euprymna scolopes. The sequence continues at coordinate 196,804,534 of NC_136527.1, read as the reverse complement.
GGTCTGGACTCCAATTTCTGGTCCCCCATCGCGAATTTTTCACGATAAACACCTGCCTAGCTGAAACCACTGTCATAAATTTTCGCCACTCATTATCTGTGCCAAAATCAAAACTTAGAAGTGCATGCCTTTGGAACTCTGTTCAGGTTGCCTGTTTCCCACCTAACATCCAATGGAATTCCAAAGTCTAGCGGTTCTGGGGAAGAAACCTGGATGTCTTCAAGTCCAGTGTAAACAAATTCCTGATGAACCGCCCCCTTAAGTAAGACACTTTATCAAATCTCCAACATTAACGTACTGTACACACAATAACCTTTATCCCATGTGGCTTCTGGGCCTTGATAAGTGGTGACTAGCTTGTAAAAAAAAAAAAGGATTTTAAATCTTAAACCCTCAAATAAGTTTATGTCTGCCATGCTTTATTAAAAAAAAACAAATAAAAAACATGTTTTATTATAGACGCATATTAAAAAAAAACAAGCATGATTAAAAAAAAATATATTATTCAATGTGATATTAAATTTTTGTTAAAAATAAGATTATTTAAAAAAAAACGTTGCGTAATTTGGAGAAAATGATAATTTAATTCAAAGTTGATCGAATTAATAACAACTGATCACAAAAACGACTTTATTTTTTATATTTCATTGTTTTAAGATTTAAAAAAATATTTCATTCTACACTTCCCTATTATATCGTTAGAGAATTCTGTTTTAATTTTATTCATATTGTTGAATATTAGATATTGGATAAATATTTAATTTTAATAATATGAGTCTCTTTCTTTTATAAAGTTTTGCATAAATTAAAAAAAAAATTATTTTATTACATTTTCACCCCAAACAAAGCACATCGCCACTTTGGTGTAGGGGGCTACTATCAGGGGTAACATCTACTGGGGTACTATGTAGGGATTTGGGCAGTAAGGTGTCTGTTCATGTTACACTTCTGCACGTCAGTACAGTTGGGGAAGCAGGGACCCGGAATGGAATTCCAAAGTCTAGCGGTTCTGGGGAAGAAACTACTGAAGTAGAAAGATCTTTTACATCTAGGGATCTCAGTAGAGATGTGGGGGTGAGATTTAGCTTCCTGTCGGGTTTGTCGAGGATGTTTACGTCGTGGGGGCACAAGTGCTTGCAGTTCGTCAGAGCATTCTCCATTAAAATACTTGTAGAACAGGCAGAGGGATGCGACATTTCGTCGATGGGACAGAGGGTGAAGCTTAGATGCCAGTTCAGGGCCTATCAGATTGGTGACTCTCTTTTGAACCTTGTCTAGGAGCGAGAGACTAGTAGCAAATGCACCAGCCCAAATATGACAGCAATACTTTGTCAATTTTAAGTCTACAGACTCGAAATTTTATATGCAGGGTACTGAGATTTGGGGAAATCTTTGTCATCCGTTTTCGGCCTGAAATTTGCCTATTAAGGGGTCAAAGTTCAACGATTTAACTTTTGAGAACTCTATCAAACTCCTCCGACAATTTTGGGTCTAGACACTTGAAATTTTAGATATAGGTTCCTTGAACATGGATCTAACTTAATAAATTGATTTGAGCCCAAAACAATAAATTTTAAGGGGCCATAATAGGGGTCAAAGTTAAAAAAAATTGACCTCTACGGTCCCGACCAAATTACTCAGACAATTTCTTGTCTAAACATTTTAAATTTTACAAAAACGGTATTCAGAGATAAGGCAAGCTTTTTCATCGGTTTGGGGAAAAAATTTTTAGTTACCAACATATTAAATGTATGTATGCATGTATGTATGTTTGCATGTGTGCTTTTAACTTTCGACAGAGGCGACAAATTTTACCAAATTGTACAGTTCGACCTTTCATACGACAAATATCGAAAAATTAGCTAAAAACATTAATATCTTCACCTTCAACTAGGCACTTTTCTACAGGATGGATTACTTTTTTCGCCGATATTTTTTAAAGATATCATCTCCTTTAAATTGTCTAGCCTTAATTTAAACATAATCCACTTCAGGTTTGACGGTGGTAATAACCGCAAAGACGCTAAGTTTTTCCCCCTTCTTTTCCTCTTTCGTGGTACGGGTTCGAGCCTGCCTTCATACTACAACTTTTTTTTATTTTTTGCTAAACATATATATCCAAAAACCCAGACAACGCCGGGCTGAAATGCTAGTTTATATATCGTTAAAAGTGAATGTGTCTGTATGTGTGTCTGTCTGTGTGTGTACTTTTCCCTATGCAATAATTTTGTCAATTTTAAGTCACCAGACTCGGGTTGGCAGTGGTCATAACAGAAAAGACGTCACATTTTTTCCTCCTTCGTGATATGGGTTCGAGCCTGCCTTCCTGCTACCACCTTTTTTTGCTCAACACACGCATCTAAACACTGGGGCAACACCGGGCTGAAATGTTAGTATAATATAAAAAAATAAAAAGGATGTATTTTTTAATATCAATTTGAATGTTAACATTTAAGAAAACCACTACTGCTATTTTATGGTATGTTTTGTTCATTAAATTGTTAGGTAAAAGTACAGAATAGTTAATAAAACACTGGATCCTGCCGTAAAAAAATGTAAGAAAGTCAAAACATGAGTGTCACCAACAAATGCTTCAAAAATGTAGAAAAACTTACTGAAACTGTTTTGTGGTTGTTTTAAAAATGATAGGGAAATTTAAATTTCGTTTTATTATTTTTTTAATTGCTCATGTGCTAACAAAATTGAAATAATCAATTAAATAATTAAAAATGATATGGAAATTTAAATTTCGTTTTATTTTTTTAATTGCTCATGTGCTAACAAAATTGAAATAATTAATTAAATAATTAAAAATGATATGGAAATTAAAATTTCGTTTTATTATTTTTTTAATTGCTCATGTGCTAACAAAATTGAAATAATCAATTAAATAATTAAAAATGATATGGAAATTTAAATTTCGTTTTATTATTTTTTTAATTGCTCATGTGCTAACAAAATTGAAATAATCAATAAAATAATTAAAAATGATATGGAAATTTAAATTTCGTTTTATTAATTTTTTAATTGCTCATGTGCTAACAAAATTGAAATAATCAATAAAATAATTAAAAATGATATGGAAATTTAAATTTCGTTTTATTAATTTTTTAATTGCTCATGTGCTAACAAAATTGAAATAATCAATAAAATAATTAAAAATGATATGCAAAATTAAATTTCGTTTTATTATTTTTTTACTTGCTAATATGCTAACAAAATTGAAATAATCAATTAAATAATTAAAAGTGATATGGAAAATTAAATTTCGTTTTATTATTTTTTTAATTGCACATGTGCTAACAAAATTGAAAGAATCAATTGAATAATTAAAAATGATATGGAAATTTAAATTTCGTTTTATTATTTTTTTAATTGCTCATGTGCTAACAAAATTGAAATAATCAATTAAATAATTAAAAATGATATGGAAATTTAAATTTCGTTTTATTATTTTTTGATTGCTCATGTGCTAGCAAAATTGAAATAATCAATTAAATAATTAAAAATGATATGGAAATTTAAATTTCGTTTTATTATTTTTTTAATTGCTCATGTGCTAACAAAATTGAAATAATCAATTGAATAATTAAAAATTATATGCAAAATTAAATTTCGTTTTATTATTTTTTTACTTGCTAATATGCTAACAAAATTGAAATAATCAATTAAATAATTAAAAGTGATATGGAAAATTAAATTTCGTTTTATTATTTTTTTAATTGCTCATGTGCTTCCAAAATTGAAATAATCAATTATATAATTAAAAATGATATGGAAAATTAAATTTCGTTTTATTAATTTTTTAATTGCTCATGTGCTAACAAAATTGAAATAATCAATTAAATAATTAAAAATGATATGGAAATTTAAATTTCGTTTTATTATTTTTTTAATTGCTAATGTGCTAACAAAATTGAAATAATCAATTAAATAATTAAAAATGATATGGAAATTTAAATTTCGTTTTATTATTTTTTTAATTGCTCATGTGCTAACAAAATTGAAATAATCAATTAAATAATTAAAAATGATATGGAAATTAAAATTTCGTTTTATTATTTTTTAATTGCTCATGTGCTAACAAAATTGAAATAATCAATTAAATTATTAAAAATGATATGGACATTTAAATTTCGTTTTATTTTTTTTTAATTTAACATGTGCTAACAAAATTGAAATAATCAATTAAATTATTAAAAAATGATATGGACATTTAAATTTCGTTTTATTATTTTTTAATTGCACAATGTGCTAACAAAATTGAAATAATTAAATAATCAAAAATGATATGGAAATTAAAATTTCGTTTTATTATTTTTTAATTGCTCACGTGCTAACAAAATTGAAATAATCAATAAAATAATTAAAAAATTATATGGAAAATTAAATTTCGTTTTATTAATTTTTTAATTGCTCATGTGCTAACAAAATTGAAATAATCAATTGAATAATTAAAAATTATATGCAAAATTAAATTTCGTTTTATTATTTTTTTACTTGCTAATATGCTAACAAAATTGAAATAATTAATTAAATAATTAAAAATAATATGGAAAATTAAATTTCGTTTTATTATTTTTTTACTTGCTAATATGCTAACAAAATTGAAATAATCAATTAAATAATTAAAAGTGATATGGAAAATTAAATTTCGTTTTATTATTTTGTTAATTGCTCATGTGCTAACAGAATTGAAATAATCAATTGAATAATTAAAAATGATATGGAAATTTGCATTTCGTTTTATTAATTTTTTAATTGCTCATGTGCTAACAAAATTGAAATAATCAATTAAATAATAAAAAAATGATATGGAAAATTAAATTTCGTTTTATTATTTTTTAATTGCTCATGTGCTAACAAAATCGAAAAAATCAATTAAATATTTAAAAATGATATGGAAATTTAAATTTCGTTTTATTAATTTTTTAATTGCGCATGTGCTAACAAAATTGAAATAATAAATTCAATAATTAAAAATGATATGGAAATTTAACTTTCGTTTTATTATTTTTTTAATTGCTCATGTGCCAACAAAATTGAAATAATCAATTAAATAATTAAAAATGATATGGAAATTTAAATTTCGTTTTATTATTTTTTTAATTGCACAATGTGCTAACAAAATTGAAATAATCAAATAATTAAAAATGATATGGACATTTAAATTTCGTTTTATTATTTTTTATTGCACATTTGCTAACAAAACTGAAATAATCAATTAAATAATTAAAAATAATATGGAAAATACAATTTCGTTTTATTATTTTTTAATTGCTCATGTGCTTACAAAATTAAAATAATCAAATAAATAATTAAATTTGATATGGAAATTTAAATTTCGTTTTATTATTTTTTTAATAGCTCATGTGCTAACAAAATTGAAATAATCAATTAAATAATTAAAAATGATATGGAAATTTAAATTTCGTTTTATTAATTTTTTAATTGCTCATGTGCTAACAAAATTGAAATAATCAATTCAATAATGAAAAATTATATGGAAAATTAAATTTTGTTTTATTATTTTTTTAATTGCTCATGTGCTAACAAAATTGAAATAATTAAATAATTAAAAATGATATGGAAAATTAAATTTCGTTTTATTATTTTTAAATTGCTCATATGCTAAAAATCCAAATAATCAATTAAATAATTAAAAATAATATGGAAAATTAGCGGTTTACTAAAATGTTCTGTAAAATCCCAAAGGGGATAATAAATGACAAAATGTGTCCTCAGTGTTTTAAGAATATTGAGTTTGTGGCTGAAACTCTCCTGCAATATCGACGCAACATCTGGCAGCAGCTCTTTACAAAAAACTGGTATCTACGCTGACCAACTTGTGTTCTACTTCGAATCGAATAATTTTATACTTGTAAAATTTTAAAAAGCACACGCAAAACAGTGGCATCTCAACATTATTAGGTAACTTTGTCTTATCCAATGCACACTACATAGTACATTATTATTATGTGAGTTTGTCTTATCCAATGCACAATACATAGCTCCAACTGTACTCGCCAGCAAATTTAGTTCTGAAGCTATTTTCCTGTACCCCTTTCCATCTTTATGCCTGTCTATAATTTCAATCCAATAATATTGACACAATAAACAGATATTTTTTAGATTAAATTAACATATTGTGTTCAGTCTAATAATATTGACAACAATAAATAAACCGATTTTTTTTTAGATTAAATAATTCTAGATATTGTGTTCAAGCCAATAACATTGACAACAATAAACAAACATATAACTTAGATAAAATTAATTTAGGTATTGTGTTCAACCATTAATATTGAATACAAAAACAATTATATTGACAACAATAAGCTAATAATTTTTAAAGATTGAATAAACATATCGTGTTCAATCCAATAGTATTGAATACAATAAACAGATAACTTTTTTAGATTAAATTTATCTAAATATTGTGTTCAATCTAATAATATTAACAACAATAAACAAACATGCAACTTTTTTAGATTAAATTTTTCTAAATATTGTGTTCAGTCCAATAATATTGAAAAAAAAATGGAACATATAACCTTTTTTAGATGAAATTAATCTAGATATTGTGTCCAATAATATTTTCTTTCTAAGAACTGCACGCCTATGGAACGCTGTTCCGTCTGCCTGCCTCCCACCGGACTACAACTTTGATGTCTTCAAGTCCAATGTTAACAAATTCCTAATGAACCGCCCCTTAAGTAAACACTTCATCAAATCTCCACATTAACGTAATGTACTTGCAATAACCCTTATCCCTGAGTGGCTTCCGGGCCTTGATAAGTGGTGATCACTGTGTAAAAAAAAATATTAACAACAATAAACAAACGTGCAACTTTATTAGATTATGCCCCAATAAACAAACAGAATACAAATATGTGATTGCAGATACTAAAATATTGAATTTTATTTTTACAGATGTTCCTGATTGGACGCTCTAATTCAATTTTAACGGAGTATCATTTTCTTTAAACATAATCTTTTAAATAATTAATACTTCATTTGGATAATAAAACGACATCTACAACAAGATTTATTATACTTGACAAAAATATTTGATGAATTTTGTGAAACATTGGTGAAAACATAACACATCTTAAAGGTAAAATATTTTTGTTGAATAGAACAAAAGGTAATAAGAGATCAAATTGCAGAAAAGTATGTGGTTTTAAGAAAACAATATTTTTACAGCACCTGAAAATATAAAACTAAGAACAATTTTGTAGAAAGAAAAATATGTGGCTTTAAGAAGACAATATTTTTACAGCACTCGAAACTATTAAACTAAGAAAAATTTTGTAGAAAGAAAAATATGTGACTTTAAGAAGACAATATTTTTACAGCACCTGAAATTATAAAACTAAGAACAATTTTGTAGAAAGAAAAATATGTGATTTTAAGAAGACAATATTTTTTCAGCACCCGAAAATATAAAACTAAGAACAATTTTGTAGAAAGAAAAATATGTGATTTTAAGAAAACAATATTTTTACAGCACCCGAAAATATAAAACTAAGAACAATTTTGTAGAAAGAAAAATATGTGATTTTAAGAAGACAATATTTTTACAGCACCCGAAAATATAAAACTAAGAACAATTTTGTAGAAAGAAAAATATGTGATTTTAAGAAGACAATATTTTTACAGCACTCGAAACTATAAAACTAAGAAAAATTTTGTAGAAAGAAAAATATGTGATTTTAAGAAAACAATATTTTTTTACAGCACCCGAAAATATAAAACTAAGAAAAATTTTGTAGAAAGAAAAATATGTGTTTTTAAGAAAATAGTATTTTTTACAGCACCCGAACCTATATCAGTAAGACAAATTTTCTACAACAACAGAAACTATAGCACTACGAAAAATGTTGTAAAAGAAAACTAACACTTTATAAAAGCTAAATTCTTTGATGTAACAATTTGCAAAGAAAACTCGGTTTGAATATATAAGACTGGTGGAATACTAAAAAGAGCTTATTATCTTCAAGTTTAACAAATTAATAATTGCACTTAAGGGAACAACGAGAATACTAAAAAGAGCTCTCGGTTGGATTCAGTAAAAACAGAACAATATTGGCAGGTGCTTTAGACCCCCATACTCAGCGTTACAATCTTCAAAGAATGAAAACTAAAAAATGGAAAAGCCACATACTTGTGAAGTGCGTGAATATACTTCTTAAAAAATCACAGTTAGTAATGCATATAAAAATTCACACTCCTGAAAACTTGTGAAGTGCGTGGATATTCTTGTTCTACAAAATAAATACTGAGAAAAATAAAATTTCGTGAAACATATGAGAACTCACAGTGAGGAAACACCACATATCTGTGAAGTGTGTGAATCTTCTTTTTCAAGTAAATCAGTCATAGTTTAACATAGGATAACTCACACTGGGGAAAAGCCACATACTTTTGACGTGTGTGGATATTCTTGTTCTGAAAACTCAAGCTTAGTCATACATATAAGAACTCACAATGGGGAAAAGCCATATACTTGTGAAGTGCGTGGATGTTCTTTTTCTCTATTTCGGCCTAACCTACTTTCAAATATGTTTTAACATTTTCCTATTTCGTTTCAAATTCCTTTTTCAATAAGCATACTTAAATCATCAAATTCCTTTTTCAGTGGCAGTAGTAAACAACGAATTCCTTTTAAGCAAACATCTGCTTATTTAATTTAAACTCTCGATCGAAATTCTCCTGAATCTTAATTCCAAACATAGCTTCCCAGATTCGAATTCTTAGACTATCCTATCTCATTTTTACTTACAAGAACAGGCGACCTGTTCTCTAACAATACTTGTAAAGTGTGTGAATATTATTTTACTGAAAAATCCGATTTAGTATCATATATGAGAACTCACACTGGGGAAAAGCCACATACGTGTGAAGTGTGTGGAGCTTCTTTTTCTCAAAAAACAGGATTAGTCATCCATATGAGAACTCACACTGGGAAAACGCCACATACTTGTGAAGTGTGTGGATATTCTTGTTCTGGAGAATCTCACTTTGTCAGACATAGGAGAACTCACACTGGGGAAAAGCCACATATTTGCGAAGTGTGTGGATCTTCTTTTTCTTTAAAATCAAACTTAGTCATGCATATGAGAACTCACACTGGGGAAAAGCCATATACCTGTGAAGTGTGCAGAGCTTCTTTTTCTCAAAAATCAATTTTAGTGAGACATGAGAGAACTCACACTGGTGAAAAGCCACATACTTGTGAAGTGTGTGGATATTCTTGTTCTTTAAAATCACACTTAGTCATACATATGAGAACTCATACAGGGGAAAAGCCACATACATGTGAAGTGTGCGGATCTTCTTTTTCTCATAAATCAAATTTAATGATACACGAGAGAACTCACACTGGGGAAAAGCCATATATTTGTGAAGTGTGTGGATATTCTTGTTCTCAACATTCAAGCTTAGGCATCCATATGAGAACTCACACTGGGGAAAAGCCACATACTTGTGACGTGTGTGGATCTTCTTTTTCTCAAAAATCAAGCTTAGTCAGCCATAAGATAACTCACATTGGGGAAAAGCCATATGCTTGCGAAGTGTGTGGATGTTCTTTTGCTAAAAAATCAGGGTTAGTCAGACATATGAGAACTCACACTGGGGAAAAGCCACATACTTGTGAAGTGTGTGGATCTTGTTTTACTCAAAAATCAGTCTTAGTCGCACATATGAGAACTCACACTGGTGAAAAGTCACATACTTGTTAAGTGTGTGGATCTTCATTTACTACAAAGTCAAGCTTAGTCACCCATAAGATAAATCACACTGGGGAAAAGCCACATACTTGTGAAGTTTGTGGATCTACTTTTACAACAAAATCAAGCTTTATTAGACATAAGATAACTCACGGAGAAAACTTGAATGCCTACTAGACATATTACTTCCTCGAGTATCTAAGGTCTCTGTACAGAGGTTTGTCAGAACAATCTGGTATGAGGATACTTTTTCCATGGAAGTAAACCCTGACCAAATATTCAAAATCACATGGTATTTGCTGCCCAAATAAGATCTCCTAACTATGGCTAACCCACATTAGATTTTACGAGGAATGGTGCACCTTTTCCAAGTGATGTTACCTCAAGTAACAGCACGAAGCTGGATACTCCACCAGACTAGATACATTCTTGTCCTGGAATCCAGTAAGACCAAGAAACCAAAATTAAAATATACTACAACGTATGCAAATGGTTAATTGGGGAGAGGAATATTATGTTCTCAATTTCTAACTCAGTGCTTGAGAGATAAAGAACTTTAATGGAACATTCGAATATCTAGGTATCTTATATAGACTTTAAGTGTTAGCCCCAGGTTGCGGGCCCCTTGATTTCTGAGAAATTCGACTGAAGTAAAATAAAACAAAAAAATGGAAAAGCCACATACTTGTGAAGTGTGTGGATATTATTGTTCTAAAACATCAGAACTCACTCAGCAATAACAACAATTGCTGATTCGTCCCCACAGAAGTAGAGAATGTTAACCTCTTGTCATCCAATTGTAATGTCCTGTTGGGGAACGACTATTATACAATGTGACAGAATGGAGTGTGTAAATAACTCCACTGTAAAATCTTGAATATTCCATGTATTAGCAAGTCTTGGGAACATGTACCAGAAACAACAGTTGGTAATAAGTCATACACCATCCATTATGACTACAAAATTCCTACATCTACATACATAGAAAACGGGATATTAAGCCGGACATGTTGATATGGGACAAGAGGGAGAAAGTAGCAACTCAAGTTAAAGTAAGCGTCCCTAATGATGCGGCCTGAACATCTGGCTAATATACTCGGTGAACCAAGTGAAAAAGAAATACAAACAATTGCACAACAATGGGCAGTTAGAATCTTAAAAAGATATTTCAGTTGGCGTAACTAAATAATTGGAGTATGTTTGGCATCTGGTGGAAGGCTCCAGTCCCAACAAAAACAAAGTGATAAATTAGAAGATAAAAAGCCACATTCTTGTGAAATGTGTGTTTTTTCTTATAAATAATGGAAAGTTATTGAAACATGAGAACTCAACACAAAAAATTCATATTTGAGAACAGTTTGTGAATATTCTCGTTTTTTTAATCAAGTTCATTGATACATATTAAAATCGCACAATTAGTAAAAGCCATTTTTTGCAAAATATGTTTATAGTCTTATTCTAAGAATTTGCATTTATTTACATGAGAACTTCAAACTAGACAACATTACATGGAACACACTTGAAAGGACTCATGATTGATGCAACAATTCTAAATGAATATTGTCATAATAAAGAGAAATAGAGAATAATATAATAATTGTAAATAAATAATCACAAAGAATATAATTGGGTGCAACTGAGAGAAAAGTCTCAAACATGGAATAAAACTATATAATAATATATATTTGTGTTATAGTGTTTTGTTCAGAAGATGTATTTCTTGTAAGGTAAAAACCACCAAGAGAGCAATTGTTGTCCTTTTGCAAAAATGTCTATTCAGTCATGTAAAAAGAATTGTCTCACATACAATATTAAATGTTAAAGCACAGATAAAGAGGGTGGGAAATTATTGCTAGTGGTTTTTGCTAGACAAGTGGTTTTCGTGAAAGTTTAGCAAGGGGGACCATATATTGAAGCTCAGATAAGCACTTGCCATGAAAATAACGATAAACAGAGACAGCCTCGTAACGTCTCTTCTGTGGAAAAGAAGTTGCAGGGAAGAGAAAATGGCATCCCCACTAAGTTACGAAGTCTATTTTGAACTCTGTTAAGGCAGGTTAAGCTACTTCTAGCAGTTTCTGCCAAGATGTGGCAGCAGTACTCCATCATTGGATGTACCTGGCTTTTATATAGGTAGAGAATTGCATCAGGAGTGAGAGATCTTCTGGAGTGGAAGAAGGATCCCACCATTTTTCAGTGACCTTGGCAATGGATTTGATATACGTGTTCCATTTCAGATCAGGAGTAAAGGTCAAACCCAGAAGCTTGTCAAAACATGCAGCCTCCCCAAGACGAGAGCGGCTCATTTCAATTGATGCTAGATAAGCATCAGATCGTTGCTTTACAAAAAGAATACAAAGATTGAAAATAAAATAAATTGCTTTTCACAAAAAAACATGAATACAAAGATTGAAAATAAAATAAATTGCCTTTCACTTTGGCCACATATTCATTAAGTGTCATTTTTTCTCATCAAATGGTTTTAATTTATTTGTACAAAACATCAGAAAATCAGTAAAACTTGTAAAAATATAGATTAATATTCAACACTGGATTTAAATTTTATTTCGACCATAACTGCTTTTTAAAATATTTAATTAATCTTTTTCTAATTTCATCTGAAGAAATGTTTTGCTTGTTATAAAATATATTTATAACAATTTTTGTTGCAAATTTATATAGTTTTTCAACAGAGAATAAGTTTTCATATTTTTGTTGCAAATTTATGTTTTTTCAATGGAGAATAAGTTTTCAATTTTTTCTGCCTGATGACCTTATTTTGCGTGTGTGTGCGTTACCGTGCATAGCTTGTTTTTGTCTGAGTGTCCGAGCTAGACACAAAACACGTTAAGCATTTTAACACTTCACTATAATAACCCCCCGTAGATGGCTGGAACTAAAAGGAAAGAAAAATGGAAAAGAGCATGAGCGGCACGTGGTTGCTCCAGCGATGCAGTTTGGTCTGAGTTGTTAATGCAGCTGTAAGTCGATAGTGAAAGCTCTCTACCATCCCATTAGCAGAAGGATAATAGGCGGTTGTTGCTATGTGAAAAAGTTTGAAGGATTGGCAAAGGTCTCAGAAGATTTGTGATGTAAACTGGAGACATCTGTCAGTGGTAACAGTGGTGGGTACACCAAAGTTAGAGATCCAGTTCTCTACGAATGTGCGGGATACGACGTCTGTTGAAATGTCATACAAAGAAATTGCTACTGGCCAACGTGTCAAAAAAGTCTACCATGGTGAGCATGTAGCGATTACCATCAGAAGGTCACAGTGGTCCAACAATGTCCAGGTGATCATGGGAGAAACGTGCGTCAGGTACAGAGAAGCTGCCTGTGGTAGAGTTTATATGACGATTAACTTTTGTAGTTTTGCATGAAATACGTGCCTGACCTCATCGACGTATATTGCCATTCATGCTAGGCAAAAATAAAATAAGCTGTGATAAGCCTGACTGTTGCCTGCTTGCTAGGTTGTGTGAAGTCGAGAAAGTGTTGAAATACTTACAGCAAGAAGGCGGTAAGTAGGGTTCTTGGTGTGCAACAGGCATATCGCACCAGATTAACTTTCTGAAAAATAGATAGGAGTCTTTTTTAACAGAATGTTTAATTTCGACATAAAGTCTGTCAATGACATGTGCCATTCCTGTTAAGTTGCGATATCATCTTAATCCAAATGTGTGTCAAAACTGTTGAGGTCACAGAAGCGGGAAAGGGTGTCAGCTATATTATTCGTTTTTTTCCTGGTAAATATTGAATGTCGGCAGAATATTGCGTCACAATTCTCTGGATATATGTTTACTAGAGGTTGAAGATGTAAGGGAAGCCATCAGAGGTTTGTTGTCGGTGAACACTGAACTGTCTCCCTTCCAACATAAAACAAAAGTACTTTACTGCTAAGTACATGGTGAGTAGTTCTCGACCGAAAATGCTGTATTTGCGCTGAATAGTGCCCAGCTTAACAGAAAAGAAAGACAGTGGTCCTGTTTGACCATTTACCACCTGGTTGAGTACGACACCAACAGCTACATCAGAAGAATCTGTAGAAAGAAAGAGCTTAGCTGTCGGGATCAAGGTAAATTGCTTTGTGAAATTTACCATAGCATTTTTGGATGCGTGGGGAGATAGGAGGGATTAATCTGAAAGAGGTAAGGTCTTCTTACATGTACGGAGTGAGTATGTGAGTTTGTACATGTGATGTGAACAGTTGGATATGAACCGGTGGTAATAGTTCACATCTCGAATGTAATGATAAAGTTGACGCAATGAAGTTGGTATATGAAAATCCTGGATTGTTTGCACTTTTAAAGAACTGGATCTGAATTTGCAACATCGATTTTTAATCGGAAGGATTGTAAACGTTGGAAGACTTCAATTACGTGGTGTGTTTATTGTGTGCAGCTTCCGATCAGGATGTCGGCGATGCATGCAAAGATGAAGAGTAGTCCACAAACGACTTCAAATATGAATCTTTGGAATGCCTGGGCAGCATCAACCAGTTCAAAAGGTAGACGTGTGAAATCTAATAGTTTAAAAAGAATGCATATCGTAGACTCCAGATTTACTTCCTTAACGACGGGATTTTTGTTGTATGCACGGACTCAATCAATGCGTGAGAAAAGTGTAGCATTGGTTAAGGACGCAGAAAAATCGATAGTCTCTGCAGGGTCTCCAGATTTCTTGGGTAGCGTGTGAAGTGGAAATGTAAAAATGATGATGGGCTGCTTGAGGATTGTAAAATTTTGAAATTCATCCGAACGACGAGGTTTGGCATGCAATGGTGCACCGCGAATTGTAATGTTTTGCATCCTTGCTGTGGGAGAATTGCTGGGTGAGTTTGGAAAATTTGCTCAACAATTCAGTGAAAACTGCACTTGATAGTGCTGCCGTATGTATGCGGGATGTGTCAGAGGAGAGCCTATCGCAGTAAACAGAAAGAGATGTCCGTGTGTCGGATAAACGGGTTTTCAGGTCGACGGAAAGTTGAAAATGGGAAGGAAAATCAGCACCAAGAATAGGTGTCTTTACATCAGCGATAACAAAAATCAACTGGAAAAATCGTCAAAGTCCAAAATGCAGAGCAAGTGACAAGGTACTGTAGATTCGGATGGAACTGCCTCTCTGTGTTTGCAGTGAAACGAGGTCTATTACTGTATTGTAATATCGTATGGGAGGAATCACATTTACAGCAGCAGCGGTATCCACAAGGAATTTCGAATGAGAAGGTGGATCGAAAATATAGAGTAAGCGACACTGCTGGAAAAATGTGGAATTTATTGCACAATTCTAGCAATCTACCCATTTTTATGCTTTGGTCTCTTGTAAACGCAGGGTTGCTTGCATTTGCGTGCATCCTTCCTGAAAGGACGATGATAGTAGATTGCGAGAATGATCTGAGTCTTTGTAATGAGCGTCTGTCTCCATGATTGCATCTGTTGTTGGACCGTAATCGTTTGTCCACTAAGAGGGCTTGAATTGCGTTGGTCAAGGCAGCAATTACCGATAATTATATGCTGTAATTAGATGCAGAGGCTGTAGCGGCAGGTTCAGGCACGACGCTGGTTACAACTGATGTGTGGTGGTAATGGGCAGCGATAACCATTAACTGCGCCAGATCCTTATTCCCAACGAATGCGTCTGGGATAAGTGTGGGGACAGTTTCTCCAAACAAACTGCTGTAAGATATTGTCGTCCATCGTGCGTGCACTGAGTAGGTTGAGCATATGTCTCAAAAGCTGAGAAGACTTTTAGTCGCCAAGGGTTAACTCATTGAAAAGTTGTTTCAACCTGGCTGTTTTTGAAACGCTGCTCCATTCCAGAATGGCTTGCTTAAGTAACTTATATGAATCCTCAGTAGGAGGTGTTCTGTAAATGTCCTCTACTTCTTCGGCAATATCTGTTGGTAATGCCTCAATCAAATAATAATACTTTTGCACTGGGGAAGTAATCTCCCTATTTGAAGAATTAGCCTCCGTCTAAAAAGATCATATGTGTGTGTTATATTTTCATTTAAAATGTTTTGTTCTTACTGTTTAAAATAGTTTTATTTAAATTGTTTTGTTCTTACTATATAAAAAAAAAGATTTGCAAATAGTTTCTTGCCACGTGATTTTGCACGCGTTCTTTTTTCTTCAAAAGACTCATATCTTTCTCGCTTGCTTTAGTAGCTGTGAATTTTGTTCAATAAAGCCTTGAAAAGAGGTTTGTTTTACGTCTTCCTTTATTTAAAACACTACAATTTATTGAACAAACATTTATTCCCCTCAAGATTTATTTCCATCAAGATTAGGTATGTCGAAACTGTGGTAAACTCGGTAATTTCTACAAAGTTTTCCGTTCTGCTATGCCGACCCATTCAGGTTCTACTTCTGCCATTATGGTATCCCATGCTAAAGGTGGTGAGGTATCCTCCTATTACTTAAATTGTTGAATTAAAAGGAAAAAAAAATAACTGGCCTCGAAGACACCGGCAGTTCTGAAAATTTTATCAGTGCTAGTATTGTTAAAACAATGAAGCTGTCTACTTCGAAACGTAATTCTGCAATTTCCATGGCATCATCCGCCGTTTCCCTCAAACTATCGGAATATTCCACTGATAACATTTCCTTCAATGGTTGCGAATATAAAGAAACTGACTTTACAGTGCTTCCTGATTCCTGTATGGATATTATACTCGAAGTGCCTTTTTTGAAACTACACCAGGGTATAACTATTTCTTTTCGTGGACCTCAGGATATCCTAAGAATCTGCGCCCTAAGATCAGCTATGTCTCTGTGAAATTGTTTCGAAACTTAACCTCTGATTGCAAACCTATTGCAGCTAAATCCTGATATTACAGCGCGGAGGATGCTCGATTTGTTGAAAAGGAAAATCTAAAACTGATTGATTGTGATGGATCTAATTGAAACAAGTTATTCGCCATGGCCTGCTCAGATTGTTGTGACTTCATCGCTAATAAAAAGAAACGATTAGTAGTTGATTTCTCCCAAACTATTAACCGTTTCACCTTACTTCATGCATACCCGTTGCCTCGGATTGAGGATTTCGTGAACCAAATAGACCAATATCGTATATTTAGTACAATTGAATTATCCAAAGCGAACTACCAGATCGACATTTGTCTCGAAGATCGGTCTTAAGCAGCCTTTCAAGCTGGAAATCGTGTGTACCAATCCAAACGCCATGGATGTCATTAACGGAGTTTCTGATTTTCAAAGGTTTATGAATTCTTTCCTTTCCTGATTTATAAAAGAAAATCAAAACAAAAAACTCTACAATTCACAATCTCTTTTACAAGTTGGGAGATTGTTATATTTTCATTTAAACGAAATGCTAATGCAAATTGTTTTGTTGTTACTGTTAAAAAATATTATATATGCCAGTAATGTAAAACTCGACAATCGTCACTCGTTACTCCAAGCAACTGAAAATGATCTTAGAAATTACAGAGATGGTCAGTTAGTTCAGAGTATGGGAAAATAAGATGACTTACTGTTATATTTTCATTTAAAGGAAACGATAATGCAAATTGTTTTTGTCTTACTGTTTAAAAAAGATTAGCTATGCAAATTAAGTTCCTTGTCACATATTTTTGCACGCGTTCCTTTTTCTTTAAAAGACTGAGTCCTTTCTCTCTTGCTTTAGTAGTTGTGAATTTTGTTCAATAAAGCCTTGGAAAGAGGTTTTGCTTTACGTCTCCATTTATTTCCAACAGTAAAAAGAAGGAATTGCACTAAAAGGCGAATTAAGTCAAATGACACAAATAAGAAGAAAAATAACCACATAATTACATTATGAAACTGTACATCAATGTGTACATCAATAATGTCGCGACTCAAGCCTAACAGGATGGAGAGTTTGTGATTCAACTCAGGAATGTCCTTTGCTTATCAAGTGCTTGTAATAGTCAAGTGCTTGTAATAGTGGGCTGGAATTTTTCAGCGGTTATTAAGCACCTCGGCACATTCAATGAGTGTATGAAGGGGATGCTAACGCGTCCATCCAAAGATTCAATTCTGTATCCCTAAGTTCTTCCTTTGACCATTTCTAAGACCTCACCCATGTTTTGAGTGAATATGACAATAAGACGATAAGTTATGTATAGATTGAACAGATCAAAAACTCAGGTCGAGCAAGTGACTTATTGCTGAATGCCGTGCTCGTCAATCATGACATACACCTTGAATCGTCTGTGTCTTTCTCCCTCTGGTTGCACAGTGACCATGCACATTTTTGAAAGAGATTTGTCAAACAAGTTTTCACAAAAAACTTATGTGCAATAGGTTGCAGCATTGTTACTCTCCCCGCGATGGTCTTGCATGTTTCTTAGAGGAGAAACGTGCATGACAGGTCCCGGGTGAAGGACAGTGTTGTGATTATCACTTCCATATTCAGCACATTTCAGTTTAAACTTTCAGTCACTATGAAACTTGCAATTTATTGTTATCAAACTATAACCACATAATTACATTATGAAACTTGCAATTTATTGTTATCAAACTATAACCATATAATTACATTATGAAACTTGCAATTTATTGTTATCAAACTATAACCACATAATTACATTATGAAACTTGCATTTTATTGTTATCAAACTTAAACTTACGATGACCTACTCTTATGCTCCTATCAGCATTTTAGTACCAGATAATGTTTTGTCTGCACATAATAGACATGTTTTACACGATCTCATTATTGTGCTGTCTCTCTTTTTTCTGAACTGCGTTGGGGCAAGGCTCAAAGTTTGTTAGTCAACCCCCCTCCCTGGGTGTTTATTAGGCAGATGTTCAGAGCATCAGATGTATGGGTTCGACCAAGACATATACTGCCCACTATCACGCAGCCCATAGCCAAACTTCTGCATGTAAGGTGTGTTGCAAGGAAAATTGAGCTGAGCATGGACTTTGTGTACATCAATAATTTCGCGACTCAAGACTAACAGGATGGAGACTTCGTGATCCAACTCAGTAATGTCCTTTGCTAGTCACGTGCTGCTTCAGGCGTTGGAATTTTTGAGCGGTTATTAGGCACCTCGGCACATTCAGTGAGTGTATGAAGGGGAGGCTAACGCGTCCACCCAAAGATTCAATTCTGTATCCCTAAGTTCTTCTTTTGACCATTTCTAAGACACCTAGCCATGTTTTGAGTGAATATGACAATAATAGGATGAGTTATGTATGATCTAGCAAGTTACTTATTGCTGTGCTCGTCAATCATGACATACACCTTGAATCGTCTGTGTCTTTCTCCCTCTGGGTGCACAGTGACCATGCAAATTTTTTAAAAATATTTGTCAAACAAGTTTTCACATATCACTTCCATATTCAGCACATTCCACTTTAAACTTACAGTCACTACGAGTGTGAGAAGAACATCGCAAGCAAATGTGGTGTTGGTTTAGATATACTTGTCGTTCAGGAAGAGTTTTCTTTATGAAGCTCCAACAGCTGCGAAGAGGGTGATGCAAATTGTGGATGGGATATCGTTCTTAGATGCAACTTGGATTTGCTGCACCGAAATTTCCTTCTTAGTTGAGTTTTCAAATCGATCGATCCTTTTCTGTTATTCGTGGCAAAACAAAAACAAAGGGCGTTCTTATCTTTTGCCTGCTATTCAATAATTTAAGCAAACATGGAGAATATTGGAAAGAGTACCTGGTGTTTTCGCTTGTAAGCAGTGCCGTGAGACGTCCATTAGTCTTGTAGAGTGAGGGGAAAGTTCTCCGCTATTAATATAATACCTTACACAATATCCAGGACTTCAATCCCAGGGAGATCACTGCTATCTTTGGCTGCTTGAAGTTTGGTGAGAAAGTCGCTTAACTCCCTCAGCCGGGAGGAGTCTCGGCTCACTTTTGGGAATCAACTTATTCTCTCAAAGATAGAGGCTTCGATGGCTTCAGGGGTCCATAATATTTAACCAAACGGTTCCATGTCTTTTGCAAGCCCTTCTCTTGATAACTGAGATAAGCCGTTGACTAACAGATAAATTTCTTCAATTGATATCAACTGCAAAGCTGGAGTTTAGAACTGCACGTCTTCAGGCCCTGTAGACATTTGGTTAGTCCAACAACTTCATCATACTGGCCTGAGTAATTCCTGTCTGGTGAAGTACTGCAGTAAATTTCTTGAATGGTCAGGGAAATTTTCTAACAGGCGACTCCTCTGCTGGCTATTCAAATTATCTGGTTGGTATCTGTATGGAAGCGAAGGGATGTATCCATGTTTCTGTTTGGATCGGATAGTGAGGCAGGAAGCTGTGTAGGTTGAGAAGTTGCGGGAGGCATAGCAGGAGTTTGTGCTGGTTGTAAGTAGTTTTGCGTGGTCAACGCAGCAACATACTCCTTTGTGCGTAGCATGGGATCAGCAGGAGTTTGATCGACGTGTATATCAGACGCCCCCATTTACTAACAGAAGCGTATTCCTCAAAGGTCTAGACTGTGGCTTCTTTAATTGCTATCTCATTTGCAATTATTAGGGCCTCCTTCTTTGATTCTACTTTAACCTTTCCTTACCGTAGTTCATTATTTTTTTAAGAAGAGAAGGCTCGCTTTAGTCATTTGAAGCTCTGCTCAGGCGGCTAAGGCCTTTAGTGACGCTGGGGATGATCTGGGATACGTTCTACTCAAAGTATAGGGATGTACTTTAATAGTGTTGTGGTTGTAACCTGGGGCTAAAGTCAATGAGGGGTAAAGCGGGTTAATGAACGAAGAGTCTAAGAATGAGAGCACATCTAATTAAGGGGAGTGGTCGAACAGAGAAACCTCGAGGTAGTAACCATGTGAGCTGAGTGAAGACGATGCATTTCGTGGAGATAACTCGTTTTTTACTGTGCTGCCGTCATCATCAAAATTCTAATAGACATCTTGCTTTATTAAAATACGAAAAGTTATTCCTTCGAGGGTCAGGTAAAAACCTAATGAGAAGAGGGTGGGTTTCTACTGCCATGAAGAAAAATAATAAAATAAATAAATAAGTAAATATTAAAAATAACGTACTGGTGCACCCTCCGAAGTGCGCTGAAACAATAATGCCACCATTTAGAAAGCCATTCTCAACATGGGGAAAATAGGGCGCCATGTAATAATTCTGTACTTTCACCTAACAATTAAAAAAAGGAATGCAATCATTTATATACATATGAACAACATTATAAATTGCTATTATTTATATAAACATTAACAAATCGAACTGCATTAAAATTATTATTTATCCTAAAATTAAATCTCTGATTAATAAAAGAACAAAGTTATACGGTGATAAAATAATTTATTTTCAACGTATCGGTGTTATTCAACTTGCAAATAGTTAAAAATATAATAGAGAATACATGATATAAAAATTTACCAAACTATTTAAAAATGACAATAAAATTAGAAAACTTAGTGATATTACAATATTGCATATATATATATATATATATATATATATATATATATATATATATATATATATATATATATATATATATGACAATTAAATTTGAAAGCAATTGCAATAGTTGTAGAAAAGGTTATACGGTGATAAAATAATGGTACTTCCAAATTATTGATGTGACTGGGCCAGCCATAAAATGTGCACTTGCTGTGTCACCGCAGTTATACATGAACCAAAGGTTTTGTGCCGGTCACACATAGGGGACCAAAAAGTTTGCACATTCAAAGAAGAAAAAAAGTGTTGTATCATGGAATTCACATTTTTCTTTTAAGTTTGTTTCCCAGGATCGATCCTGGTGAGGGCACAAATAAAACAAGTACAGCCACCCGATACTCCTTGGTTAAGATGCAATACGAAGAATATTCACAAGATTCCGCTATGCAGCTTCAGTTGCTCCCACAAAAACATGGTTGAAATGAAGCTGGATGATGATGCAGTTGACCATCCTCTGTCCTTTCCTTCTCTCGCTGAAAATCCATCCACTTTATTGTTTTTCTAAAGTTCACTTGCAAGTAATAATAACGAAAATCGATGCTTACTCTGGTTGTAGTTTGCATATAAAATTATTTATTCACAAGAGAAAATAAAAATAATTATGTAGTTTTTCACAAGAGAAATAAAAGAGAAAAAATTAAAAATTCGATTATAACTTTTATTTTCTCATAGTTTCGAGAGTCGAACACTGTTTTTTTCTAGTTTTAACTGATTCCTTGCTTATGTCAACTTCCTTACCTACACAATCGGCTAGATCTTTTTTAAATAATCACGTTTCATAGAAATATTGTTCAATATTTTCAACTTCTTTTTTTCTATACAAAGACAGTTTCATTCAGTTTTGTTTTCATGTACTTGCTTTAATGAATGCCAATTTTATGCACATGGTTCCAAGAACAAGATTTTATTAATACTAATAATTTCTCATATATAACAGTAAATTTGTTTTGAGAATAACAATGTCATATTTTACATAAATAGAGCCTTCACTGGTGAGTTTTCATGTGTTTGGCCAAACTTGATTTAACAGAACAAGTATAATCACACACTTCACAAGAATATGGCTTTTCTCCAGTGTGAATCCTCATATGTATAACAAGGTTTGATTTTTGAGAAAAAGAATACCCACACACTTCACAAGAATGTGGCTTTTCCCCAGTGTGAGTTCTCATATGTATAACAAGCTTTGATTTTTTGAGAAAAAGAATATCCACACACTTCACAAGAATGTGTATTTTCACCAGTGTGAGTCCTCATATGTATAACACGCTTGTATTTTTGAGAAAAAGAATATCCACACACTTCACAAGAATATGGCCTTTCCCCAGTGTGAGTTCTCATATGTATAACAAGCTTGGCTTTTTGATAAAAAGAATATCCACACACTTCACAAGAATGTGGCTTTTCCCCAGTGTGAGTTTTCATATGTATAACTAGATTTGATTTCTCAGAACAAGTATATCCACACACTTCACAAGAATGTGGCTTTTCACCAGTGTGCGTTCTCATATGTTTAACCAACGATGATTTTACAGAACAAGAATATTCACACACTTCACAAGAATATGGCTTTTCACCAGTGTGAGTTCTCATATGATTCAATAAATTTGATTTCACAGAACAAGAATATTCACATACTTCACAAGAATATGGCTTTTCACCAGTGTGAGTTCGCATATGTATAACAAGCTTGGATTTTTGAGTAAAAGAATATCCACACACTTCACAAGAATATGGCTTTTCCCCAGTGTGAGTTTTCATATGTGTAACCAGTGATGATTTTTGAGAAAAAGAATATCCACACACTTCACAATAATATGGTTTTTCCCCAGTGTGAGTTCTCATATGTATTACTAGATTTGATTTCTCAGAACAAGTATATCCACACACTTCACAAGTATATGGCTTTTCCCCCGTGTGCATTCTCATATGTATAACCAACGATGATTTTACAGAACAAGAATATCCACACACTTCACAAGAATGTGGTCCTTCCCCAGTGTGATTTCTCATATCTTTCACTAATATTGATTTTTCAGAACAAGAATACCTACATAATCCACAAGAATTTTACCGTTCCCCAGTGTGAGTTCTCATATGTTTCACTAACAATGATTTAGCAGAAGAATATCCACAGACTTCACAATAATGTGTCTTTTTTACTACAGACTTTCATGTTTCACTAAAACTGATTTTGAGCAACATTATCAAAGGATTTTTGAATAATATGATATTTTGTCCTCGGATTTTTGTCTAAAGTCATAGATGTTGAAGCAAATTTGAGAACAGACACTTTAAAAAATTGATAATTTACATTGTGTTTCCTCCGTAGTATATATTTCCTGGTGTTATTGTTTCCTGTATTACATATAATATAGTCTTTTCCAACGACACATATCTTCTACAATTTGTGATTTAATCTGTTCAAACCTTTTGGTTTATTTGAACATTAAACACAGATTTCACAAAAGGAATTGATAGTTATTGATATGAAGCAATAATGTCCAATAGAATAATGTTTTAAAAATAAGATGACCTTTCAAAATTCACTGAAACTGTTCAAGTTGAAACATCTGTAAAAAACAAAAAATACATGGAAGTCATCATTACATATTAGTATTTACTACTATTTTTAAATATTGTCAATCTAGATTTTATGGAATTAAATAGAATTTCATATCATTGTCAATGTTGTGAAAAAACAAGAAATGTTGTTTTCAGCATATTTTATTGAATTTTATAGAATTTCATGTGATTGTCATCGTGATGAAAACCAAAAATAAAACTGGTTTTAAGTATCATTTATTGAATTAAATAGAATTCCATATCGTTGTAAGCATATTTTATTGAATTTAATAGAATTTCTTATAACTTATCATCGTAATGAAAAAAACATGGAATTAAATAGAATTTAATATAATTATCATCGTGATGAAAAATCAAGAAACGTTGTTTTAAGCATATTTTATTGAATTAAATCAAATTTCATATGATTATCAATGTTGTGAAAAAACAAGAAACGTTGTTGAATTGAATAGAATTTCATAAAATTGTCATCGTGAGGAACAACCAGGAAATATTGTTTTATGCATATTTTATTGTATTAAATAGAATTTCCTATTTTATATGATTATCAATCTTGTAAAAAACAAGAAACGTTGTTTTAAGTATATTTTATCGAATTAAACGGAATTTATATCAATGTAATAAAACAAGAACCGTTACCGAAGCAAGCCATGACAAACGATATTTGAACTTTTGTTCATTAAATTGTTAGGTGAAAGTACAGATCGGCTCTAATCCTACAAAATCTCAAAATCTAAGCAGAAATCGATACGACTTCTTCCTTCTCTCATTCCCTTGCCACGAAAATTCGAAACTGCGACGGATCGTATGTCTTCTTGACTGCAATTTGGCCATAAAGTGTGTGCTTATTTTACATTAAATTTATATAACAAAGTCTTAAATATTTATAACTACCATGCACTGTTCATAACTTTATGTGCATATGTATATATTAAAAAGTTTTTATGTTTTTAAAGCAAATTTCCCTTCTACAGTTTGCATTTTGGAGACGGAACTCTTTTCGAGATAAGTGGCTGCTATATTCATTTCACGTTTTATCTTTAGATTCAAATGTTAATAACTACATTTTATTTCAGTATTTAATTTATATTTTTCTTTTCTTTTTTATTTAATAATAGCGTTTCTTGTCCATAAATGTTGTTTATTATATCTACCAAGTTGATCTTAAAGATAGCATAGACTCAACAATGTTATTTTCTTTACAGATCCTCCTCCATCCTGCTTTCATTTTATTTCGCAATTCCTTAAAACGTCACTAGCTGACTTTCGGAAGACCCCCCCCCCTCCGGCTTTTCTTTTTTTATCCCAATTTCTTAAAACGTCACTAGCTGCAGTCCAGAATGCGATCACGCTTTTCTTTTAAGGGTTAATTAAAAAAACGTCTTAGGAACGCTGATGATTTTAAAGCAAATTTCCCTTCATTGCATTTTGGAGACGGAACTCTTTTCGAGATAAGTCGCTCCTATATTCATTTTACTTTTTATCTTTCCATTCAAATGTTAATAACTACATTTAATTTCAGTATTTAATTTATATTTTTATTTTCTGATTATTTTATTTTATAATAGTGTTCTCCGTCCATAAATGTTGTTTATTATATCGACCTAGTTGATTTCATAAATAAACTAGGCAATTGTATTCAATTTTGGTTCATGAGGAATCTATCACCATACTTTCCATTAAACACGCCAATTGGACTTTTATTAAGTACAATACTTGATTTTTTTAATAGAAAGTACAGAACGCATTGTGGATGCGTTATCGGCAGCTCCCGTTACTCTGGCTTCTCTTTATTTATCCCTCAGTCCTCATTTTTTAAGAGTGATTTTTCTGACAAAGGGGAGAAGAAAAGGCTGTGTTCTAGGTTGACAGAGATATCGGAATTTTTTTTATGTCTATCCTTGTAGCCATGTCACTAGTAAGGGTGCTGGAGGTAAATGTTTTATCTGGGTTGACGTTATCCGCCTGATAGTCAGGGACCCGAACCTTGAATTAACCACTAAAAAGGCTGTCCTATCAGCAGGTGTAAATTACTGGGGCTTCTCTATTGTAATTTGGTTAAGGGATTCTGGACCATACAGTAGCTACTGGTGGTGCCTCTCGATGCTATATTAGTGGGTAATTGTTACGGCTTTATCTTATCACATTCTACAAAAAAGTTTCTTCGTTTCTTTTTCTCTCTTAGGTTCCCCTCTTTGTCCTGCTCTGGGCAAGTCTGATGACCTAGTCCACATATTCCAAAACTCCATCATGAAAAGTTTCAAGAAAAAATACACGATTAAACCCGGTTCTACAACTTGCAACATAGACCCCTTAATACCATGTCCCCTTCTCCAACATCAAAGGATCTACGTTCTAACCTGTCAGATGTTGAAACCCAATTACAGGAGACTAAACCAGACCTTTTATTTCTAAGCGAAACTGGCATTGGACAGACTATTTCCCTAGATGAGTTCGTAATTAAAGAAAACTCAAATTTAACTTCCAAATCTAACCCCAATATCGCAATGGGCATGGAATATGTGCCTATATTAAAGATGGCTTTCCATGTGGTAGGGACATCCTAACTTACTCTATATGTGCTTCCATGTTTAAAAAGGATGTGTCCTCTATAGTATCAGACATGATGGAATGGTTAATTGTAGGTATAAACCGTTTCATACCATCGAAAACGTTCCAGCAAAAACCAAATAGCCAGCGATGGTTTTCTCCAGAATGTGCTGCTGCTATTGCGCACAGAAAACACGTTTCCATTGCTTCCAAAGTAACAGATGTATGGAGACCAAAGCCGCTTTCAGGACTGCCAGCAACCATTGTAAGAAAGTAATAAAGAACGTAACAGAGTTGTATGCTCAGTCCGTCAAGTCCAAAGTAGCTGAGCAGCGGCTTGGTTCCCACCTATCTTGGCAAATAGCAAACAGAATCCTGAACAGAAGCGTGTGCTCCATTCCAACTATCATCAATGGACCTGAGGTAATCTCGTCAGCATCAGACAAAACCGAACTCTTTGCCAAGAACTTTGCAGCTAATTCTACCTTTTGCGACCAAGGACGCCAACCCCCAATATGTCCTCCTGTATCATAAACACTCAAATATCTGTACGTGATGTTACCAAGCTAATTAAAAACCTTGATTCCAGTAAAGCAACCGGCCCTGGTGGTATATTATAGTACTCAAAAATGGTAATTATAGTACTCAAAAAACTTCAACCAGAACTAGCGCCCATACTTACAAAACTGTTTAAACGTTATCTTAACGATAATTGCTTCCCATCACCCTGGAAAATCTCATCAGTATGCTCTGTATTCAAGAATTCAGGTGATCGCTCACCCCCCTCTCAGTACATGCCAATAAGTCTCCTGTGCATCATGAGTGCGTTGCTAGAATCTGTGTTAAATAGAGAAGTAATCAACCATCTCAGTGAAAATAACCTTTTTAGTGGCACAATTTATGGTTTCCGTTCTGCTAGATGTGCTTACAGTTATATATCATAGGATTAGTGAATCTCTTGACGGAGATAAGCTTTCTAGGGCAATTGCTCTTGAGATATCAAATACCTTTTATAAGGTATGGCATAAAGGTTTATTTCACAAGATCTCCAGCTATGGTATAGCTAGAAATGTCTTCTCAATTATTAAATAATTTGTCTCTGATAGGTTCATAAGAGTAGTAGTTGATGGGCAAAAATCAGAAACTCACAGTATAGATGCTGGAGTTCCCCAGGAGTCCATCCTAGGTCCAACTCTTTTCCTGATCTACATTCCAAATCACATCCTTACATCATTTGTAGACATTTATGCTGATGACCCTACCATCTATGGTAGTACATCTAAGACAGTAAACGATCAAGTTCTCTCCGATTCTCTCTCCTCCAATCTTGAGCATGTGATACAATGGAGAAAGTAGTGGCTGGTTACTTTTAATGCATCTAAAACCAAGCTTCTATCTTTAGATCATCAACGTTCTGATCCCCATCTGGCACCAATTGAAGTGAATGGCTCTTGTCTCGGGGAGGCCTCAAGTTTTGACAAGCTTCTGGGCTTGACCTTTACTCCTGATCTTAAATGGAACACGTACATCAAATCTGTTGCTAAGGCTGCTGGAAAAATGGTGTGATCTTTCTATCGATCCAGTAGATATCTCACTACTGATGCAATTCTCTATCTATAAAAGAGCCAGGTACGTCCAAGTTTGTCTCTGATGTATCGTTATTTTCATGAAAAGTGTTCGACTGAGCTTCAATCTATGGTTCTCCCTCGCCAAACTTTCACAAGAAACACTCGTCTAGCTGAAAACATTATCAATAATTCCCCCCACTCTTTATCTGTGCCTAAACCTAAACGTAGATTCCATGAACAAGGCTTCTTTCTTAGAACTGTACGTCTGTGGAAGTGTCTTCCAATTTCCTGCTTTCCAGCTGACTACAATATGGTTGTCTTCAACTCCAACGTAAACAAGTTCTTGATGAGCCATTCCACTTAACTTAACAAATTTTCCGAATTTCGATTACTAACGATTACTATATTGTCCAATTGACTACTGTACAATCTTAACCCTTATCCATGAATGGTCTCTGGTCATTGATAAGTGGTTATGCCTATGTAAAAAAAAGGCTTCACTAACTAGCATAGAGAAACGTTACTACAGACATCAGAAATTTTTTAATTTTAACCTTAATTTTGACCCTTTAACATTTATTTATTTGTGCTCAAATCAAAAGAAAAATGTTTTACCTACGTCCAAGTAACCAACATCTAAAATTTCAAGTGTTTAGACCCAAAATTGGCGGAGGAATTTGGTAGAGCTTGCAAAAGTTAACTCTTTCAACTCTGACTTCTTGGCAGCGAAATTTTCGCCCAAAAGCTGATTAAAAAAATTTCTGCATATCTGAATACTCTTTATGTAAAATATCAAATGTTTTCACCCAAAATTGGCTTAATAGTTTCCTAGAGGTCGCAAAGGTAAAATCTTTTTACGTTTGACCCCTTTGCAGCCAACGTTTCGGCTAATAAAAATATTAAAAAGCTTGCTCTATGTCTGAATTCGTTGAACTTTGACCCCTTAACAGCAGAATTTATGGGAGAAACCCGATTAAAAAGATTTTCCCAAATCTCAATACCCCGAATGTCAAATTTCGAGTCTGTAGAAAATTGACAGAGTTATTTGGAAGGGAAATGTACACACGCAAACATTTTCACTTTCATAGATTTTTGTTTTTTTATTCAATTTTTCGGAATATTTTTAATGGCTTTTCAAACGTAATGGCAAATAAAAAGTAGGTTTTCTTTTTCTTTACCAGTAAAACTTCGCTGGTTTCGATAATAAATATTTACCGATTATTTTTTTTCTATGTTAACTTTCTGTTAATTGGTGATGGCCAATAAATGAGTGCTCAGTTTATGTAAACTTTATAAAAGAAAATTATTCTTATTCAAAACCTAAAATACTGAACAAAAAATCAAAATTCAAACGGAATTCTCTAGCGACATAATAGCTAACTGTGGATAGAAAACTTTTTTTTAATATAAAACAAAAGAAAACAATAATACAAAAAAAAAACAACAAAAAATAAAACAGGCTTGTGTGTGAAAAAAAAAAAAAAAACTATTTAGAGGGTAAAGTTGATTACCCGGTGATAGCGTAAGCTCCGAGGGGTTGCAAAGTATGCCCTATGCGACCCCCCCCCTACTGGGTCGAGTAACAAGTATTGTAGTACGGCGAGCAGCGAGTAACTAAGTTGTGCCACCAAGTAAGCAATCTTCTTTCTTTTATTTTCTTTTTATTTTCTCACATGTGCTTTTGCTTAGTTGTCTAACAATTCAACCAACTTCGAATTTAATCATTTTTTATGCTAAATAGTATTATATTCTCAAAAATCACACAAGTTTTACTTAAATAAACACATTTTTGACAAAAATCTAAATGTCAGATTGAATAATATATTATTAGAAATATTTTTTTTTAATCGGAGATTCATATATTTTTTTTTTATTAACCTTTGTTATAAAGCATGGCGAAATCAATATTTTCTATTGGATTGCAATAAAAAATAAACGTTTTTTAAAAAATTATTTTAAGAATCAATATTTATGAGGGGATTGCAAAAAAAAAATGAACGTTTTAGATTATTTTAAAAGTTATTCTATGAGATTGTTAAAGCGTAAAAAAATAACCTTTTTTATATTGGATTGCAATAAAAAATAAACTTATTTAAATATTTAAGATTATTTTTAAGATATTGAATGATATTTTCTTTAAGTAACAATAAAAAAGGAAACTTACCTTCAATTCCAGAAATCCAATACGAAAAAAAAGTCGTTTTTCTATTGTTTTCAAAACATAAAATTTATTTGTTTGTTAAGATTTCTTTAATAAATTGATACAACTTTTGTTTCGTGTGTCAAATTCATTAAGAAATAAAATATATGAAAATATAAAAGAATCCAAATTAAAAGATGAAAAACATGATTTAAATAGTAAATTATTTAAAGAGAAAACCGACTAATAATAAACAAAGAACTTAAGGCCGGTGTAATCATTAGTTTGTTCCTCATGATAAAAGGTCCGTTCATTAGTTAAGTGTGTCGAATTGTTTTCTTATCAAGTTTAGATTTAAATTTGTCGGCGCTGTTTTACAATGTGTCATTTACTAAGTGATTTGTTCATTTTTTTCATCTCATAATGATGCAGCGATAATATTTATTAAATCAAAACATAAAAAGAAAAGCTGAGACGATTTAAAAAAATTTTTTAACAAAGTTGATAACATTAATAAAACAAAATGTAGTCTTTATGCGACTATTAAGAGAATCGTTTTGTTTTCATACCATGATTAATTTACGACACTAAAACCAACGATATTTTTTATAAGATCAAAACATTTAAAATTAAGGTGTGGCAACTATCTTTTTAAATTGTTATTATTATTTTAAATGTTATAAGTTTTTAAAACATTAGTCTTTAACCTTAAAAAATACAAAGACTGAAACTATTTAATAAATGCGACGATAGTTGCAGAGGAATTGCAAACACAGTTGATAAACATTAATAATACAAAATGTTGTCTTTACGCGACTAATAAGAGAATCGTTTTTGTTTTCATATCATAATTTACGACACTAAAACCAACGATATTTTCATTAGATGAAAACATTTACAAAAAGAAGCTGCGACAACTTTTTTTTTTTAAATTAAAAAATGAATGTTATGGTAAGGTTTTAAAAACATTAGTTTATAAATTTAAAAAATACAACGAATGAAACTATTATATGAAACAATGATTAAACTTTAACAGCTGTTGCGACTTTTTTTTTACTATGACAAAGCTTATACTTAGGCACCGCCAAAAATGGCCGCAAAATCAAGTTGTTGTTGTTTTTTAAAACGAAATTACATTTATTAAAATCCATTATTTCTGAGTAACTTTTTTTTTTCCAGAAAGATAAAACCCTGAATTTTATCATATAGAAAACAGAATAATGTAAAACTTTTTCTACTATTTTTAATTCAATTTTAAATGTTAAATTTTCCCAAAAAGTTAACAATTGACATTTTTTGTCTTGCACAAAAAACGTACTTAAATATTAAAAAAAAAGTGTTTTTGAAATAATTAATTAATTTATTTATTGTCTAACTAAGATTTAGGATGATTTTCTAAGAGAATATGCAAAAATATTATAATATAAGTACCTGAATTTCAAATAATTCCACTTATTCATATAGGTAACCAGATATTTCGCGTTAACGTAGAGTTCAGATCGACTCTGTGTTTACGTTTTCGTTTGATAAACAGCAAACTATGGAAGACCAAACAGGCCAAAAAAACTTATTTTTCAGTGACGAAAAATTTCAATGTATTATTAAGCTGAGGCTGGCCAGTACCAGATGGGTGACCATTTGTATGCGTTTGGTTTTTAATGTGTATGTGTGTGGGGGCCAGGCTGCCCAAAATGGGGGGGGGGCAATTTAAAGCAGAATAAAAAAAAATTATTTCAGCGCGTTTGGTCCACCGTAGTCGAAAGGCGGCAAACGTTTTCAAACGGGATCGAAAAAAATGATGCTATTTTTAACACAAAGGGCACAATATTTATCGAATTTTTTTTTTTGGTATCGATTATTCAAAGCATGCCCTGTTTAATAATGGCCATGCATTATTCGGCTCGCTAAAAAAAAATTGTTAATTTATTTATCAAAAATTTTAAAATAGCTTTTTTCGTATAAATATAAAAAAATTTTTTTTTTTGTTTTGCTTAACTTAAATTAATTATTTTACTTAACATATTCACCAAATTTCACACTTCAAAACTCAAAAGCGGGATAATTAAACACAATCGAAGTTCTGATATTCAGACGTCAAAATAAGGTATGCCAACAATTTTTTTTTTTTTTTTTTTTTTGAATCTATAATTCTGTCCCTTACAACAACACAATATGTTGATTTCAGTTTCAGATGATTATTTTAAGCATATTTGTTCCCACTTCAAAACAAGGGGGGGTTTTGTAAGCAAAAAAATATATATATATAAATATCGTTTATGAAAAATAAGTACACTGTTATAAAGTTCATTCTTCTCTTAATAATCGCTGAAAATTTCGTATTGATCGGATAATTACCTGCTTTTTGGTAGATTTTTAAAAAGACGGTCCGTCAAAAAGTACTTACCTGCCCCCCCAGTATTAATATGCAGCGACTACTCGCTACAAATATTAAAAGGAACGTTTCAGTTGCGTGTACAGCTGTTGTGTAAACCCACAGGATAAACGCTGCTTCTTCACGCGGGCATCTTCCAAAGCACCTCACGGCACGGGACAAAGATGTTGTTTTTTTTTTTCGTCCAATCGGATTAGAAAGAAAGCGAATTTAAAAAAAGTACTTTGTTCTGGCAGCTTTCGTTGGAGCCGATTTGAAACCTATGAAAAGGGCCGTGCTCGTGCTGTGTCAGAAATTTCGTGAAAATAGCGAATAATTCTACCCCATCTTTCCAAGCTTATAACTCCTCGAAAAATGTAATTCAAACCCTAATTTTTTTTTTCAATTAAAGGAGCAAGGACCAAGGTTCCATTAAAAAAAAAAAAAGAAAAAACAAATAACGTGGTTTAAAAAAAGGTTTAAAACTTCAAACTTTACAGGTAAAATTCTAAAAGAACACTATGTTTTTTTTTTTTTTTTAAATTGAATATATTATGTATTGACCTTTTCTCTTCAATTTGTGAGTAAATTAATTATTTACTATCGGGTTACTAAATTAAGTATTTACTTTTTAATAGACACTTAAAAATTGGGTTCGTGAATTTAAAAAAAAACGTTTGTCTAAAATATTATATTCGATTTATTGGAAAGAACATAAAATTTCACATTGACCCTGAAAATATCGTAAAAATAGAATCAATAGAAAAATTTTGATAGATTTTTAAAATTTAAAAATTGAAAAATATTGAGTTTAAAAATTGAAAAATATTGAGTTCGGAAAATTCATTACTGTTTAAAAAAAGAAAAAAATATTTCTATTACTTTTAAAACAACTGTAATAGTTTATTTTGGAAGTATAATCCATAAAGAAAATAAATAACCCACTTTTAACAGAGAAATTCCGAGATTTTTATATTGTATTCGCAGTTTCGTGTTAGGGGTGTCAAAAATTCCTACAAAAATTCTGGTGCGCAGTCGCAGTTTAAGTCAGCATGTTGTAAACAACACAAGTGGCTCTGTCGGGTCCGAAGTTAAAACAACCAACATCATTTTACGCGTCACGCATCTCAATTCTCCACATGGAAGTACCAGATAAGCAACAATAACAATTTACCCTTCTTGTTTCATTTTGCCTCAGTCAGAGAAAGATTTCTCGCTCTCTATTTTGCTTTATGCATTTAATTCAAAACCTAGCAGACTAAATACAAATATATATATATATATATATATATATATATATATATATATATATATATATAAAGAGAGAGAGAGAGAGAGAGAGAGAGAGAGAGAGAGAGAGAGTTCTAAAAGAAGTTATGAACATGAATATTAATGCCAAACTATTCCTTTCCTGAACATGTTACATTCTTACGAACTTTATCACCTTCTTGACTCTCATGCTGAACTAATACACGCACATATAAAAATACGTCAACAACATGACATGATTCATAATGTCTTTCTATTGTTAAATAAAAGTCATATATTGAACTTTTTATTTATTTGTTAGGGGTTGGTGAGCATTTACCTATGTTCACATCACGACTGTGCTACCAAGCCCCCTACAAATAAAATCAACATCTAGGTTTCAACATTAAAAAAATGAAAATGCGACGATTTATTTTTTGTTTCATCCGTGTTTTGAAATAATTAAAGAAATACAAACCTGTTTGATAAAAGTTATATTATTTTTTGTTTTGTTTCATCTGTGTTTTAAAATAATTAAAGAAATACAAACCTGTTTGATAAGAGTTATGTTTTTTTATTCTTTTCTTTCATCCGAGATTTGAAATAATTAATTTTTTTTTTTCATGAAATGTTACAAATACCAACGCAGTAAATCAAAAACATTAGGTACAAGGCCACCAAAAATTGGGCAGGAGGTCTTTGGTAATCCTCATCACTGTACCTGTTTCTGTTCGTTTATGCTAGGCATTTTAGGGGCTTTGAATCTGTCATGATCTGTAACCGTGCCCAGGCGGGAATACACACTCCATCTAGGCACTTCTACGAACATAAACCCTATATTTTAATCCATCTTCGGTCACAGGCCGTGGGATATAATCTTTTCCTATCACATCTATTTTTACTTTCAGCATGGAGGTTCAGCACTGTGGATGACGTAGGACACGTCCAGCAGGCGAGGCTGTGCGGAATCGATGCAAGCCGTCACCTCGTTGATGCCCAGTACCTTCTGAGTCCGCTGAATTTGAAGAATGTGTGTTCTGGCATTTCCGTGGCTGGGGTCCTGTAACAGGGACACCCGAACGCCCCACTAATCCGGCACTGTGTATGGCGTTGAGGAGCAACGCATTTAAGGCCAATCGCCATGTCAGTGAAAACTCAGAGTTGTTGAGATGACTTAAACCTGGCTTCCAGCTCCACTGGGAGCAGATCTCCTCCTTTGTCAACCCCAAACGCTCAACAAGCTGGTGGTCACTAGTTCTTTTTGAATTTCCTTTCGTGAAAGGTCTATTTACCTTGGAAGTTTCTCAAGAACTGCTTGTTGCTCCATAGTCTTTGAGACACCTCGACCGTATGGTCAGAAATGGGGCCAGGAAAACCAGTTCGATCATGGCGTCCCACGCAGATTCTTCTGTCAAGATTCGTCCAAGTCTCTTGGTGTCTCGAGGACACCTTCAGTTAAGCAGTCCGAAGCCTCTCTCACACAGACGTTGAATACATACCTGTCTGCGAACTCAGTGTTTCCCCTTGTCCCCCAAAAAGCGAGGATAGCTTGCTCTGCATGGATTTTAGATAGTTTGCAGGCAGAGAAAGTACAGCCACTCGGTGGAAAGATGTAGGTGGCGCACTCCTCCGCTTTACCCTTCAAAGATTATTTATAAAGAATCCTCGAGTCGACTACGGCTTTGACTTTTGACTTTATCTAGGACCAATTCTTTTTTATCTGGAAACCTGGTCCGAACCAATGCCGGTGATCGGAAGGCACTCCTCGCGGCCCTAAACTATAGACATCGACTTGCTGCAGGTGATTTTGGCCCCATGTGGTCTTTTCGTACTGTGTGAGCGCCTCTGTCACCGTCTTGATGTCTTGGAAGCATGAGACAAAGACGGCGATTCTCAATTTGCCAGGCAAAGCGATCTCTCTTATGAAGTAGTGGCTCCAACGCAAGGACATAAAGCAGAGGAAAAAGATTTATCTCTTTATTGGCATCACTGCCGTCGTCACGTGGTACAGTATGGAGATCCATTTGTAGAAGCCCTGTTTGAATCCAGCGGTTTGTAAAACAGATGCGATGAAGTGCTGGTCGATCCTATCAAAAGCTATGGACAAATCCAAATTGATCAGCACGACATCCTCTAAGATTTTTTTTTTTACTTTTTCACCTCAAACAAGGCACATTGCCACTTTGGTGTAGGGGGCTACTATCAGGGGTAACAACTACTGGGGCACTATGTTGGGATTTGGGCAGCAAGATGTCGTCACGCGACAAAGTCCCTGATGACAACCTGCACACGATTCAATAGAACCTTGGCAAAAATCTTTATCAAAAATGTGTTTAATCATTTGATTTTTTACTTCCATGCCCATCCTTTTTCCTCAGCAATGTGATTCCTCCCTTGGTGACTTGAACTGGGATGGTACTCTCGTCAAACCAATTCTTGAACACATCCGTCAGAATCGGTATCAACATGGACGACCGACCTGCTCAGCTCAGAGATCTCCTATCTCTGTTCCTGACTCCGCCCGGTTTATAATCCTGCCCTTGCAAATAGCCGCTCTAGTCGCTGGTTTAATTATAGAAGTTTTTACCGTGAATTTATATTGTTGATTTGTAAACGATCTTCACATTAAATATCCATGTAAAATATACGTTCGTTGTAAAAATGTTGATAAGTTTAAATAATAGTAATTTTTTAAGGAATTGCTATTATTGGTGAAAAAACGTTGTGATGGACTAATATTGAGTAGCGTTATATGGAGGTATGTTAGTATGTTATTAATGTTTGTCGGTGGTGATTATTGGAGTGGGATATAGAAACATGCAATGAACATTAGAACTCCTTCCACACTATTCATTCTGAGAAGAAAAGCACCGATGTATGTAAGGACTTTCCGTTCCTTTTTTCCCAATCGCCTGTCTCTATACAATCGCTTGTTTCTATACACGCCACAAAACAAGCCGGTTCTCTCGACCAGTTATCATCACCTTCATTCTTACGTTCTGGTGGTAATCTAATCTGCATGTCCATAACACCAACCTTTGCCCTAAATATCTCTTAAGCATATGAAATCCACCCAACTCTCACCTCCAACTACTCAAAGTGTCTACTCTCGATATAACAACCTACCAACCAGAATTCGTGTCTATTAGTTGACAACCAGTCATAACCATGGAAATTGGACAGCTAAGCCAAGTTGAACGATGCGTCCAAACTTATTTGGTTGCCAAAATAATTATTTCATGAGAGTTGGATGTTGGGGTTTACCCGTGAAAAGACTGAATTCTCTCCAAACTAAATTGTGAAGGGATTAGCTGGTGATGAGTCTGGCAAATAAACGATGTTTTATTAAAAGGATGAGGAAGTTATATATTTGATTTTCTCTGTAGTTCCCGAAAAAATATGGAAAGAGTGATTAATAGGGATATAAATGTGTAGTATCTGTTTGTTTTTCACAATACATTGGTCTCTCCTTCCTTCTTCTTCCCTCTCCTATCCCTCTTCATAACTCCTCATCTATTTTCTATACAATTGAGTCTATCTTTAAATCTCCAAATATCTGTTACTATTTTCTTCCTCCACCTCCATCCCGCTTTCATCCACTATCTCTATTTCTTTCTCTTTGTCTTAATATCTCTTAACCTATCCTCATCTCCCACTCTTTTTATATCTCTCCCGGTACTTCCACTCTACAACGCTCCATCTTTCCCTTTCATTTTTTTCCCAATCGACCGTCTCAGCATAATTAGTAAAACCAAGGTACGATAATTTTAAAAATAAACCTGTTAATTTTTTCACAAAGATTTTAATGGATACAAGAAAAAAATGGCACACAGAATTGAGAAAAATAATTGTCCCAGTCTTTAAGGATTTCATATGTAAATGATTTACTTTCTGCCTTAAGAAAGAATATTAAAAAAGTAATTTATTTTTTGTAAATGTGTTGTATATGAACCTAAAAAGATCATTGGCAAAAATGACCTCTAAACTGAGCAAAGTAATTTTATTATTTATTTTGATAATATGACAGCAGATTTTTACGATATTATTTCGCTGAAAAACCGTCCATGCCGAAGTTTGATAGCAAAACAGCAAGTCCAAATAGTTGTACATAATTTAGTCGTACATCTTTAAACAACTTTAGACATTGTTTCTGTATAACAAATAACAGAAGCAGTCAGTACATTTAACGGGCATAATATTAGTCGCATATTTTTAGGTAAACATTAAACTCTCTATTTTGGGAGATAATCAAACATTTTTATGAAGACATTTTTTTTAGTTAATTCAATATCTTAAGACTTTAAATTAGTAATTATCTTTGAAATAGTCCCAGAAAACTAATATTTATCTTTCAAGGTATTTTTACAATGAATTTATTTAACTAAAAAAATTAGCTGAAATTTTCCAACATTATCGTGATAAAAATTATTTCAACACCATCGTAATAAAAAATTTGTTCCTTGTTCTGATCGACTGGGTAAGGTATTTGAGCTGATGAAAGTTTGATGTTGATTGGTTTTGTTCTAACATGTAGAAGAGTACATTCTCTCTTTTTGCATTAATGTCTTGTATTTTTGGATAATTATGCAATGTTTTAGTTGAAAATATCATCAATAAATTTACTGTAATAGTATATAAAATGTATATCAAGTTTGATCCGAATTTTGTATAGAAAAATGTTTTACTTGTGTATTTTAAAATCTATTCTCTTTAAATAATAAATGATATAGAAAAGTGTAATCTATTAGACGAAATTATTACAATTCGTGTCATCCATATTTTTTGTGAAAATTAACATTGGTGTTAACGTGTGAATGATTGATTTTAAATATTTATTCATTTTTCGTTAAAAAAGTACATTTTATTTCATTCATTATAATTCATTATCGTCGAAAGTTTCAAAACATTAATTCTTTTTACATTCATTTTATATTGAAATTTGAATGAAATTTTGTAGTTTTTTTTTTAACATTTGTCAATGTATTTTTGTTAATATTCTATATAAATTTCCTTTAAGTGATTAACTTTTTTTTTCAGGGATTGTACCCATTAGACAGAAGTACCTGAATGTCTGAACTCTTAACCTAATAAATATGTGACTTATGTTTGATATTTATTTTTAATAAGAATAAAATATGCAATTTAATATCAGTTCAAAGTCCAATCAGTTTAAAGACTATAATGTAATCGTGATTAAAAACGTGTTCTAAGAAATTTCAAAGGTTATTTCTTTTTCAGCGTTCAAGGCCAAGAAGTCACTGCTGTCAATGATCAACTTTCTATGACGAATAGTACAATGATGTCTATTCATCGACTGTTCAATGTTAAGCCAATATCAACATAAAAATGTATATTTAGTGATTTTACAAAGAAATCTCATCAATTTTCTTATACAAACGAGAGGTTTCCATTATTGTTTTAGATGAACAGTTAGAAATCGAACAGCATGAACAAAGTTATTATTCATCCTTAAAAGTTCAATCTTTTAAAAATATAGAAACAAAGTTATACAGTGATAAAATAATTTTATTTTCAAACTATATATATCGAAGTTTATTCAACCGAGAAATAGTTATACAAATACAATTGGAAAATACATACAAAAATTTACAAAATAATTGAAACATGACAATGAAATTAGAAAACATATGAATTTTACAATAATTGTAGAAAGATATTGCCATTAATATATATGTGGTATTTGTTGGCATGTAGTATGTTGTCGTTTTCTTCAATGCCAATGTCTTTCTAGGTTTCGTGCTCTTCTAGATCTCGGATGTTAGTGTCTTCATCTAGTTGCATATTCTCTATATTCATTTTATTTTCAAACTATCGAAGTTTATTCAACCGAGAAATAGTTATTCTTTTTATAGGTTTTTCCCGGCTCTGAGCGTACACTTGAACAATTTATCTAGGCCAAACTTCATTCCAATATAATTGGAGAAGGTGTGTACCATCTGTAGACACTGGTGCAGCTTGGTATCAAAGCTGGCATACGACTTAAGTCATCCATGTAATGAAGATCGTTCTCTGTCTTGCGTGGATCTCAACGGCAGTTGTGACTCAACATTGTAAGTGCTCCGACTCTTATTAAGGAGATTGTGGGGTGCATCTATTGCCATACAAAAACGTAAGACAAGCTGTCACATTGGAGTATCCCCCTCTTGATGTTTACATAAGGGATGATTCTCGTTCCTCTATTGTGACTTAGTAATATGATGGTGTTTTACATCTGGATGTGAGCCGCCAGTCTTTGTTGGATTACCGGGTGAATCTTGCATATTTCAAGGCATCGAAGTAGAGTAGAGTATTCAGTTTCGTGCTAATACTTGAGGTAATATCAGTTGGAGAAGGTGCACCATTCCTTAGAAAAGCTGTTGAGTAGCCGTAGTGAGATCTTATTTGGGCTGCGAATACTATGTGATTTTGAATATTTGGTCAGGGTTTACATATATGGAAAAAGTATCCTCATGCCAGGTTGTTCTGACAAACCCCTGTACAGCAGACCTCATGTGTGTCACTAACGCTGATGTTTTTAGAACAAACTTGACAAGAATATACTTCTGACTTATTTAATTTTACTTTTGTTAGTTCGAATAAATCATGGGGCTCCTTCCTGAGGCTAACACTTGATTCTATTACAGTTTAAATTTGTATCCGAGGGTTATTTTAAGAATAGACACTGTTTTCTTTATGGCTGCTATCTGTATTTCCTTGCAGCTTGGTTTTCCAGAGATTGCTTCTAAGTATTTCTGCAGGTTTTTTTATTAGGTCAGTTGCTCCCGTCACAACTCATATAATGTTTATTTCTTTCAGAGACCATGTT
Organism: Euprymna scolopes; assembly: GCF_053919585.1. Lineage (NCBI taxonomy): Eukaryota > Metazoa > Mollusca > Cephalopoda > Sepiida > Sepiolidae > Euprymna > Euprymna scolopes. Next base: position 196,764,079 of record NC_136527.1, on the reverse strand, counting down.
GTTTTTAGATCATTTTTAAGGTCCTGGTATTTAGTTATCTTTTCCCGTTCTGCTCTATTAAGACCAAAGTCATTTGAAACTGCGACGTCGATAATGAGTGCAGTACTTTCGGGCTTGTTCCATATTTCTATATCTGGCTTGATGGCCTTGTCTTTCATGTATCTGCCCGCCTGTATGTCTTTGTTGTAGAACATTGTCACTTTTCCATTTAATGTTATCGATGGTGGTTCATGTTTCCAGATATTCGACGACCTATCTAGTTGCCTTTCTCCACAAATCTTTCAATGTAAGTATCTACATACTTTGTTGGGGCGGGCAGTGTAATGACCATCGGCTAGAAGGATCTTGCATCGAGACATTAGGTTTGACCGGTTTTTTTTATTTGGCCCTGTAATATTTTGTCCTTGCACCAACCTCATTTTTCAAATCTTGAGTATTTGAAGCAGTGAAGGATTTTTTTCTGTACCACAATCGACCAATTCACTGTTTTGTTTCACAATTGCGTTTTCTTGTGGTCATTGCTTAGTTTTTCCGGAGTCCAGGATCATAATTTGTCTGGTCTGATGGATTCTCCAGCATAGTGTTGCTACCTGTAATAGTATCACTGGGAAAAGTTGCACTGTTATTATCCACGTATGGCCCAGTGCATAGCGATGACGAGGGGACCTTTTTTATTCTGGGCGTCGTCCTGCAAGTGTTTACTTTTTAAAATTTTCTTAGTCATATGTTTTTGGGAACATTTGGTTGGGGTTTACTTCCTGAAAAAAGCATCCCCATTTTTTTATATCAATCCATGCCCCTTTGCAGAAACACTAATACACTCTGAGATACACTAATAAACCCCTTTACAGAGAGACCGAAGATACAGGAGGTCTGTATCTAGTAGACTTTCCCATTCTCTCCAAGTAGGCTTTCCCATTTTTTAAAATTTAACTTCAGTAAGTTTTAAGATATCAAAGGGCTCCCTCCTTGATTCTGTTGATTCAAATTCAGTGTGAGTTCTCATATATATAACTAATTTTGAGTTTTCAGAAAAATATCCACCCACTTCACAAGAATGTGGTTTTTCACTTTTTTTGTTTTATTTTACTTCAGTCGAAGTTCTCAGAAATCAAGAGGCCCACAAGCAGGGGCTAACACTTGAAATCTATATGAGATACATAGATATTCGAATGTTCCATTTAAGTTCTTCACCTCTCAAACACTGAGTTAGTAAAGAAGTTCGGAACATAATTTCCCTCTCCCCAATTAACCATTTTTGTTAAAGTATATCTTTTTTTTTGTCTCTTGGTCTTACTGGATTCCAGGACAAGAATTTATCTAGTCTGATGGAGTATCCAGCTTCGTGCAATTACTTGAGGTAACATCACTTGGAGAAGGTGCACCATTCCTCCTAAAAGCTAATGTGAGTAAGCCATAGTGAGGAGATCTTATTTGGGCAGCAAATACCATGTGATTTGGAATATTTGGTCGGGATTTACTTCTTTGGAAAAAGCATCCTCATGCCAGGTTGTTCTGACAAACCCCTGTACAGAGAGATCTTAGACACTGGAGGACACTGTCTAGCAGGCATTCATGTTCTCTCCTTCACCAATGTGAGTTCTCATATGTCTGAATAACGTTGGTTTTTCGGTACAAGAATATCCACACACTTCAAAAGAATGTGGATTTTCACTTTAAAAAAAAATACTTCAGTAAGTTTTAAGAGATCAAGAGGCTTTTTCCTGGAGCTAACACTTGATTCTGTTATGATTTAAATTTATATCCGAGGGCTTTTTTAAGAATAGATGTTGTTCCCTTTATGGCTGCTATTTGTATCTCGTTACAGCTTGGTCTTCCAGGGATTGCTTCTAAGTATTTCTGAAGGTTCTTTTTTATTAAACCCGTTGCTCCTATCACCACCGGTGTAATGTTTTTTTTATTTCAGAGACAATACTTGATTCTATTACAGTTTAAATTTATATCCGAAGGTTCTTTTAAGGATAGACACTGTTCCCTTTATGGCAGGTATCTGTATTTCCTTACCTTTTTTATTAGGCCAGTTTCTCCCGTCACAATTTGTATAATGTTTATTTCTTTCTGAGACCATGGTTTTTAGATCATTATTTAGGTCCAGATATGTTGTTATCTTTTCCCGTTCTGCTCTATAAAAGCCAAAGTCGTTTGCAACTGTGACGTCAATAATGAGTGCAGTTCTTTCGTCCTTATTCAATAAAATTGATTTTTGTTCACAAGAATATGGCTTTTCTGTTTTATTTATTTTACTTCAGTAAGTTTTAAAAGATCAAGGGGCTCCCTCCTGGAGCTAACACTTGATTCTGTTATGATTTAAATTTATATCCGAGGACCCTTTTAAGAATAGATGCTGTTCCCTTTATGGCTGCTATTTGTATTTCGTTACAGTTTGATTTTCCAGGGATTGCTTCTTAGTATTTATGAAGATTCTTTATTAAGCCAATTGCTCCTATCACAACCGGTATAATGTTTATTTCTTTCAGAGACCATGTCGTTTTTAGATCATTTTTTTAGGTCCTGTTATTTTGTTATCTTTTCCCGTTCAGCTCTGTAAAGGCCGAAATCATTTAGGACTGTGGCATCGATTCTGTGCAGTTCTTTCAGGCTTGTTCCATATGACAATATCTGATTTGATACCCTTGTCTTTTATGTATCTGCCTCCTGTATGTCTTTGTCATAGAACACAGTCACATTTCTGTTTGATGTTATTGGTGGTGGTTCATGTTCCCAGATGTTCGGCGATCTGTCAAGTTGCATCACTCCACAGATCTTCCAATGGAGGTACTTGCATATTTTGTTGTGACGAGCAGTGTAATGGTCATCTGCCAATAACATTTGGCATGCAGACATTAGATGGCTTGGGCTTTCAATCCCTGAGTGGCACAACCTACACTGGCCATTTGTTTGTAGGCCAGCCATTTTTTAATCCATTTGTGAGTAAGCCCTGATCTTGCCCGGCTACAATAAGTTTTTTCTCACCAAATGGAAGTTTCCCACTTATAATCCATTGGAGTGAACCATCCTTGTCTATGTACTCCTGGCTGAGCTTCTCTAGGAACTTCCCAGCTTGCTTATTTTGTTTCCATCCTTCTTTTCTTGTCTCTATCTCTATTTCAGTGTAGTTTTGCACCAGTGTGAGTTCTCATATGTATCACTAATGCTGATTTTATAGAAGAAGCATATTCACAAATATTACAAAAATATGGCTTTTCACCAGTGTGAGTTCTCATATGTTTAACTAATGTTGACTGTTCAGAAGAAGAATAGCCACACACTTCACAAGAATATGGCTTTTCACCAGTGTGAGTTCTCATATGTGTTACCAACGTGGATTTTATAGAAAAAGTATTTCCACAAACTTGACAAGAATGAGGCTTTTCACCAGTGTGAGTTCTCATATGTCTGAATAACGTTGATTTGTTAGAAAAAGCATGTTCACACACTGCACAAGAATATGGCTTTTCACCAGTGTGAGTTCTCATATGTGCCACTAACGTGGATTTTCTAGAAAAAGCATACCCACAAATTTGACAAGAATGAGGCTTTTCCCCAGTATGAGTTCTCATGTGTATAACTAATGTTGATTTTTCGGAACAAGAATATCCACATACTTGACAAGAATGTGGCTTTTCACCAGTGTGAGTTCTCATATGTCTCACTAATTTGGAGTTTTGAGAACAAGAATATCCACACACTTCACAAGAATGTGGCTTTTCTCCAGTGTGAGTTCTCATATGTATCACTAATGCTGATTTTATAGAAGAAGCATATTCACACACTTCACAAGAATGTGGCTTTTCACCAGTGTGAGTTCTCATATGTTTAACTAATGTTGATTTTTCAGAACAAGAATAGCCACACACTTCACATGAATGTGGTTTTTCACCAGTGTGAGTTCTCATATGTGTTACTAACCTTGATTTTTTAGGACAAGAATATCCACATACTTCACAAGAATGTGGTTTTCCACTAGTGTGAGTTTTCATGTGGTCGACTGAAATTGATTTAAAAAAAAACATCCACAAACTTGACAAGAATGTGACTTTTCCTGGGTATGTGTTCTCATATGTATAATTAATGTTGATTTTTAACGGAAATATTCACACACTTCACTAAAATGTGGCTTTTTACTTTTTTCTTCCTTTGAAGATTGTAACGTTGTGTATGGGGCAGCCAAACCATCTGGCAACATTGCCCTCTTTTTTATTGAAACATACCGGGAGCTCTTTTTAATATCCTCGTTGTTCCCTTAATTACAATTGTCTAGACCTCTTTTGCACTTGGTTCACCAGGAATAATAAATAGGTAGAACTTCATAAACTGCGTGGCATCTATAATAACTGGTATGATTGGTCTCTCTCTTAGACTCCAGGGTTTTTTCATATCACACACGAGACCTTGACATTTGGTCTGTTTCTCCCTTTGAACTCTGTTCAGACCTCCATCGTTAGAACCATTCACTTCAACCAAGGTTGAAATTCTCTCTTATTCCATATAACTATGCAGGGTGAGTTCGTATATGTATAACTAACTTGCAATTTTCTGAACAGGAATATCCACCCACTTCAGAATACTGTGGCGTTTAACGTATTCGGTTTTACTTCAGTTGAAGTCCACAGAAATGAAGATGCCCACTACCCGGAGTTAATATTTGGACTCTCTATGAGATACATAGATATTCTAATGTGCCTTTAAAGTTTTTTTTATCTCTCAAACATTGAGTTAGTAATGTAAGTTAGCCATAGTTATGAGATCTTTTTGAGCAGGGAATACGAAATAAGTTCCAAGGAATATAACTTCCATTCTCGTATTGTTTTCTAAATTCACACATGTTTAAGCAAATTTGAGAATAGGCACATACTATTCAAAGAATATATCATTTACTTTATTTTACGTCTCTATGTTTCTTGGTGCTATGGTGTCATACATTTTGATTCATTTCAAAATTAAACACATATTTCACAAAATAAGTCTTCCAAAATTTGTTAAATAATACAATCCTGTGAAATATATTTTCAAACGATAACTTTGTTTCTTCAATCATTTTCTAAAGAATATTCTATAGCATATTGATTATGATGATTTATTTAAATTCAATGACGCCGTTCAGGCAGGAACATCTGTAAATTACAAAATATATGAAATTCAATATTTTTAGTATCGTCATTCACATACGATTTCAAATACACAATCTATTTTTAAAGACACATTTTTTGTAATTTCTGATACTTCTCATACTTTTTTTTATTTATTTAAGCATTAAAGACAGTATTAAAAAATTCTTTCAGAATTTGTTAAATCATATTTTTTTTATTTCTCCACATATAAATTTGTTTAAACATTATATTGATTTATATAAATTAACTTTGTTAAATAGTAGAATCCTGATAAAGTTATTTTCGAACAGAAACTTTGTTGTTTTCACATAAAATAGGGAAATAATTTTCCATAGAATATTGCTTGAAGATTATGATGATCTCATTCAATAGAAGACACATGATAATCATAACCAGATTTCGATACAGGCCTTTCCAGAATATAGTTTAGAGACAATTATAAATAATAGAATGACATATGAATATTATCGACTTGAAAAACAAGAAATGATAAAGGAGGCATATGTTAAAATAAAATTACATATGATAACTAGAGTTTTGAAAAAAACTAAAATTATAGTTTTAAACATATTTTTTAATTAAATAGAATTACATATGATTACTATCGTTTTGAAAAACACAAAATATGTTCAGGCATATTTTATTGAATTAAATAGGATTAGTATCATTTTTAAAAACCCAAGAAATATTGTTTTAGACATATTTTATTGAATTAAATAGGATTATTATCCTCTTGAAAAGAAACAAGAAATATTGTTTTAGACATATTTTATTGAATTAAATAGGATTATTATCGTTTTGAAAAAAAAAATATTGTTTTAGACATATTTTATTGAATTAAATAGGATTATTATCCTCTTGAAAACACCCAAGAAATATTGTTTTACACATATTTTATTGAATTAAATAGGATTATTATCGTTTTGAAAAAAAAAGCCAAGAAATATTGTTTAGACATATTTTATTGAATTAAATAGATTATCCCCTTGAAAAAAAAAACAAGAAATATTGTTTTAGACATATGTTATTGAATTAAATCGGGTAATTAGCGTTTTGAAAAAAAAGAAGAAATATTTTATATCTACTGATTCTTGTTTGGATAATTATCAACTTCCGACTTATGGCTGGCAGACAGAGTTGAGTTGGTTTCCTAGGAACAATGAAGAATCATGACTGATGCAATTGTACATCAATCATACCTGACGACCAGAGTGCACTGGAAGATTAGTATATAGATTACCATGTGACAACCTCATGAGTTTCCAGTTTTAGAATAATTGATAAGTTTAGCTTAGATCACCGGAGAGGGCAAACGTGTAGGCAAGGGGTCTCCAAATGAAGATGGAAAGCGCCACAGCCAGGAAAGGGGGTCGAATCGTTCGCGATCTGCATCTAAACACCTGATTCATGCCTGGTCAATTTAAATAAAGATTCTATATAGAAATCAAACACTTGCCTTGGTTCATCTGCAATCCCTCACACAGAATAGAATTTGCCAGCTACACGAGACAATGGAAAAGACTTCACCATGAAGGCATAGAAGAGGAACGACATTTACGCATTAGATGATCACAAGCCATTAAAAAAGCATTAAGACATTGAAGAAAGAAGTCTCTCCATAGGAAATTCGGTAAAAGACTCCACGTAAGATTATGGCGTTTAAAGTCGTCTAATATCTTTAGATCTACATCCACCCCTCTAAGTGGAAGTCTGCACGGACAAACTTTTCTTTTTATTACAGAAAGATTTGCAAATCTTTCAATAAGCATTTGAATATACAAGGTTTGTTCTGTCAAACAAATTAAATAGAGGATTAGGAGTTTTTACTTATAATGCAGTTCGGGGTTTTTAATTTATTATAGTAAGTGATCTATTTTATTATTAGAATCAATATGTTGTACATTTTTCTTAACATTTTTGATGATTTCTCGTCGATCCTATATTTCTAGTGCATTTGATTTCAATGAAATAATTTTATGTGTGGATTTTGCCTTTGTGTTAGAATTATCACGAATGTGAGTTTGGCCATGCTTCTATTTATTGCATGCCTATGTCCATTCGAATCTGTTTTGATTCATTATCAGGGATAATTAACCGGTTGTGGAACAATTTATAAAAGTTTTTACTTAATATATTTACTAACTTTATTATATGACATTAGTAATATAATTAAAATTCATTTTATTTATATTTGTTTTTAGTGTTAACTAATAACATTTCTAATATTTCTAGTCTACTGTTTATAAAAGTTTGCTCGAGTATAGATGTGTAATCTACTATTTTTTAAGGTGGAGCCCGGGACTAGACTGTTGATGTGTAGTTATTTATGAAACCTATGTATATGCTTTGATAATCTTCCAATGGCCATTTAATTTATTTTCTATTTTTTAAATAAATAAATACGTCCAAATAAAAAGAGGGCGACTTTCTAATAAAACACCGGATCTCCAAGGCAGAGACGATAACCTTAATTAAAAAATCAACGACAAAAACTACGTAAATAGGTAAATGATAGAAACTAAGCAGTAAATTGTCTATGGCCATCATAGCGTGATGAATTAAGATGCTGGACTAAATATATATAAAGTCCGGGGTTTGAGTCCTAACAACAGTCAAGCTATGATGAAGAGGGGTAGGGCTTCAAAACTCGCGCATACGAAGATTACTGTTTTAAAAAAAATAATAATAAACAAATAAATAAATACGTCCAAATAAAAAGAGGGCGATATCTTAAGAAAACTCCGGATCTCCAAGGTGGAAACGATAACCTTAGTATCTTTTTAAAAATCAACAACAAACATAATATATATATATATATATATATATATATATATATATATATATATATATATATATATATATATATATATATATATATATATAATGTTCCTACCGTTATATCTGTAAAGATACACAGGTTTCTGTTACCGAATCGTATCAATAATCCAGAAACTTTGTCAGACTTTAACAGAACTGGTTATCATGAATTGGAAAAAAACGATATTAGAAGATGAAGGAAAGAAAGGGGGGACTCAGTTCTGATTTGACAAAATTTAAGTTTTAAGGTTTAATAATTAAATAAACATCGAAAATGGGTGAAATTGTGTTACTCGTTGTTATCGTCACACTGAATTGAACATTTTTAATAAAAGATACAAAGAATATCAATGGAAAACTGTTATATATATATATATATATATATATATATATATATATATTTATATATATATATATATATATATTCAATTTATCTTTACATAAGAAGTAATTTGTTGCTACATAGTAATGAGCATATTTTGGTCTTCTAGTATTTAGTAACTAGACACCTCTTTGGGCAACAACGCTTTCTTAATGAAAAACGAAAATCAACTTTCAGCAAATATTATCAGAACCTCATATATATATATATATATATATATATATATATATATATATATATATATATATATGAAGTTCTGATAATATAAGTCTTCACTATTTCTATATTTCTAATGTAGTACTAGATGCATATATACATATATATGTATATATTAGCTTCTAATAATAAATTCCTTTATTGTATCTATTTTTCTAATGAAATACTAGATTATATATATATATATATATATATAGAGAGAGAGAGAGAGAGAGAGAGAGAAAGTTTCCGATAGTAAAATTCTTCAGCGTGAAGGATGCATTGATTTTGCTTCAACTCCTCGTTATTGCTGTCCAAGTAAATCGAACGTTTCCAATCAGGTATACAAAGAATATCAATTGCAAACTGTTACTGATTTTTATTCTACTTTCCAGTGATGTCGTCAAAGAAATTTCAGTATTTTAGAACTGGAATACTTAGAACATTAATGCAAACATCATGCACAACTTCATATAAAAAATTATGTTCCTTTTCAAATTTACTGGTGATTTTAACAGTGCATTATTTTTTATTGATTTGGTTTTAACTTTTCGAGAATGTCGTCAATGTAATTCTAGTAAAACTTCATATAAAACATTCCGTTTCTTTTCAAATTTACTTGTTATTTCAACAGTATTGAGTGCATTATCCGTGTAGGACATTCAGATGATTTCAGCATTTATTATTTTGCGCTTGTGATTTTATAACCTGATGTCTTGTGAAAAGTATAACATTCAAACATTCAAAAGCTTTACTTTCTATCTTATCGCCAGTTTTACAAGTCCTTTAATGAAATGTGCTCTGAAGAATTCATAGCAAGTATACCTATTTGATATACATACTCTCGACTAATCGGACAAGCAGCAAAATTCCACCTCTTCACTGGTCATGTATCATTATACTGGAAATTCTAATATTTGTCTCCCTCAGAATGGCAGACAGATGTGACAACAACAGGCCATACATGGGTTAATGGTTGCCTTATGAAGGCACCGGATACTCTCAGGTGTGAGCAGTTTTCTAGCACGGTAGAGAGAACCTACCTCCCTTGAAGCAGCCTTCATAATGTCGTCAATGTATTTATCCCGTTCATGTTTGTTAGAAAGAAGATTAGATTTTAAAATGTGGTGAACTAGTTCTTGATTGATTAGCATCGCAAAGATTTTAACAAAGAGGGAGAGGAGAATTATAGGGCGATAGTTGAGAGAGTCCGTGCTTACACCACAATTCTTGTACACTGGTACTACAGAGGCCATCTTCCAGCTATTAGAGAAGCAGGATTCTGCCAGGCATTTGTTGTAGAGTTTTGACAGTATGGTGTCTAGTTCAGCTGAGCATTTCTTAATTATGTTTAAATGTACATCAAAACGATCCTAATTTTCCATAGTCAACCTAAGCCGTGTGAAAATGTACCACAACATTATATGACAATATGATTAACATATTCATATCTAATATTGTATTAGCCAATGTGAAAATGTACCATAATATTATATGACAATATGATAAAGACATTCATATCTTATCTTGAATTAGCCCATCTGAAAATCTACCAGAACATTATATGAAAATATGATTAACATATTCATATCTAATATTGAATTAGCCCATGTGAAAATATAACGCAATATTATATAACAATATGATTAATATATTCATATCTAATCTTGAATTATCCCATCCGAAAATGTACCATATTATATGACAATATGGTAAAAATATTTATATATAATATTGAATTAGCCCATGTGAAAAGCTACCAGAACATTATATCAAAATATGATTAACATATTCAGATCTAATTTGTAATTAACCCTTGCGAAAATGTACCACAACATTACATGACAGTATGATTAACATATTCATATCTAATATTGTATTAGCGAATGTAAAAATGTACTATAATATTATATAACAATATGGTATAAATTATTATATCTAATATTAAATTAGTCAATGTCAAATATACAAGATTATATGACAATATGATTAACATATTCATATCTCATATTGCATTAGCCAATGTAAAAATGTACCATATTATATGACAATATGATAAAAATATTCATATCTGATCTTGAATTAGTCCCTGTGAAAATATACAACATTATATGACAATATGATTACCATATTCATATCTAATCTTAAATTAGTCCCTGTGAAAATATACGACATTATATGACAATATGATTGATATATTCATATCTAATCTTGAATTAGCCCATGTTAAAATATACGACATTATATGACAATATGATTGATATATTCATATCTAATCTTGAATTAGCCCATGTGAAAATATACGACATTATATAACAATATGATTGATATATTCATATCTAATCTTGAATTAGCCCATGTGAAAATATACGACATTATATGACAATATGATTACCATATTCATATCTAATCTTGAATTAGTCCATGTGAAAATGTACCACATTATATGACTATATCATTTACGTATTCATATCTAATCTTAAATTAGTAATGCAGTTATATTAAAACAATATATGCATGCACTTCTAAAGCAATTTAGATTTTTTGTAATGAAAATGTGGTATGTACATACGTAAAAAAATTAATGACACTGTTATAAAAATAAACCAATTGAAAATAAATATTCTTCAATAAAAATGTTGCCCTCGAACACACAGACAAATGTATCCGTTATGAAAAAAATATCAAAAATATTTTCGTAAATCTTCCCAATCTAAACCAGCATAGTTTATACATTTAAAAACTCTAAAGTCTAATCTTTTTTATATAATGTTTCAACAACCTTAAAAAAAATATCTGCAAGGATGGAGTAAGATAATATTTAAGATTTTAGATTAGGGGATCATTTCTTATATGAATTTAATGTAAATGTTACCCACTTCGAGACCAGTTGGCAGTTAATGGGACACGTCATCATTTGCAGTTTCAAAAGTTTGTGGCAGGACTGAGAGGAGCATATCAGTTGTTGCTTTCAATATCGATTGTGGCTTTTTTAAGTTTGGGGAGATTAGAACCTACATGTTTTTTTTTTACATAGGCATCACCACATTATCAAGGCCAAGAGGCCACTCAAGGATCAGGGTTAAAGAGTGTACAGTAGAAATTGGACAATATAGTAATCATTAGTAATGAAAATTTGGTAAATTTGATAACTTATATGGAACGGCTCATCAAGAACTTATTTACTTTAGACTTGAACACAACCATATTGTAGTCAGCCGGAAAGCAGGAAAACGGAAGACAATTCCACAGGTGTGCAGTTCTAAGAAAGAAGCTTTGTTCATGGAATCTACGATGTTAACTATTCTGTACTTTCACGTAACAAATTAATAAACAAAAGATATGCTTGTTACGTTTTGGGGATTAGAGTTTACATGCTGTTAAATATTCTGTATTTTCACCTAACAATTTAATAAAAACAAAAAATTAAATTTAATTAAATTGAAAATATTTTTTTAAAAAATAGCGCGGATCAATAAGTGCACTAGCACCATTTTCGTATTTGGGAGGTGTGAATATTTTTTAAGATTGCAATAAAAATAAAACCTTTTTAATGTTTACGATTATTTTAAGAATCAATATTTTGGAGGGGATTGCAAAAAATTAAACTTTTTTCAGATCATTTTAAAAGTTATTGAATTGGAATTTTTGGTACTAATGCAGAGAGAGTGATTCATTCGGACGTAAAAAATAACGTTATCATTTAAAAATCCATTCTTAACATGGGGAGGGGAGGGTGTTTTGTACCTATTCTATACTTCAACCTTACAATTGAATTAAAAAAACATATAAAACTTTAATTAAACTTGAAAATACGATTTTAAAAAATAGCGCGGATCGGATCAGTCTCTGACTCTGCACTAGCTACGATTTTTTTAAAGCGTAAAAAATAACTTATTTTTCATATTGGATTGAAATCAAAATAAACTTATTTTATTATTAAAAATTATTTATACGTTATTAAATTATACTTTTGTAAAAAACAAAATACAAAAACAAAAAAAAACTTACCTTCCATTCCAGGAAATATAATACGAAAAAAAATCGTTTTTTCTTTTGTGTTCAACGCAGAAAATTGCTGTTAGGATTTCTTTAGTAAATTGATACAAATTTTGTTTTCTGTGTCCAATTCATTAAAAAATAAAATATATAAAGATATAAAAAAATCAAAATTAAAAGAGAAAAACACGATTTAAACTTGAAATTATTAAAAGAAGAAAAATTAACTGCTTCAGAACAAAGAACTTATGATCATCGTAAAACGGTGTAATCGTTATTTTGTTCCTCGTGTAAAAGATTGAACATTTCATTATGATTTGGATTAGTCGAACTACTGTTTACATCAAAGATGAGAACAGTAATCCAAATAATACAAATATAAAAACATGCAAAACTGAATATTTCACATAAACAATTCAAAAAGGAAGGAATTGAACAAATAGCGAAGTCAATCAAATAACAAAAACTAGATTTGAACCAACAAGAAACAAAACAATAATCACATGATTACATTATGAAAATTGCGACATATTTTTATCAGATTCGATTCCGTTAACTTTACGATGACCTTAACTTATAATTCCAGACCTAACCCTGATTTTTCCCTGAAAATAACATCAAGCGACTTACGATGCAAGTGTAGTACCTGTTTCTAGTTTGTTTGCGCATTTCAAACGTGTCGCCTTATCACCATTCTTGCTTTACATCTAATGTTTTTTGCTCTCCCATGTATTACCTCCTCTTTTGCAATGTTGTAAAATGTCCCGACTCGCAGATGTGAATATGTGAAAAAAATATATATAACAGAACACAAATCGATACTTAACAACATTCTGCTCTCCGTGTAATTGGCTTAAACACTAATTATATATATATATATATATATATATATATATATATATATATATATATATATATATATATATATATGTGTGTGTGTGTGTGTGTGTGTGTGTGTGTGTGTGTGTGTGTGTGTGTGTGTGTGCGCGCGTGTGTGCGTGTGTGTGTGTAATTATACTGAGTTCGTGAAATTCAGTAAATTTTCATATACCAATGAGTTTTAAACCAAAAATGCTTGACTTAAAGAGTAAGCTACAAGATTTTATAATAATTGAGCATTAATATACTGTGTAAGCAAAAACAAGACTTAAAAACAAGGTGTTGGTGGCAACAAAAAGTGTATTTCACTTTACGTTACAATTGTTTCCATGTCCAGTTCGACAATTTCAAGCATTATGTCGGGAAGGACTTCACTCATAAGGGAAAGACAACAAGACACAGTAGTCAGCCTCGATAAGCGACGTACATGTGTACCTTTATTGGGTTCGCCATAACAGTATCTTTTTCTCTCTCCTTCCTGGAGAGCTCGGGTTAATGGTACATAACTCAGTGTTATGTTTACATGGTTTTTTTATTTATTTATTTATTTATTTATTTTTATGTGGCACTATTTCCTTGTGCCACTGTTTCTAACACACTCTGCAGCATGGACGGGTGGTAAATTGTCCATGAGCGTAGAGATACAAAGAAACCCCTTCCCATAATTCCCTTGCTATCTTTCTGTCTTTTTTCCTGCACGACCACCATGATGTGAGGACGCATAGACTGTCTCTCCGTAAATGAGGGGGGGCACCCCCTCCCTCAACACTAGTTAGGGTAGGTTAGTTAGCTTTGAAAAGCCTATTGTAAAAATTAATTGTAAATTGTTTTTTTTGTAATATATATTGTATCTCTAATGTAAAATAAAATAGTTAGTTATACCTTTGTATATTACAATTGTGTCGCGTGTCATTTTTCTTGTGTCTGCCATAAATGTCTGAAGTCGAAAGGCGGCCCTGAGGACAAAGAGATGAAGATTCCCACCAGAATGCCACCAGGGTGAAGAGATCATCTTGAGAAAAGAAAGGAGCCACACCCAGATCCAACATCTCAGGTATGATTTTCTTCTTGTTACTCAGACCCTAATGACTGGCCCATCTTCATGTCTTCATGAGACCGCTTTAAGACATTTACTATAACACGTCTGTCGGTCACACCCCAGTGACCGGCTGATAGTGGTATAAATGTTGCCTTAAGACGCAGGATTGACCCTGGTTAATTACCAGACGGATCTCGTCGCATCTGTGTCGCAGTATAAATGATGCACTATGACCAGAACATATTGTTTCCCAGCATGGAAATAATTTCGACCCTTAAACCCACGGCACAACCAAAAATAACGACCACTAGACGAATCGAATGAAAAAAATGGTCCACGGTCTTTAAAAACGGAAAAAACTATTATTTCTGGCAAAATTTAAAAAAAAATGGCAGACCAGTACACACGCGCACAAAAAAAAAAAACGCACTCAAAAAAGAAAATTTAGAACCTGAACAAAAAATTGTCTTGCACCTACAAAAAAAAAAAAAAACGGTTTACAAAAGATCGATTAAAAAAAAAAAAGAGTATTGAAAGTAACCCTTCGAAAAAAAAAGTAAGAAATGTGTTCCACACAAAAAAAAAAAAAAAAAACAGAGATGAGAAAAAAGTGTCTCTAGAATATGCAATATCTCTTTCTCTCTCACGCTTTCTCTCTTTCTGTCTCTCTCCGGATATATATCGATATGTGTGTATATCTATGCATCTTGTTATTACATGAAAAAAAAAAAAGAAAAAAAATCCTTCAAACACGAAGCTCGAAAAATAAATTTAAAAAAAAAAAAAGGAAAGAAAATAAAGGATACCTAACATTTTTTATCTGATCTTTATTTCAGGTTTATAAAAATATAGGACTTTTTAAAAAATTCTTTTGACTTTGCAAGTGTTAGATTCAGATTTGAAAAAATAGAACTTTTACATTACATTTTATTCCATGAACAGTTGATGTGTTTATTTTTCAGGTTAGGTAACAATTAAAGCTGAAACATAAGGGGACATTTTTTTTGAATTGATAATGTTTCTTTTATTGATGTTTTGTCTGTTTAAAAAGAAAAAAAAATGTTACTGGTAAAAAAAAAATTGGGGTTAGATAATATGAAAGTTTTGTGTTAGAATGTATTTTACAAAATTGTTCAAAATAAGATTGTTTTTCTATTTTCTTATTTTTTTTTTTAAACTCGTAGAAATGTTTAATGTCTACCTGTCACTCATTTTTTAAAACAATGGCCGCACATGGGAAAGATAAGCGAAGATGACCTCGTCATGGTGTTTGCGAGGGTGTTGAGGAATGGGTGGTAGAACAATGCTATCTGCCTCTCTCTCTCTCTTCTTCTCTCTATCTTTCTCTCTCTCTCATTCCCTTACCTTTTAGGGTCTATGAGGACGAGAGAGAAAATTGTCGAAGATTTTTTTTGTTATTACGTAATGATATCATGAGGGTGGTAGGGTGTGTAATGGCATCGCTCTGTCTCTATCCCCTTCTTTTCCCCCTCGGTCTCTTTCTCTACTCTTGCGTTTTAATGATTGTATAGCTAAACCCCCATGGCTGATTGCAGGAGGGCATATAATAACGAATTAACTTGGAGTTTTTTAAATTTTTCTACCAAGTTTAAAGAACAAAATTATTTATGCTTCGTTAAATTACATTAAATGATGTCTTCAATTGGTTTTTATTAAAAATAAAAACTGAGACAATTATTCAAACAGCACTTAAAGTATTTTTTTGAAATCTTCGAGTGTTTGGAAAAGCCAACTGTTACATGATTACGTTAATTTTTTAAGAGTTCTCTGAAATGTTCATAGTTTTTTTAAAGAAAAATTATGCTATTACATTTCGAATATTCTCTGAATTTTTAATAATTTCTAAGGAAATATTATTTGACTAACGAAAGAAATTTTCTTGAATTCTAGATTATTTTTAAGGAAGAATTATTCGAGCGAATTCTTTAATTGAAGGTTTATTTGAAATTGGACCGTATGATAGGGGTCCCTGAAATATTGACTGAGGAGTATATACGTAAAATTGAATTAATTCTTAAGAAAAAAAAAGATTTCCTCAGTCTAGAAAGATCTCTCTTTAATTGAAACTTTAATTTTTTCGAGCTGTTAACTATACAGAACTGGTCGTTAACTAATGTGACTCCCAGGTGTGGCGGGAGTTTATTAATTCGAAATGACCTTGATAATGACCTATAAGAAGAAATGATTTTTAAGAATCAATTAAATAACTTTAAATGTACACTGAATTTTAAAAATAATAATTACGAAATGAAAAATTTGGGATGTTTCTGAATCTCATTGTGAAGGGTGAATTGATTCAAAATGAATTTTTTATGATCTTTTCGGAAGATTAATTTTAATAATGAACCAAATGTTTAGAATAATTTTTGAACTGTATTACGAAAAATGGGTCTATTCGAAGTTTATGACCTTTTGAGAAGATTGTTTTTAAAGTAATAAATGAATTACTTTGCAAAGAAGTTAACTAACATAAATTGATTTTAACGATGAACCAAAATACTTGAAATAATTTTTAAATTTTGGAATTAAATTTTAATGATCTTTTGTAAATCAAGTTTTGAAAAAAATACACATACTTTTTAAATGTACCCTGAAATTTGGGAAAAAGTTAATTATGAATGTAATAACTGAAATGCGTTTGCATTGTGTAAACAAATTCTAATTGTGACCGAGGTGCTCTGAAATGATTTTTTAAAAATGTTTTCTTTTTAAGAAAAAAAATTGTTAACACCCTATTTCATTGATTTAATGTATACCAGGTTTCTGAATTGTTTATTTTTGGAAATTTTTTCCCCCTAATTGAGTATTCTAACTCATGAAGGCTGAGTGCCCTTCTTAATTAATTCTTTATATAATTAATAAATATTCCGTGGTGGATAGTTTTTATTGGTCGCTCGGCGGCAGACTCCTTGCTCTAACAGAATTAATTGGATTAGAACCTCTGAAGACCGAGGTTTTACTAAATCCATATAGGTCGGCGTGATGAGGTCACATAACCCCGACTTATCTAAAATATATTATACTGGTTGCTGAAGAGAGCGTAAGTCCAGTAACTGAAGTAATAACTTGGAATACATATAGGTCGGCGTGGTGAGGTCACGTAACTCCGACTTGGTTAAAATACATTATACTGGTTGCTGAAGGGAGCGTAAATCCAGTTACGAAAATAATGTTATGCAGACTAAATTAAAAAACGTATAGGTCGGCGTGATAAACTCACGTAGAATCCGGCTTAGTGAAATACGTATAAGTCGGCGTGATAAACTCACGTAGAATCCGGCTTAGTCAAATACGTATAGGTCGGCGTGATAAACTCACGTAGAATCCGGCTTAGTGAAATACGTATAGGTCGGCGTGATAAACTCACGTAGAATCCGGCTTAGTCAAATACGTATAGGTCGGCGTGATGAACTCACGTAAAATCCGGCTTTGTTAAAAAAATATTATACTGGTTGCTTAAGAAAGTGTAAATCCTGTTACTGAAATCATGATGCCATTGCCTCGATGGAGGGCGAGGATGATTACCCTCTCTGGTATTTGAAGCAGTATACCAGCCTACCAGGAGCCTGGTGGAAAAGATAACTTGCTTCACTGAGTTCCTGATGGAACGTAGAGCATGGGGACATTGATTGCTGACGGCCGGTTGACGCACCATTCACGGAAAATTAGGGACTTCTGAAATTTATGAATACTCATAAATTTCGGATTGCATAGGGAGGGATGTGGCACTATTTCCTTGTGCCACTGTTTCTAACACACTCTGCAGCATGGACGGGTGGTAAATTGTCCATGAGCGTAGAGATACAAAGAAACCCCTTCCCATAATTCCCTTGCTATCTTTCTGTCTTTTTTCCTGCACGACCACCATGATGTGAGGACGCATAGACTGTCTCTCCGTAAATGAGGGGGGGGCCACCCCCTCCCTCAACACTAGTTAGGGTAGGTTAGTTAGCTTTGAAAAGCCTATTGTAAAAATTAATTGTAAATTGTTTTTTTTGTAATATATATTGTATCTCTAATGTAAAATAAAATAGTTAGTTATACCTTTGTATATTACAATTGTGTCGCGTGTCATTTTTCTTGTGTCTGCCATAAATGTCTGAAGTCGAAAGGCGGCCCTGAGGACAAAGAGATGAAGATTCCCACCAGAATGCCACCAGGGTGAAGAGATCATCTTGAGAAAAGAAAGGAGCCACACCCAGATCCAACATCTCAGGTATGATTTTCTTCTTGTTACTCAGACCCTAATGACTGGCCCATCTTCATGTCTTCATGAGACCGCTTTAAGACATTTACTATAACACGTCTGTCGGTCACACCCCAGTGACCGGCTGATAGTGGTATATTTATCATTATTATTATTACCACTATTATTATTATTATCATCCAAGCTGGAAGTCCTTAAATCTAGATGGTAATCGTCTGTTACGGATAGGTCTAGACCTAGCTTCAGATCTTTAATTCTGCCCTGTATCTGTCATTTTCAGGGGGTTCATTCTTTATTTGAGTACCTGGTGTGGAAGGTGGGGTTGGTGTTATTTGTATTTGAGGGTGTTGTTGGCTGTCTGGGCGAACTGGGTTTGAGTTTGTAGGTGACTGTGGGGAATGGATCCTGATTCTGTTTGGTAGGTCATCTGGTAGGGTGTCATCATGAGCCAGGTTGCGGCTATCCGTGCTTATTTTGCGAAGGTAACGGCGGTTTCGGAGTGTGGTTCTTCTGCTACCATCAACTAATACACGGTATTGTCTGTGGGGAGAGTTTCAACAATCGTGCCGGTGTTATCCCAGCGCAGTGGTTTGTGTCCATGTTGGTTTTGAATTGACACATGTTCCCCAATTCTTAGTGGGTTGAGTTGTTGCCTGTTTTCAGTGTGTTTCATGTTGTTGAGGAAACGCTGGTTAATGGCCCTCTCGCGCATGTCGGCGAGTTCCAACCATTCACGGCGAAATTTTGTGGGGTTTGGTAAGTGGTCATTCAGGGGACGAGCGAATAGAAGTTCTGATGGTGACGCACCTATGTAAGGTGGTGGTGTGTTGCGATGGAGTAGCAGTGCTTTTGCCACTTCATCCGTATCCAGTGAACTATTGGGGCTAACATTTGTTGTTAATATCGTCTTCATATGCTTGACAGCTGCCTCAGCTCTGCCATTGCTTTGTGGATAATATGCCGACGAGACTCGGAAGGATATGCCCCATGTTTTGAGAAATGTCCTCCACTCATCACTCCGGCACACCATAATTCACAAAATACCTGCGTAAGATGTTGCATACTGTGGAGATCCTGGCGTCTTGTTGCATTGAAGATACTTCTGTCCAACCTGAATATATGTCAGCATATATCATATATTTCCGTCCCGCCATGTTGAAAATATCTGTTACTGTCGACTGGAAAGGGTATTCTGGGTGGACAGGCTCCATTGCAGGTTCTTTATGGTTTGATGGGGCAATTTCGTTACAGCGCTTGCACTGACTGCGCTTTTCCTGCAATTGTGCTCCCATACCAGGCCAAAAAACGTTGTCTGGCGTTGCTTCTCATACTGTTGACCCCCTGGTGGCCAACATGGAGTTGGTCGATGAGTTCGCGACGTAGGTTTTTCGGAATTAATATGCGGCCTTCCTTGAATACTAGAGACTGAACTGTGTATAGGTCGCTTCGCATATTCCAAAACTCTTTAATATTTGGCTGTAGAAGATCCTTGTGTTAAGGGAATCCTTGTTCTATTGTTTCCACGAGGTTCATGTATTGGTGATCCATCGCGGCATCTTGCTGTATGCGCACCATCTTGATAGGAGATGTTTCTTGGTTGTATCGGGATTCTATTCCAGCTTGCAACGCTTCTTCCATGCTATCCAATTCCGCTGCTGCGACCTTGATGGTATGTGTAGGGATACGGGACATGGCATTTGCTCCACCATTGGCGTCGCCTGGTATTGATATGGCCCTGAATTGGTACACCAGGGTCTGCTCTCTGATATCTAAAATCCTGGGATTTTTTATTTCGTCCAAGCTACGATCATTGAATATCGGCACAAGGGGTTTGTGATCAATAGCAAGTATCAGGTGGGGGCAGCCTAAAACAAACATTTTGCAGCTTTCCAATCCAAACTTTATAGCTAAAGCTTCCCCTTCAATTGGTGCATACCGGTTCTCAGCAGGTCTAGTGAATCGGGAGCCAGCATATACAACTTTCCAATGTCCTGGCCCACAACGGTGGTCCATTGTGGACGGGCATGCACAATGTTTTTGGAGTAGGGTAAATCCTATTCCTGTTCGACTCCAGTCTGTAGTCAGACATGTTGGGCGATTTATTTCAAATGTTCGAACGCCATCCCGGATGTTTTCTAGGATTGTTTCCTTGGATTGCTGGAAGAGTTGTTCCAATGTATCGTCCCAGTAAGTGCTGTTATGTTTCAGTAGTTCTCTGAAGGGTGACATGATGGGTGCTTGGGCAAACGCATATGAAACTTGGTTAATCAAAGCAAAGAAAGATCTAACTCCTGTAATGTTTGTCGGTGATGGGAAGTTTCTGATGCCCTCAAGTAATTTTTGAGATGGTTTGTACCCTGTTAAGCTGATGTCGAAGCCAGCAAACTCTACATTGTCTTTTGCGAATTGGAATTTTTCTGGGTTAAATACTATTCCATTTTCAGCACATAATATGATGTATCTAACGGTGTGCAAAAAAGGATAGTGCCATATCATCATCCTACAAGATAGAGTCGTCCACACAGCGAGCAACACGAGGGAAACCTTCTGTAATGGTGTCGAATCTCTTTGTGTAACCATCATTGGACGCTTGGAAACCTTGGGGGGGGGGGGCTCGCAAATACCTGTATCTGCCCCATTCTGTTATGAAAGTGGTGGCATCCCGTGCCTTTACAGCCAGAGGAACACTGTGATATCCGTTCCAGGCATCCAGAATAGTTTTCTTTTTTCCTGGGGGTATCGTATTGACAAGATTGAATGGGGAGGGTGTGTGGTGTGTTTCTTGTCTTGTCATTGCATTTAAATTTTGGAGGTCGACCGTTCTACGTGGGCTGCCATCTTTTTTGCGCACGGTGATCATTCTCGAACACCATGTCGTTGGTGTCCCTGCTGACACTGGTTCAATGATGTTCAGTGCTACGTCTGCATCAAGCTGGGATTTGACAGCTTCTTTCCAGTGGTAAGGGACAGGGATTGGTTTGTGAACAGCCTTAGGTTGGTGGTTGTCGAGGAATGTGATAGTAAGCGGTTCACCGGTCATGGTCTGCAATTTCTGGTGTGTACATGTATTAAATGCACTGCTGACAAAATAGCATTTGATCCAGCTCTCTATCTCTCCTCGATATTCCGGTGTGGCAGGAAACGGGAGCTTGTCTGGCAGTGGTGGGCATGGTGATCTCTATGGGCATCCGAATGGGGCTAACATTCGGTCAGTTGGTTTGTGGTCCATCTTCGTTGGAGCTACCAGACTATTAATTTGTGCTGGAAAGTCGTCGTTGATAATTTTGAGTTGTTTCAGGGCCGTTTGTGATATATACAGGCCCTTAACCCTTGGGCTGATGTATATCACCTCCGAACATGTTGCCTTACCGAGTGACATCGTGGCAATTAAGGCCCCCTTAATGGGCAGGTTGTCATCATTAACGGCGCGTAACCGATGTCTGGTGCGCAGCAGATGTTCAGAAGTTCACCCCAGATTGTTCAATAAGTCCATACGAGCTGTACTTGTCTGAGCTCCTATGTCTGCCAAAGTGAACAATTGGACGGGTTGGTGTTTCATATTTATATGTCTGAATCGTCCGAGATGTTGGTGGGCCTTTGTATCTAATGTGGTTGTAAAATTGAAAAATGGAGGTAGCTCTGGTCGGCTTAGTGTGAACTTGTTGTTGGTCCATGACCCATGCGGGATCCCCTCTTCTTCCTCTAGTCATTTAGGTTGCACAGTCATTGTCGATATGAACGAAGAATCTTCATCTTGGCTGTCATTTGGGTAGTCTCCCATTATGGCATTTGACGATGCTGTGCCATGGCATATGGTTGAGAAGTGGTTCTCTTTGCCACATTTGTGGCATGATTTGCCCCAAGCGGGGCATTGTCTTCGTCCTTTTGGGCGTGCCTTGTTTCCACAACCTTTGCATTTGCCATTATCATTTTTGGTCTTGTCTGGTGGTGAAAACTTTCTTGATGACGCAGATTTAAATTGGGCCACTTGTGTGATCTCTGCTGGTCGGAAGTGATTTGATGCTCTGGCGGTAGATTCTAGAGTCAAGAGATGTCTAGTTAAGTCATTTAGAGTTGGCAGGGACGTAATCTCTGCTAAAATTTTGCTCTGGTGGGAGGTGTCCCGTAATCCGGCAATGATTTGAGATTTGATCATGTCTTCGGAAAATTACATTGTACATTGCTGGTTGCCACAATTGAAAGCGCAGAGCATCGTTTGTGATTTCAACCGGGAAATAAAGGATGTGATAGTCTCCCCATCACTTTGCCTCATTACAAAGAACTGCTGACGGTATACCTCGGGATGGACGGTTTTCACGGCAACGGAATTAATATATTCTCTGTAGCATTATGCATTATGCAGGGCATCCGGACCAATAAAATTGAATAACATCTCATTGACAGATGAATTGCATGCAGATCGTAACTCATTCCGGATTTCTGTGGGGTCGTTAAGTTGTGTCATCTCCTTATAACGAAGCCATGCATCCTTAAAAATGATCCATTTATTGTCTGACGAGTCAGGTTCTATTACCGGTCGCTCGGAATTCACCCGTGAATGGCGCGACAATGGGGTGGGGGCGTGTTGCCCGGTGGGCAGGAGGCGTGCCATGAGGTTCGTCATCTGTTCTTGCATGGTGAGTTGTTGTTGTTGCATTTGTAACATGAAAGAAATTGGGTCGATTTCGGCATGTTTTGGTGAAGCTTCGTTTGGGTTAGACATATTTGTGTTAAACAAGAGCGTCAAAAAGTATTGACTGACTGGATATTAAAAACAAAACAAACAAAGAAACGAAAAAAGTTTACCACGTGGTGAGGGTGCGTCCTTCATCGTTCATACGTATTTTCATGTTTTATTTTTAGGATGGGTCGTTGTATTTTTCCTTTGTTTCGTTATTTTTGTTTTTATCCGACTCCTGACACCATGTATAATTAAGAGGGAAGGACTTCACTCATAAGGGAAAGACAACAAGACCAGTGGCGGCTCGTGCCTAAGATTAGTGGGGGTGCTGTTTAAAAAAATGCGTATTGTTTTAATATTGTGTAAAAATAAAACAAACATGAAAAAATATACATAATTTATACGTATGCACACGTATAAAAATACAATAACTTAAAGGAATTATAAATAAATGTAAATATTTGGAATAGCTTACTTATATTTAATTGAAAGTAAATTCCATTCTTCTTGTTTTAATTCGTGAGAAAAGATTGATAATTTTCTCCTTAACTTCTGAATGATTGCTGAATAACTTTTTTTCAATTGAAAGCACTGCAAGTGCATTTAGTCTTTCGCAACCCATGGTGCTCCTTAGAAAAGTTTTTATTCTTTTCAGAGTTGAAAAACAACGTTCTGCCTCTGATGTAGTCATGGGAATTGTCAAGATAATTTTTATGAGTTTTGTGATTTCACTAAGAACATCGTTTAAATTGTTTTCCAAAATAAATTTCAGGAGATCAATTACTTTGCAATACTCATGGATATCTGACCTACTATAAAATATTTCTAACTCAGTTTCAAACTTTTGTTTGTCAATCATGGAATATGCTTCAGTTGTCAAGGATATCTCTTCTGTAGGTAGTTCTTTCTTAAAACTAGCAAAGCTTTTCTTGTTAAACAATTTATTAAATGTTTAGTTGAAGAATATCTGTCTGTTATATCAACAGATATATAGTCACACAGTTCTTTAGCTTCGGCCTTGAGTGTTTGTGAAGGATTTTCACAGTATTTGGAGTTTCTTATCTTATCGCAGTTTTGAAATTTGCTATGTATTCATTGACTTTATATATGCTAATTTCCCGAGATTGCATTTGATTATAAATAATTTCACCATGAGACATAATTTTATGAAATAGCTCTAACCAAAATATGAAATTTTCATCGTTCAAATATTTCAGAATTCCTGTCGCTTCTGCAACGGTTTCATCTACATATGATGTTGACTGAATTTCAGTGAGACATTTTTTTAATGCTTGAACATTTTCATGAACTCTATTTATGGCCCGTATGTTTAAGTTCCACCTCGTGGCGGATGGAGGTGGAATGCTTACATCCAGATGCTTCTTGAGAATGGACAGACGCTGTGGTGATCTAGAAAAGAAAGTCGGAATAGCCAAAATGTTAGAGATAAATATTCTAGCATTTCGTGTAATGCTTGCTGCATTCCTCATTATTAAATTAAGTTGATGCGCATAACAGTGAGTGAAATGTGCATTACTATAAACTGCTTTTATTTTCGCCTGAACACCAGCTTTTTTGTCTTTCATGACATTTACACCATCAAATGTCTGAGATATCAGTTTTTGGCGATTCCCTTGAAGGATTATATCCAATTGTTGTAGAATATATTTTGATATTCCATCAGCGGTTTGATTTTCTGGAATAAAGAATCCCCAAAAGCGTTCAAGTATTTTTTCATCCAAGACGTACCGTAAAACAATGATCATTTGTGTATGTTCAGACACATCTGTTGTATCGTCAGCCATGACAGCTACAAAGGAAGCTCTGCTAATTTCTGCCCTTATTTCATCATGGTATATTTGTAAAAGACAGTCAAGTATGTCATCTTGGAAACACCTTTGAAGACACTACTGGTTTCTAAGTGATTCTTTAAATATGGATCTAATTTAGATGCAAAATTTACTAATCCTCTAAATACACCTGCATTCACTGAATCATATTTTTCATCATGTCCTCGTAAGGGAGTTTCAAAGTTCCCACAAAAGAAAATACCATCTATTATTTTAGATAAAATTTCACGGTTCTTCTTAACATTCATGTTATGATGATTGATTGAAAGTCTGTAGGCCTCACTAAGTTTTTCTTTAATATTTACGGTCCCCAAAATTGATAGGGAAACTACATTGTCAACGTGCTCCTTTGACTTCTCATGCTTTTCAGTTCTATCTTTCATTTTGCTAATAGTTCTGAAACCATCTTTTGTCCACGTTACATCACTCCCAAACAACAAACAAGGAAAGCAGTACAATGCCTTTTTTAGTTCACAGCCGCAAAGCCAACTTTTCCGTTGGTACCAGTTGTTATAGAATAACACGAGCGTATGGAAGCAAGGAGAACAAACGAAGTAATTTGGTTTAAACCTTTATTGAGGGTCAATGTGAATAAGTATATATATCCTCAATCAAGGCCGGAACGGTCAGCCGGGCGTCAGGAAGGCCGGAATAGGGATTAGAGAGGTTGGAATCCTGGCCTGATCAGGTTCGGGCAGGTACAGGGGCCGAGATGCTGGTACGGTCTAGGGATGACGTCCGGGACTGGAACATCGCCACCGCTGTTGCCGCTGAGGAGTCGCTGGGATGAGTCGGGGTTCGCTGGTGGTATTCCTCAAGGGAACAAGCGGTGATAGGTGACTAGGCACTTTTGAATCAACTGCTGTCGCTGAGCTGCCGCTGCTACTGCTGGATGGAGCTGAAGGGAACGGCTATTGCTGCTGCCGCTGCTGCTGCTAGAAAGTTGAGGGGAACGGCTGTCGCTGCTGCTACTGCTGGATGGAGCTGAAGGGAACGGCTATTGCTGCTGCCGCTGCTGCTAGAAAGTTGAGGGGAACGGCTGTCGCTGCTGCTACTGCTGGATGGAGCTGAAGGGAACGGCTATTGCTGCTGCCGCTGCTGCTGCTAGAAAGTTGAGGGGAACGGCTGTCGCTGCTGCTGCTGCAAAGAGTTGAGGGGAACAGCTGTGTCCGCTTCTGCTGGTAGCGAGGCGACCTGCTCTGGCCAGCGATCTGCTGGAAAACCCTTTTTCTCTGACGGCCGGCTTATTTATACAGCACGTGCGGACGTAGTAAAAGGCACATCGGCTCCGGCGTCAAAATGGCCGTCGTATTTTTTATTTGTGTTTGTTTTTCGTGCTTTAATGAATTGTAGAGAATTATCTGTTTGGTGTGTGTATGCATGTGTTACATCGATTTAAAGCTGAGAAAGTTGTGAATGTAACCTAGTCGGTGTCGTATTGTTGGGGTGTTTTGTGGAATCATTATTTGCGTTTTTATGCTATCTGAGTTGCGTTTACGGTAGTGTCTGTGATTTTTTATTTTGGTTTTTTTCTTTTGCTGTGCAGCTTTCTCTGGAGGTTTTCTATGTTGAAGTAAGGTGCGAGTTATTCTAATGATGTGTGTATCTAAAGAGATGGGATTTGAAATTGTCCTATGTATTTATTGTGTTTGACTACGTTGTAAAGGCGAACAGATTTGTCTTAGGGTCGCCATTGTTGCTGCCGTCATTGCCTTGCTGATTTCTGGTTTATTCATGGAAATGTGGAGAGATATGCGAATATAACACAGTCAGAATTAAAGCTACGAATATACACTTTGTTGTTGCTAATGCCTGACTGAGATATTTGAATATCAGGCGTTGAACGGCCTCTTTTCTTAATTTCAACTTTATCATGGAGAGGCAGCTGTGAAAACTCAATCTGTTGAAGTTCACTTACCGTCACAGAAGTTATTTTTTGGGGATGCAAGGAGGTCATGGTTAAATTCTTTTATATCAATTGTGTTGGGAAAGGTAAGTACTAGGCAGTCTATTAGTAGAATATTAATTAGGGTAGAAGGAATACAATGTTTACGTGATCCTCTTTTTGCGATTCAACTGAACCGGGTTCTAACTGAGTTGAATCGTACTTTTATAACTTTTAGATAACAGATTTTCATTAACGAAAATAGTTTTACTATTTAAAAACGTTTTTTATTTATAAAAAGCTTGCTGTTAATTAAAAATAGGCGTATAACAAAATAAGCTTGCCATTAAAATTGTCTTTTTTTAATACAAATATTTTTTAACTTTGCCATTATAAGCCGTCGAAAAAGGGATAATACGCAAAAACATTTTAATAATAAAATACAATTTTAAAATGTGTACACTTTACAGAGTAATAAAAAAATATACAAATATATTTCTTTTAAACTTTACAGATTAAATAAATTTTATGGGCTTTTCCGCAGGCAAACAAACGAAAAACATTTATTTAAATACATTTTATTTACAATTTTTTAATAATTTATTTTTTCATAAAAACAAAATCTTTGAAATTTACTTGCTTGCACACGATGGTAAAGTTAGGAGCTTACCATTTGAAAATGGTTTTACTGGATAACAGTTTTCCTTTTGTCCAAGATCAAGGTGTAGTGTCTGTTCTTCAGATGCTTCACTTCAATTTCTTGTTCTCTGTCGGTGGAGGAGAAGTCCTTCACGACTGAGACAATTTTTATTTTTGTTCCTTTTCTCCACGTTAAAAAACGACCCTGGTGTCTAACTCTGTCCCGTGGGGAGGCATTGTAAATAGGAACATTTAAAAACATTTTTTAACTAAAATGTATTTAAAAAAAATAAAATTTTCTTAACTTTTCAATAGAAAAAATGTAAATATTTTTTATTCTGTAAAGTTTAACTACCACAAATTGAATAGATTTCAAACTACATAAAAACACAAACAAAATAAGCCGTACGTGAAAAAATAACATTAGTTACGTTGGTAGCTTTACGGGTAAAAAGCCCGAACACTTTTAATAAAAAAAAAAGTTTCGCATATTGTATATTTTTGTCTGCTTAAATCGCATTTAAAAGTGTGAGAATTTTTTTTAAGGTGGATATTTATTTACAAGAACACTTTACACTTTTTAATAATAATAAAAACAAAACATTTGTAAACAAGCCTTTTAAAAAAATAATAATATAAGCGAAAACACGCAAACACCGGTTTTCACGAGCGTTTGGAACTGCTAAAACGACAGTTCCAACTTAGCTTTCATTCGCCGTCTGAAGCGGGCATGCGACGCATGCGTATAAGCGAACTTCGCTAAGAATGTGTAACTGTGAATTTGGCAGCTCCAAGCAAAGTTTTACTTTTATACTTATATGAATATGGGGACAGTTATCGACATTAAGCTTCAGGATTATATATATATATATATATATATATATATATATATATATATATATATATATATATATATATATTATTATTATTATTATTATGATATATTATCACATAGAAAGGAAAAAAATAAACGTATTATTTTTACCGTGTATCGATAATCTTGAGTAGAAATGATTGGGGGTCTGCACAGTGCACCACTGAACAAGACACATTAGTTAGCCTCGATAAGCGACGTACATGTGTACCTTTATTGGGTCCGCCATGACAGTATCTTTTTCTCTCTCCTTCCTGGAGAGCTCGGGTTAAGGGTACATAACTCAGTGTTATGTTTACAGTTTGAAAATTTTCAAAACCAGCATTTCTTCAGACTTTATGAATAAGCACGCTTTTGGCAATGGAGCATTTTTTTAAGAGAAAGACGGAAGAAAAAATCCCTAGCTAGAAAGGCATACGAGAAACATCTACCTTTGTTGTGGTTACGGAAAATTCCATTTAAATATTAATATGTCGCCTAATTTTCGTATCCTTATTTAAGAGTAGAGTCATGAGAAGTTGCTACAGAGAGCCCTAAGCCATTAAAAAAAAGTTTTAATATATATCCCATTCGTTCGGTTCCGAAATTAGATCTTGTTATTTCTTTGTTACCCAATATTTAATTTTTAAAGTTTTTGTTTGTTTGTTAATTAACCTTTAAATATTTTGTTTGTTCATTTGCCGTAACAGCCTTGCAAAAATGTTACGGTTAGTTTTAGTTTCATATTAGTGGCAGGTAATGTTAATAGATTATCGTTATATTTGTGCTCGAATTTAAGAGCCTTTTAGTTTCAAAGTTTAATTGAATACGAGAGGAAATAAAATGGGTGTATTAGATATATATAAAACTCCTTGTATAATATTACGGGTGGAGTATTCTAATCTATTTATTGTTATTTAATGTTTTAAGATTCATTGTTATTCTACTTGAAAGATGTTTTCATATCGTTAAGTAGGATAAAATGAAGGGAGATAAGCCAATTATATTGTTAAGTATTGTTAGTTAATTTTGAAATTGGGTCGATTTGTATCCTATAATGGACAAAGGGAGGTAATTCAGGCCGTTTGGTGTTTTTGGTTCATTGATTACTAGAAGGCGTCTGTTTATGTAGCACCTCGAACCAGTCTATTTTATATCCTATTTTATATCTATCGGCACAGCACGGGGTGTCAACCAAATGCTGGACAATAGTAGAGTCCAAGGCTGCACAAGGAGGGAGACTACCAGACCCTTGTCAGATCTTAAATGGAACATGCTGGTTCATACGAGTCAAATTGCATTGCATCTTTTGACTCGTATAAACCAGCATGTTCCATCGAAGATTAGACAAGGGAGGATGGTGTCTGGTAGTCTCCATCCTTCTGCAGCCTTGGACTCTGCTATTGTCCAGCATTTGGTTGACAACCCGTGCTGTGCCGATAGATATAAATAGAATGGTTCGAGGTGCTACATAGAGCGGACTCCAGAAACCATATAAAGATTTTGGAGTCTGTCTCTATTGCAGTGCGGAAACCTTCTTTATGCCGGCAGAAAGAAACATCTAACACATTGTTTCTCTTTGGGGAACTGTGAATCTTTTCTCTGTCCCCTCCCCCTCGTTGTGCCAATATTTTAATCGTTTTTTAAACGTTAATACACTTTATTTTAGTGTCCCCGTAATTTTTGGCACATTCAATAGTTCCCCATCAGAACTCTTAATTTTCGACATAGTATTATTATTTTTACGCTATCGATTTTCTCCTGATGAGATGATAGCTGAAAGAGCTCTCGAGAGACTTCCGCCCATTTATATATATATATATATATATATATATATATATATATATATATATATATATATAACTCTAATGGGGCCATTTCTCTTTAATTTTAAATATTGCAATCTCTTGCCCTCGTCTAGGCTTATTTACTGAACATTCCCTACCAAAGGTCGCTGAGAAAATGGCTGGATCCTTCTATCGATGCAATAGATATCTCACTGCTGATGCAATTATAAAAAAAAAAAATTTGACTCTCGAGTGTGTATTCGTTGATATCTTATATGCTTTTATAAAAGTGATGCGGTTCTCTGTTGATTAACTGTTTCGGATATATACTCGAGACTCAAAACAATGAAAAGAATACGCTGTTGTCATAGCTCAAGTTATTAATGTCTGTCGGTGGTTAATATATAAGTGCGATATAAAAACAGTGCACATAATACAAAAAAAATGATACTTACCTGACCCTCGCCCTTCGGGGCCTGGGCAACAAGTGTCAAGCAAAGACCAGCAAGACCTTGGTCAATGTAGGGGCAACCTTTCATACCAATTGTACCTACCCAGTTCCCCTATTCCCCGGGGAGCTGGTTCCCATTTCCCCTTCACTCCTCACTTTAAAAATCGGACTTGTGCCTAATTTTCTCGGTGGGGGAGCAAATAAATACTACCTGGCATCGAGGTTACGGCGATAAATAAGGTCGTTCCTCCAGATTGAGACCCTTCCATTGCACTGCGGTTTGGTTGACTTTTGCGATCGTCCCAAATGTGGACAATTCGGGTGCATTCTTTCTAAGTGTGAGGTCTGCGTACGCGCTCACCCCGATAATTCAATCAATATCAGATATTCTTCTCTAATCCTTCTACTGATAAGTAAACGACCTAATTCCGCTCCGTAAGTCTACAACTCTCACTGATAGTTTCCCTTTTCTCCAATCGCCCATCTCTGTACGCGCCACAAAACAAGCGATTTTTCCAGATCAGTTTATCATCCACTTCTATTCCAACGTTCTCATTGTATCTAATCTGCATGTCCATATCAGTAACGTTTGCATTGAACATAGTCTTTTCTGTTATATAAAAATCATTGATTTGATTTAAGTAAATAGGACAGTCCCTGGAGTGATTGTTACGAGTAAAAACTTTAGCTATGGATAAGCCTTTAACAAATAAATAATTACACAGCCTCTCCTCCATTTTGTGAATGGGATTTGTGCCTAATTATTGATTTTTGTTTAACATTTGCAGTGGCGGCTCGTGCATGGAGCTGGCGGACTGCACCGCACCCAAGTTATTTCTACACAATATTAATGATAAAATTAAAAATAATACGTTTGTTTTTTATTATTATTATTAGTTTATTTTTTACTATGCATACATTATAAAATCATTAAGTTTTATGTCGGTATCTCGAAATTCATATAAAAACAAAAACAAAACTTGCTTGGAGCTGTGAAATTAACAGTTACACTTTCTTAATGAAATTCTCTTGTGCGCATGCACAGATTAAACGCTTTAGACAGCCGATGGAAACCTCCGCGTCATGAAATTCGTTGTTTGCTTAGAGTGTGCGCCTGTATTGATATGATAACATTGTTATTGAAAAAAAAGGAGGTTTACTTACATTTTTTAAATTATTATTAAAATCTGCATATAAGGTGTTCTTGCTTTTCTTTTACATACGCACACTTTTAGCGTTGCGATTTAAGTCGGTAGCAGAGGGAAATATATAATATGCAGAAACTGTTTTTTTTATTAAAAGTATTCAGGAATTTAGCAGTGAAGCTAACACGCGACCAAGGGTAAAAACTAAATATACAGTAAATAAATCTTACCATAAAAATAAAGTTACTTTTCCATCTACCTGCTTTTTTGTTTGTGTGTTTTAAGTAGTTTTAAATGCTATTTATTTTGCAACAACTTTACAAAAAATGTAGAAAATAGATTTTTGACACAACATAAACATTTCTATGAAAGTATATAAATATGAAAAATCACGGACAGATCACTCAAACATGAAACAAAATCCTCTCTATTTGTGTAAAGTTACCTATTTTTCGAATAATCGCTCAAAATTCGAAAATTAAACATGATTTTCTTCCACTCTTGTGCAATTGGAGTGAAGCATCCTTGTATATGTACTCCTAGTCCAGCTCCTCTTGGAACTTCTCTGCTCGCTTATTTTGTTTCCATCCTTCTTTTCCTGCCTCTATCTCTTTTTCGGTGTATTTTTTCTTTTGATTTTTGCAATCTGTGTCGGTGGTTTATTGTGTACATCAACAGTGTTCTCCGGTATGACTCCTCCAAAGTTTTCAACAAGCTTTGTGATTGAGGTTTGTTGAGAAAGGTTATCATGATGGTCTTTCACCATTTGCATTTTCACGTCCGTTGAACTTTTAATATATTAGCCCATGCTTACTATAGTGGCTCGATATGCATGGTTGAGTTCAGTGAGGCCTAAGCCCCCTTCCTCTTCTGGTAGGTATATCCTGTCCAGGCATTGGTTTCGGTATGTTAACTTATGTAGGGATAGTTGTTTCCTAGTCTTTGCATTGAACCAGTCTATAATACCAAAACCGTACGTGACCACAGGTATTGCAAACTGGTTTATAGTCGCAATTTTGGTTTTAGGGGTTAGTTCAGATTTGAGGATCTTTTTTTGGCGTACTGTATATTCTTGTTCTGCCTTATGTCTCATTTTTTCATGTTATGTTTTCCTCAATGTCGAGGTATTTGAATGTGGATTTTATTTTCCCCTTTTTTGTTGTGCATTTAGCAAATTTGGCAAATCCAAACTCCATGCAGATATCCTCTGAAAACATTTTAACAATTTCTATCACGAAGTCAAGGTGTTTTTTTTCTGTTCATGAAGAGCAAATGATTCACTCTTTCACTTTCATCTTTTTTTGTCTCTACTGGAATTGGATCCACCTCATCACATTTTTAGAAGCTTGCTGAGTGGATCGATTGCAAGGCAAGATAGTAGTGGTGATAGGCTATCACCTTGAAATATGCCTCGTTGGATGCTAATATTTGAAGACTGTATTGTCCCTTCTATGTGGTGTACGGAAATAGATGTTTGCCACATTGTCATTTGTTTTTTGATGTTCTCATGGACATTACACAGCTTCAGACCCCGCATTATCCAGGAATGAGGCATACTGTCAAATACCTTTTCACAAGTGTGACTGCTCATATGTTTATTTAACCGTGATTTTTGAGAACAAGTATACTCACACACTTTTCAAGAATATGGCGTTTCCCCAGTGTGCGTTCTCAATAAGTTTGATTATTCAGAAACAGAATGTCCACACACCTCACATGCCTGTGGCTTTTTGCTTTTGTTTTATTTTACTCCAGTTAAAGTTCAAGGGGCCCACAACGTGGGACTAACACTGGAAGTCTATATGAGATACATAGATATTCCAAAGTTCCATTAAAGTTCTTTATCTCTCAAACACTGAGTTAGTAAAGAAATAGAGAACATAATCTTCATACATTGTAGTATATCTTTCATTTTGGTCTCTTGGTTTTAATGAATTCCAGGACAAGAATTTATCTACTCTGGTGGAGTATCCATCTTCGTGCTATTACTTGAGGAAACCTCACCGTTCCTCATAAAAGCTAATGTTGGTAAGCTATAGAAAGGAGATCTTATTTGTGCAGCGAATACTATGTGATTTTGAATATTTGGTCAGGGTTTACTTCTATGGAAAAGTATCCTCATGCCAGGTTGTTCTGACAAACCCCTGTACAGAGATACCTTAGACACTGGAAGGCAGTGTCTAATAGGCATTCAAGTTCTATCCAAAGTGTGGGTTTTCCATTTTTTTTTGTTTTATTTTAGTTCAGTCGAAGTTCTCAGAAATCAAGGGCCCGCGACCTTGGGGCTAACACTTGAAGTCTATATGAGATACATAGATATTCGAATGTTCCATTAAAGTTCTTTATCTCTCAAACACTGAGTCAGTAAAGAAATTGCGAACATAATTTTCCTCTTCCCCATTAAACATTTTTATACGTTGTAATATATCTTTCGTGTTGATCAGTGTGAGTCTTCATATGTCTCACTAAATTTGATTTTTCAGAACAAGAATAACCACAAACATCACAAGTATATGGCTTTTCTCCAGTGTGAGTTCTCACATGTTTCATTAAACTTGATTTTATAGTACAGGAATATGTACACACTTCACAAGAATATGGCTTTTCCCCTGTGTGAGTTCGCATATGTGACACTAAACTTGATTTTTCAGAAGATGAATACTCACAAACTTCACAAGTATGTGGCTTTTCTCCAGTGTGAGTTTTTATATGTTGCACTAAATTTGATTTTTGAGAAAAAGAATACCCACAAACTTCACAAGAATATGGCTTTTCCCCAGTGTGAGTTCGCATATGTTTCACTAAACTTGATTTTTCAGAACAAGAATACCCACAAACATCACAAGAATGTGGCTTTTCTCCAGTGTGAGTTTTCATATGTTGCACTAAATTTGATTTTCTAGAAAAAGAATGCCTACAAAGTTCACAAGAATGTAACTTTTCCCCAGTGTGAGTTCGCATATGTTTCACTAAATTTGATTTTTCAGAACAAGAATACCCACAAACTTTACAAGAATGTGGCTTTCCCCCAGTGTGTGTTCTTATATGTGTCACTAAATATGACTTTTTAAAACTAGAGTACCCACAATCTTCACACAAATGTGGTTTTCCCCACATTTTTATTTTCTTATGAATTTGTTCTTGCTGTGAATTTGTCATTCTACTGGATGCCAAACATTCTCCCATTAGGTTTTTACTTCTCTTCATGTGTGTTCTCCTATGTACTATTAGTTATATTTTTAGAACCAGATGTGGCTTTTCCCAAGTGTGAATTCTCATTTGTGTCGCTAAGTTTGAGAACAAGAATATCCGCACACTTCACAAGTATGTCAAAACAAGAATATACAAAAACTTCACAATAATGTTGCTTTTCCACAAAAATCACAAGTGTGAGTCATCATATTTTTCACTAAATCTGATTATCTAGAACAAGAATATCCCAAGTGTGAATTATCCACAAACACCACAAGATTGAGGTTCTCATAGTCTGAACCAACGATGTTTTTTTTTTAGAACAAGAATGTGTATACATTTTACAGAGACATTGCTTTTTTCTTATTATTTCGATTTTTTAAATTATTTTTTAATGCTGGGGATGAAGCATCCTACCAGATGCAAAAAGTTTTCTTAATTTCTCATCTATTCCAAATATTGGATCATTTTTTTTTAACAGAATGTTTCCTTTCGAAATTTTCGAATTTGTGATTCTCTTATTATCCTTGGATTTATGGTAAAATCAAACTGATATTATTTCGATTTACTTATCATTTTTTTTAATGCTGGGGATGAATTTTCTTATCTCATATATTCCAAACAGTTGATCATTTTTATGCTGACCTTTTCTTAAAAGCAATTGTTTTACCTTCAAAAGAATGTTCACAGATATATTGCCTTTCTCTCTTTTTATTTCGATTTCTTTATCATTTGAAGCAAAACATTTTCTTACCATTTCATATATTCCAAATCTTTGATCATTTTTATGCTGACCTTCTGTTAAAAACGATTGTTTTACATCCAAAAGAAATCCATTTTTCCCAATGTGCTGTCACATATGACTTGGTAAACCAGATAAAAAAGAGAATATTTCCCTGTTTTACAAAATTATTCTTTTTAATGTAGGTTTTCATATATGTCATTAAATATGATGATTTTCAAATAAAATCACACAATAAAATAGGGCTTATTATAATAATGTGACTTTGATTACTCATCAATTTTTGCTCTATTACAAATATTTCACAAATTTGATCTATTGCAAATACTTCACAAATTTGATCTATTGCAAATATTTCACGAATTTGATCTATTGCAAATATTTCACGAATTTGATCTATTGCAAATATTTCACGAATTTGATCTATTGCAAATATTTCACAAATTTGATCTATTGCAAATATTTCACAAATTTAGTCTATTGCAAATATTTCACGAATTTGATCTATTGCAAATATTTCACAAAAACTAACCTTCAAGATGTGTTATGTTTTCACAACTATTCCATAAAATTCTTAAATAATATTGTTCAGTGTATAAATCTTTCCACAGATGTCGCTGTTGCTTTCCAAATAAGGTAATAATTGCTACAATTGTTGTAGGGTCCAATTAGGAAAATCTGCAAAACAAATTAAATTCAGTATTTTAGTATTTGCATTTACGTATTATTTTTCTGTTCATCATTGTCAATATTATTGGATTAAATATCATAGTATTATTGGATTCTATGCGTAAATAATTTAATGTGAAACATTGTATTATTGGATTGCATTCATAAATAATTTAATGTGAAACATTATAGTATTATTGGATTGCATTCATGAATAATTTAATGTGAAACATTATAGTATTATTGGATTGCATTCATAAATAATTTAATATGAAACATCATAGTATTATTGGATTGCACTTATAAATAATTTAATGTGAAGCATCATAGTATTATTGGATTGCACTTATAAATAACTTAATGTGAAACATCATAGTATTATTGGATTGCACTTATAAATAATTTAATGTGAAACATCATAGTATTATAGGATTGCACTTATAAATAATTTAATGTGAAACATCATAGTATTATTGAATTGCACTCATGAATAATTTAATGTGAAACATCATAGTATTATAGGATTGCACTTATAAATAATTTAATGTGAAACATCATAGTATTATTGAATTGCACTCATGAATAATTTAATGTGAAGCATCATAGTATTATTGGATTGCATTCATAAATAATTGAATGTGAAACATCATAGTATTATTGGATTGCATTCATAAATAATTTTATGTGAAACATCATAGTATTATTGAATTGCACTCATGAATAATTTAATGTGAAACATCATAGTATTATTGGATTGCACTCATGAATAATTTTATGTGAAACATCATAGTATTATTGAATTGCACTCATAAATAATTTTATGTGAAACATCATAGTATTATTGAATTGCACTCATGAATAATTTAATGTGAAACATCATAGTATTATAGGATTGCACTTATAAATAATTTAATGTGAAACATCATAGTATTATTGAATTGCACTCATGAATAATTTAATGTGAAGCATCATAGTATTATTGGATTGCACTCATGAATAATTTAATGTGAAACATCATAGTATTATTGGATTGCACTTATAAATAATTTAATGTGAAACATCATAGTATTATTGAATTGCACTCATGAATAATTTAATGTGAAACATCATAGTATTATTGGATTGCACTCATAAATAATTTAATGTGAAACATCATAGTATTATAGGATTGCACTTATAAATAATTTAATGTGAAACATCATAGTATTATTGGATTGCACTTATAAATAATTTAATGTGAAACATCATAGTATTATTGAATTGCACTCATGAATAATTTAATGTGAAGCATCATAGTATTATTGGATTGCACTCATAAATAATTTAATGTGAAACATCATAGTATTATTGGATTGCACTTATAAATAATTTAATGTGAAACATCATAGTATTATTGAATTGCACTCATGAATAATTTAATGTGAAACATCATAGTATTATTGGATTGCACTTATAAATAATTTAATGTGAAACATTATAGTATTATTGGATTGCACTCATAAATAATTTAATGTGAAACATCATAGTATTATTGGATTGCACTCATAAATAATTTAATGTGAAACATCATAGTATTATTGGATTGCACTCATAAATAATTTAATGTGAAACATCATAGTATTATTGGATTGCACTCATAAATAATTTAATGTGAAACATCATAGTATTATTGGATTGCACTCATAAATAATTTAATGTGAAACATCATAGTATTATAGGATTGCATTCATAAATAATTTAATGTGAAACATCATAGTATTATTGGATTGCACTCATGAATAATTTAATGTGAAACATCATAGTATTATTGGATTGCACTTATAAATAATTTAATGTGAAACATCATAGTATTATTGAATTGCACTCATGAATAATTTAATGTGAAACATCATAGTATTATTGGATTGCACTTATAAATAATTTAATGTGAAACATCATAGTATTATTGGATTGCACTCATAAATAATTTAATGTGAAACATCATAGTATTATTGGATTGCACTCATAAATAATTTAATGTGAAACATCATAGTATTATTGGATTGCACTCATAAATAATTTAATGTGAAACATCATAGTATTATTGGATTGCACTCATAAATAATTTAATGTGAAACATCATAGTATTATTGGATTGCACTTATAAATAATTTAATGTGAAACATCATAGTATTATTGAATTGCACTCATGAATAATTTAATGTGAAGCATCATAGTATTATTGGATTGCACTCATAAATAATTTAATGTGAAACATCATAGTATTATTGGATTGCACTTATAAATAATTTAATGTGAAACATCATAGTATTATTGAATTGCACTCATGAATAATTTAATGTGAAACATCATAGTATTATTGGATTGCACTTATAAATAATTTAATGTGAAACATCATAGTATTATTGGATTGCACTCATAAATAATTTAATGTGAAACATCATAGTATTATTGGATTGCACTCATAAATAATTTAATGTGAAACATCATAGTATTATTGGATTGCACTCATAAATAATTTAATGTGAAACATCATAGTATTATTGGATTGCACTCATAAATAATTTAATGTGAAACATCATAGTATTATTGGATTGCACTTATAAATAATTTAATGTGAAACATCATAGTATTATTGAATTGCACTCATGAATAATTTAATGTGAAACATCATAGTATTATTGGATTGCACTTATAAATAATTTAATGTGAAACATCATAGTATTATTGGATTGCACTCATAAATAATTTAATGTGAAACATCATAGTATTATTGGATTGCACTCATAAATAATTTAATGTGAAACATCATAGTATTATTGGATTGCACTCATAAATAATTTAATGTGAAACATCATAGTATTATTGGATTGCACTCATAAATAATTTAATGTGAAACATCATAGTATTATTGGATTGCACTTATAAATAATTTAATGTGAAACATCATAGTATTATTGAATTGCACTCATGAATAATTTAATGTGAAGCATCATAGTATTATTGGATTGCACTCATAAATAATTTAATGTGAAACATCATAGTATTATTGGATTGCACTTATAAATAATTTAATGTGAAACATCATAGTATTATTGAATTGCACTCATGAATAATTTAATGTGAAACATCATAGTATTATTGGATTGCACTTATAAATAATTTAATGTGAAACATCATAGTATTATTGGATTGCACTCATAAATAATTTAATGTGAAACATCATAGTATTATTGGATTGCATTCATAAATAATTTAATGTGAAACATCATAGTATTATTGGATTGCACTCATAAATAATTTAATGTGAAACATCATAGTATTATTGGATTGCACTCATAAATAATTTAATGTGAAACATCATAGTATTATTGGATTGCACTCATAAATAATTTAATGTGAAACATCATAGTATTATAGGATTGCATTCATAAATAATTTAATGTGAAACATCATAGTATTATTGGATTGCACTCATGAATAATTTAATGTGAAACATCATAGTATTATTGGATTGCACTTATAAATAATTTAATGTGAAACATCATAGTATTATTGAATTGCACTTATAAATAATTTAATGTGAAACATCATAGTATTATTGGATTGCACTTATAAATAATTTAATGTGAAACATCATAGTATTATTGAATTGCACTCATGAATAATTTAATGTGAAACATCATAGTATTATTGGATTGCACTTATAAATAATTTAATGTGAAACATCATAGTATTATTGGATTGCACTCATAAATAATTTAATGTGAAACATCATAGTATTATTGGATTGCACTCATAAATAATTTAATGTGAAACATCATAGGAGACATGTAAATAATAGATTCATTTCACTTTACACAAAACGATGATGATTACAATATTTGAAATTATATCTTGAGTGTTTATATGACTTTTATCATGGTAAGAAAAACACACACACATATATCTTAATGTTACAATGTTTTTATATGATTCTCATGATAGTAAGAAAATAAACGTATATATATATATATGTAGATAAATATACATGTATTTTAATGTTACAATGTTTTATAAAATTTTCATCATAGTAAAAAAATAAACATATATATATATATATTTATGTTACAATATTTTTATAGGATTTTCATAATAGTAAAACAGCATTTATATATATATATAAATATAATAATGCTTTTATATGATTTCTATCATAGTTAGAAAATAAGCACACACACACACACACACATATATATATATAATGTGTATATATATATATATGCATATTAAATTTATTTATACAAACATTGATGGCTACATATGCGCATACATGTTTCTGTAATCACTGGTGATGGGGAGATTACCTCTGTAGGCCAAGAATTATCCTCGCAACAGGCCAGTGTCGAGGATAATTCTTGGCTTGAAACGTAATCTCCCCAGCACGGGTGATTACAGAAACATGTACGCACATATGTAGCCATCAATGTTTGTATAAATAAATTTAATATACCTGCTATGTGTACTCATTGACTACTGTTGAGTAGACACATGTTGTTTCATTGGATGTACTTCTAGAAAACTAAACTCTACTGCCATAATATATATATATATATATATATATATATATATATATATATATTATATATACATGTCTTAATGTTGCAATCTTTTTATATGATTTTCATCATAAGAAAAACATTTATATATATATATATATATATATATATATATATTGTATATAAATATACACGTGTCTTAATGTTCCAAGCAGCAAAATCCCGTCCATTCCCTGTGGATATATCTATATACCAGAAAGCATTTTACTCTTATAGTTGTCTCCCTCGGTCCACTACACTTTGGTTTTAATACCTGTTTCCTCCGTTCCTGAATGTACAGAATTAAAATAGTTTAAATGCAGACACCTCGCTACCCCTTTTTTAGTAATAATCCGAAATATGAATCCCTAAATAATATCCAGGTAACATGCTAATATGCTTTGTTTTTTATGAAAATGTGTAAAAAAGGCCTCGAATGTTTTATCCTCAAATATATGTTCACCCCTAATTCATATGAACATAAAAATATTTTTAAACACATGCGTTTAAATTATCGTATTGACTGTTTGATCTTTAAATATTATCAAGGCCATATATTAAAATTACTATGAACAGATAATATATATAAAATCTAACTGTATTATTATATAATATCTTATCATGTTGAATATTTGATCTTTAAATATAATTAAGACCATATATTAAAATTACTATGAACAGATAATATATATAAAATCTAACTGTATTATTATATAATATCTTATCATGTTGAATATTTGATCTTTAAATATTATTAAGACCATATATTAAAATTACTATGAACAGATACTACATATTAAATCTAACCGTATTATTATATAATATCCATGTATTTTTGGTCCCACATATTATTAACCTTTTTACATTTGAGTGCCATTGTGACTTGTTTGGGGTCAGAAAACAAAAAAAAATATCCGTTCACCAATAATTAAAATGGTTTCATGTTTTATCTTTAAATATAAGTAAGATTCAATTTTTTAAATAACTAGGAACAGATAATAAACATTTAATACAATGAATGTAAACATTATTTGTAAAGGTTTACTTAGGTATGGGCACAAATATGGGGACCTAGTTTTGAAAACCGATTTACCGTATTTTGTTTGTAGGTTTCTGACTACTTTTTGATTGCATTTGAAAGATTAGAGACTCAGGTATTTTCCTAATAGAAAAATATATTTGTACACGTGGAAAAAAAGTTATAAAAATGTTTTCACGGCAAGCTTCCCAATTCAGCTAAATTTTGAAGTTAAATAAATTCATTGTAAAAATCCTTTAAAAGATAAATATTAGTTTTCTGTGTCTATTTCAAAGATAATTAGTAAAGTCCTATGGTATTGAATGAAATAAAAAATACCTTGTTTATACAAAATACAACTTAATTAGCCCTCAAAAAGCAAGTAATTATGTCGTTCGGCGATAAAAGTTTGTAAACACGAATATACACGAATATACGGAAGCACAAAAATTTCAGCCAATCGAAACGCTGTTTCAAAATGAAGTGATTATAGTAAAAGGAGATAGGGGTGTCAAATTTCCTTTTTCCCAGACGTGCATTCATACGTTACTATTCTGAACGTTTGTATAATTTTTTATCATTTTTAATTTAATTATTTTTATGTTCCTGTTTTTAAATTAATTTTTATTTTTAATTATTGTTCAAGATTATATAAAAATTATGCTACGCTAAAAGTTTCACGTTCTTGCGAGAAAGGAAAATATTAAAATCTTGCATATAAAATCTATGCGAAATCTGTAATTTAAAAAAAAGCTAATGTTTCTGGAGGAAAAATATCCGTTTACCTTCAATTAACCTTAACATAAAATTATTTGTAACGACTTATAAGCATTTTAATGATTTTTTACTTACAATATCGATAAGATTACGAATTTTTAAATTAAAATAATCAAATAATAAACACATTTATTTCTTTGGATTTATCGTCTTAATTTCTTTTTTTTGTGCAGGATTTCCTTTTTTTTAAGTTGATATTTTTTTCACGTTTATGTTATGTAATCCATCGCTTAGTATATCCCATTATCAAGTGATCTACAGTTAGAAAATGTAGCCAAGCATTTCATGAAAATGCGACTAACATATTCCGCCGTATTATTTTGATTCGTCAGACTAGGTTCAATCCTGAGTGTGAGCGATCGAAAACTACAATTGCGAATTACTTAGAACCTCTATCTCGTCACAGCTGATGGAACAAGAGCAGGCTACGTGGAGTAAAGAAATTCTCTCTAAATTTCTGAATTCAACAGAAACATTTCCAAGTTCGACAAGAAACACCTGAAGAAAGTCAGAAGTTACATCGACCGAAACGTTGGAAAAATCACACTGAAAATGGAAACAGTAATCCGATAAATAAAAAAATATGGATAACGAATCCTCATCTTAAATATTCAGAAACAACATAACACATGCATATTTATCTAAACTGTTACTTTACGCACACATGTAAGATAAACATTTTCAATGATAATACTGTTAATTGAAAAAATGTTTAATAATTTAATTTCTATTATTTAAAAATACAGTTTTGCATAATTTTACTGAAATATAACCATGTATTGCCTTTAATCAAAAGATCGAAAAGATCATATCATGCCTTTTTAGAATCTGATTAAATCGGATTGAGTAATTAAATAGTCATTTAGTTTGTTGTATAAAAGTCGCTACAGACAAGGTACGAAGCTACTTGATATAAGAAGTATTAAAAAAATTACCTGTCTGAAAAACACCAAGATGATAGGTGAGAAAAATACAAGTAGAAATAGACTTAAAACATCCCGAGTTTTGGAAAAGGAAGGTACTCATATGTGATGTATTGTGACGAGATAGCTGGACATCAAATTGATGAAGAGCACTAAATTAACTAGTCGTTGTGGGCACACTCGTCTGAATAGCGTTTAGGTTTGAAAGACTAACTACTCTTGTCGGAACATGAACCAAATGGTTGACAGTCTGCCCACAGTCGACGCTTCATTTAAATTATTTCTTTTCTATTATTTGGAAATAATTTTCCATACACTTCTTAATGGATTGTAACAATGTATTTCCTTTAATAAAAAGAACATATTATGTGTTTTACAATCTGATTCAATCAGATTGACTTAACAAAGTTATTTAACTTGTTTATATGAAAGTCGCTATAGACAAGGTATGAAGCCACTTAATATAAGAAGCATTGAAACGAACTAAAGATAAACGCAAATGAAACACATACATATGTATTATAGTGTGGAAAACACCAAAGTAGGAATAGACTTCAAAAATCCCAAGGTTTGAGGAAGGGAGGTACTCTAATATGTGATGCATTTTAACGAGATACTTGGATTGATGAAGAATACAAAATTAACAAGGTGTTGTGGACACACCTGCAATGCATAGCATTTAGGTTTGGAAGATAAACGACTCTTGTCGGAACACAAACCAAATGCTCGACAGTCTAACCAAATTTGACACTTCCTTTAACAGGCATATGTACAACTATTTTTGTCAGAACAGTCATATCAATTGGTTGAGAGTCTATGCACAGTTGACTCGTGTCTCAAAAGGCATATGTATTTATGATCTCAAAAAGGAAAGCCTCATATGCCCCCTAAGCGTGGCTTGGTTTACAATGTATTGTTAATTGCGCTATAGAGAACCTACTGTTGATTTTATAAATTATTTGTAAAGATAATGACTTGAATTAAAATTTTATATGTACAGTATCATGGTTCAATTGT
The DNA here is from genome assembly GCF_053919585.1 of Euprymna scolopes. NCBI lineage: Eukaryota > Metazoa > Mollusca > Cephalopoda > Sepiida > Sepiolidae > Euprymna > Euprymna scolopes. The sequence continues at coordinate 196,719,202 of NC_136527.1, read as the reverse complement.
GTTCTAAACAGAAACAGTCATTTAGAACCCTCCCATGTCACAGCAAAATACATACTGTTGATTTTATATGCTAGGCATTTCTACTTCTGTAGTGATAATACTTAAATTTAAATTTTAAAGGCAACAATCTAGTATTATAGTTCAATTGTGATAATAGTTAAATGAAAATTTTAAAGGCAAAAATCCTGTATTATTGTCAATTGTGCTCTTAACAGGAACATCTATTTCGAACGTACCTATGTCATATCAAAGACAGTTTTTTCTTGTGTGGTAATAAAACTTCTTCAAACGAAATTGTAACATTAGATCGTATAAGGCGTTAACTTTAGCCTCAATCGGATGTTCCTTCTTTCATCCGATTTCTTCAATTATTGATACTTATCGGAGACATTTCAATAAAATGACCACTCAATTAAGGACCAATCGTAAACAGTTTCCAGTTTTGTGAGTTATAATAAATATATTAATTATTAAAAAGTGCCATTCGATTAATTTTGATTTTGGTTCATATAAAAATAGGAGAGCCGTCGATTATTTTAAAAAATTCAATTTTAAATTTGTTAACCATTTCATTTTCTATTCTAATTAAACTAAAACACCCCCAACTCAGTAATAATAAGTTTACTAGTTAGAAACCAGTTCTAACATGTGGACGAATGCCCTTGCTGACTAATTTGTACTTTCACCTAACAATTTAATAAACAAAAAGATCATTTTATAGTCTGCACAAATAAACAAACAATACTTAAAACAAAACCAATATATAACAAATAAAGGCTAAAATTTACTCTTCAGATAATAATTTAATGGATAATATTTAGTGTTTTATACTTATTTTGCAGCGTTTATTTACTTTAAAACATTGTAATGAATTTATATTAGAACAATAGAAAAAACACTTCATCCATTTTAATTTTTTTTCGATGGTAAACTATGCTAGCTGAAATTATAAGTTTTACATTTGTACTTTTTTATTACATTACAATAAATAAACATATTTTTTATTACATTAGATTTATACGAATTTATTATGACCAATAAATGAGCACATATTATAATATATTTATAATTACATAGGGTTTGTACTAATTTGTGATAGCCAAAAATGAGCACATATTTTAATATTTTTTAATTACATTAGGTTTGTACTATTTTGTTATGGCCAATAAATGAGCACATATTTTAATAATTTTAATTACATTAGGTTTGTACTGTTTTGTTATGGCCAATAAATGAGCACATATTTTAATAATTTTAATTACATTAGGTTTGTACTATTTTGTTATGGCCAATAAATGAGCACATATTTTAATAATTTTAATTGCATTAGGTTTGTACTGTTTTGTTATGGCCAATAAATGAGCACATATTTTAATAATTTTAATTGCATTAGGTTTGTACTGTTTTGTTATAGCCAATAAATGAGCACATATTTTAATAATTTTAATTACATTAGGTTTGTACTGTTTTGTTATGGCCAATAAATGAGCACATATTTTAATAATTTTAATTACATTAGGTTTGTACTGTTTTGTTATGGCCAATAAATGAGCACATATTTTAATAATTTTAATTGCATTAGGTTTGTACTGTTTTGTTATGGCCAATAAATGAGCACATATTTTAATAATTTTAATTACATTAGGTTTGTACTGTTTTGTTATGGCCAATAAATGAGCACATATTTTAATAATTTTAATTACATTAGGTTTGTACTGTTTTGTTATTGCCAATAAATGAGCACATATTTTAATAATTTTAATTGCATTAGGTTTGTACTGTTTTTTTATGGCCAATAAATGAGCACATATTTTAATAATTTTAATTACATTAGGTTTGTACTGTTTTGTTATGGCCAATAAATGAGCACATATTTTAATAATTTTAATTACATTAGGTTTGTACTATTTTGTTATGGCCAATAAATGAGCACATATTTTAATAATTTTAATTACATTAGGTTTGTACTGTTTTGTTATGGCCAATAAATGAGCACATATTTTAATAATTTTAATTGCATTAGGTTTGTACTGTTTTGTTATGGCCAATAAATGAGCACATATTTTAATAATTTTAATTACATTAGGTTTGTACTAATTTGTTATGGCCAATAAATGAGCACATATTTTAATAATTTTAATTACATTAGGTTTGTACTGTTTTGTTATGGCCAATAAATGAGCACATATTTTAATAATTTTAATTACATTAGGTTTGTACTATGTTGTTATGGCCAATAAATGCGCACATATTTTTATATTTTTTAATTACATTAGGTTTGTACTGTTTTGTTATGGCCAATAAATGAGCACATATTTTAATATTTTTTAATTACATTAGGTTTGTACTAATTTGTGATGGTCAATAAATGAGCACATGATTTCATATTTTTATTACATTAGGTTTATACTTATTTTTGAGGAAATATTTTAATATTTTTTATTACATTAGGTGTGTACTAATTTGTGATGGCCTACAAATCAGCACATATTGTAACATATTTTTAGTACATTAGGTTTGTAATAATTTGTTATTACTAATAAATGAGGACATATTGTAATATTTGTTCATTACATTAGGTTTGTACTAATTTGTGATGGACAATAAATGAGCATATATTTTAATTACATTAGGTTTGTACTATTTTGTTATTACTATTAAATGAGGACACATTTTAATATTTGTTTATTACATTAGGTTTGTACTAATGACCAATAAATGAGCTTGTATTTTTATTATATTAGGTTTGTACTAATTTGTTATTACTAATAAATGAGCACATATTTTAACATTTTTTATTACGTTAGGTTTGTACTAATTTGTGATGGCCAATAAATGAGCACATATTTTACACACAATTTATAAAACAAAAAATTATCCTCATTCTAAAATCTAAAATATTGTATTAAACATTAAAAATAAAACGATATCCTTAGCGACATAACCGGTTAGTGTAGACAGAAAACAATTTAATATCGACAAATCTGTTTTTGTATTCAGAAATTTAATAATAACTTTGAATTAAATTATTGTGTTTGTGGTAAATATTCTTTTTTTTCATGAATTATAAATCATATTTAACGAAAAATATATTTTTAGGAGAATTCTTAGGAGATTCATATTTTTTATTCACGTCTGTTATAAAGTATTGCGAAATCTCTCTCTCTCTCTCTCTCTCTCATATATATATATATATATATATATATATATATATATATATATATATATATATATATATATATATATATATTTGTATTCATAATTTTAAATCATATCTGTTTGAAGCATGCCGAAATCGATATTTTTTATTTATTGGGTTGCAATAAACAATATACTTTTTAAATGATTTTTGTAAAAGTTATTTGATGTAATTTTTTTAAAAGTGTATAAAAAAATAATTTCATTTTATTGCTGCAATTCAATACGACCCCCCCCCTCCCCGGGACGAAATCGTTTTTTTTTTTTTGTTTTTTTTTTGGTTTTTTCCAAAACAGAATTTTATTTGTTTGTTAGGATTTCCTTAGTCTATTGATTATTCATAATGTGTTATGCATGTCTGTTATAAATCATGACGGAATCAATAAACGTTTTTTAATTTTTAACATTTTGTCAAAATTTAATGAATCATATTTTTCAAGTGTAAAAAAGAAGAAACAAAAAAAAAACTAACCTTTCAACTGCAGGAATTCAATGCGAAAAAGAAAAACGAAATGAATTCGTGTTTATCCTTTGTGTTCAAAATTTGTTTTGTTTGTTAAGATTTCTTTAGTAAATTGATAACACTTTTGTTTTGTGTGTATTAAATTCATTAAGAAATAAAATATATGAAAATATAAAAGAATCAAAATTAAAAGATGAAAAACACGATTTAACGTGAAATTATTAAAAGAGAAAATCAACTCCTAAGAACAATGAATTTCGATCATCGTAACACGGGTGAAATCATTATTTTGTTCCTCGTGTAAAAATGTCCGTTCATTAGTTAAGTGTACCGAATTGTTTTCCTATCAAGTTTATATTATATTTGTTAATTCTTAAACATTCTTAGGTATTTCTATTGTAACTTTATATTTCGTGTTCAATTCATTAAAAAATAAAATAAAATATATAAAGCTTTAAAAATCAAGTTTATTTTAAGTTTATTTCGTTCTTCGTGTAAAAATGTCCGTTCATTAGTTAAGCGTGTCGAATTGTTGGCAAGACTGGAGTTTAGGTAGAAAAATAATCTCGAACCCTTTATCACATAAAAGGAACTAATTTCCCTAGTCACCGGTACGTTACTATGTCAATAATATATAAACAATATTGGTATTTCAGAAGTTGTTTTTGAAAACAACTTAAAGCCCAACTTCTTATTTATTTTAAAACGTTTCACGAGCTTTTTTTCACGATATCTTTCTTCTCTCATTTTTTACTTCTTTATTTTAAACAACATTTTTTTTAAATTTTAAACACAATGTTTATCTTAACGATATCTTTATCGTTTATCTTAACGATATCTTAAGCACTTTTTTTAGCACGGTAACAAAAATACATAAGTACCGAAGGTTTTATAATTAATAAATTTAAATTTGAAATAGAGAAATAATAAATTGCAAGAGATTACGCGTGTTTAATATTAATTTGTATCGTTTATAACTACTCACGTAATTTAATAATAATCACGCGATTCAATTTTTAATTAAACAAATATTGTTTAAACTTAAACTTTAAAAAGTCTGATAATTTATTATTTCTATTTATGTATTGTTTATCATTAAGGTACTAGTGCATAGAGCGATCCGGACGTAAATGATAACGTTATATTTAAAAAGCCATTCTTAATATGGGGAGGGGAGAGTGTTTTATACATATTCTATACTTCAACCTTACAATTGAATAAAAAGCATATCATAAAACTTTAATTAAACTTGGAAATACGATTTAAAAAATAGCGCGGATCACTCTCTGCATTAGCACCTTCATTAAAAAGGTATTCATTGTGTAAAAAAAAACACGGAACATATAAGACATTTAAATATGAATAGAACTTTTCATAATTGTAACCTACGAACACTTTTTTTTAATTTTAATTATAAAAGCAATATAAAAAGAAATTGTTTTTTTTATTCAGAAGTTGTTTTCAAAAACAACTTTTGAAATACCAATATTGTTTATATATTATTGGCATAGTAACGTACCGGATATTAGGGAAATTAGTTCCTTTTATGTGATAAAGGGTTCGAGATTATTTTTCCACCTAAACTCCAGTATTGCCTTTTTTTTAAATTGTAAAGTGGAAGCAGAGAATAGTTACAAAACATTCTCACCTCCTCATATTAAGAATGGTTTTCAAAATAACGTTTTTATTTCAGCACGGCACAAAAAAAAATACATAAATACCCCAAATGTTATTCTTATTGTTCGATGTTTTTAATTTTAAATTATAAGATAAAACACATTTAATCTTTTTATTCATTATATTTTTTGGTCGACCTAGACGAGAGTACCCAAAATGGCCGACCAGGACTGAGATATGACACGTGACCGGATGTAATGGAAGAAATATCTCATGTATTTAATTTAAGCCGTCGTTTCGTATCTTACAACATCGTATCTTACAACATATACAACAAATACTTTATTGTAACTTTTTCTTTAATAATCTATATTTAATAAATATTTATATAAAATTATCAGAATTGAAAAAAAAGCCAAGCTGGCAACCCTGATAGGCACTTGAATGTACTTTGGCAACACGGCTCTAGCTGAAATAATTTATTAAGGAAACAACGTAAATAAATAAATTAGAGAAAAGGGAAAAAAAACAATTTGCAACTTACCTGCATGGCGTCGTCTGCTGAAATTTACGGCAAATGAGTCGTTTATAAGATATGCATTTTTTTTTAACGGTAAATGTTACCTTACCAAAACAAAACGAAGTAAAAAAACAAAACAAAAAAAAAACAAAAAAAAACAAAAAAAAAAAAACGGAAAATTCATCGGCTCTAGATGAAGGGAAAAAAAACATAACGAATGAAGGTTTTTGTTCATATTTTTTTAGACAGGGTATTTATTTAGAAAAGGAAAAAAAAAAGGTTTTTGTCCATATTTTTAGACAGGGTATTTAGAAAAGGAAAAAAAAAACATTACGAATGAAGGTTTTTGTTCATATTTTTAGACAGGGTATTTTTCTGTTACGTGCGTTAAGAACAGATTAAAATTTCTTATTGCTGTGTCTGTTTTCATACCATACGCTTCCCTATACATGGCCTCGTCCACATGTGACCATTTCATGTTACCTACCGATCCAGACACATGCTTAACCTTTCTTTTAATACGGGCCAGTAGCCCTCTATACTGTTCGTACACACACCTGTGACGGGGTCTACGAAATGTTCAGAGTGATTTACTGTGCCGTGTTGGTAACCGAGTGATGTAAGCCTGCTATAACTCCTCCATTCATCTGTGAATATGGTAGACCCCGGTTCCACATTTTCTAAAATAGCCGCTTCTAGGGTGACGGCCGTCCGGTCGGGTATTTGACGCAAAAAACCGAGTTTCGCTGTTCTGTCATAAAACCCTATTACCCATTCTTGCCTACTAACTCTGCCAACGTTATTTTTGCGTTTGAAAAGTAAACTTTCGTCTACTTCAACTATGTGTCCCGTTCCGCCCAACTTTTTTTAATCTTTTAATAACTTGCTCGTGCATATATCTCTGCAATACTCAAACCATTGAATGGCGACACCCGTAGAAACCCCACTGAAATTTGCGGAAGTAGTCACAGGTGTCTGTGAAACAAAATCGAACATAATTTGCAGTATAGTGTGAATATGGAGCTTTGACTTCTCGAAAAAGGTGCCCTTCCGCACCGACATCCTTGTACCACACATAGTGCATCTCCAACAAACTGTGGGTGGACACGAGCTGTTTACTTTGGGCATACTGTAATCCTTTCTCCTGGGTAAAATTAAGGAGAATTTCCATTCTTGGAGAAGTAGCCATTTTTTACAAGCGATACGGTAGAGAGAAGAGCAGTGTTGCCAAAGTAAATTCAAGTGCCTATCAGGGTTGACAGCTTGGTTTCTTTTTCAATTTTGGCTTCAAATTTGGCTTTTTTCTGATAATTTTATATAAATATTTATAAATTATTAAAGATTAAAGAAAAAGTTACAATAAAGTATTTGTTGTATATGTTGTAAGATACGATGTTGTAAGATACGAAACGACGGCTTAAATTAAATACATGAGATATTTCTTCCATTACATCCGGTCAAGTGTCATATCTCAGTCCTGGTCGGCCATTTTGGGTACTCTCGTCTAGGTCGACCTATTTTTTTAATTTGTTAAACAACGTGAATAATTTAAATTGAAGTTTAATAATATGATCACATTTTCAAAAATTATGTGATTATATTTTACACATTTAAAGTTTATAAAACATGTAAACAAACTTCTGCCGATACCGGTGTCGGCCTTTAAGAGCCCCTTTTAGTGATCACCTAGTTTGAGGATATTTGTACAACTAAACGTCTCGATTAAACTGTACAAGTACCTTGGTTTTTGTTAATTAATTTTCTACAACTTCATTTTTTTTTCCGTAATTTTTGGACATTACTGCGACATGATAACACCGGGGACGATTCTTCATCATATATTTTGGTTAAATAAGTTTCAAAATTTTATATTATAAAAGGTGTATAAAGTCTATTTTTTATGTTTGTAAAAGTTTGTTTAAAAGTTCAAATAAAGTTTGTAATGCAAGTGAAAAAAAACAAAACAAAACAAAACATCTCGTTCTTTTTTTTTTTATTCTTTTTTTTGCAAAATAAAACATTGACGTTTGAATTAAAACATTGCCGAAGACGAATTTTCCGCATACACCGCCATGTTCCTAGTATCTCAGAAGAACGGGGATGCCAAAGTAAAACAAAACCAAAGTTATTATTCAATCTATCTCTTCATAAACAGCATTTTTCCGAATTAAAAATTTCATAATATACTTTTTTTGTTAACGCGTCATACTAGTAATGGCGTATTCCATATAATATATTCCTGAATAGAAGGAGGGTGTTTTGTACCTATTCTATACTTCAACCTTACAATTGAATTAATATATATATATATATATATATATATATATATATATATATATATATATATATATATATATATTTATATATATATAACTTTAATTAAATACGATTTAAAAAATAGCGCGGATCACTCTTTGCACTAGCACCTTTCTTTTTAACTCTGCAACTCGGCACTTATTTATTTTTAAAAAAATTTTTTTCGAACAGAATAAAACTTCATAATACGTTAAAAATTCAAAGCTTATCCAGTTACAGAAAAGAGTAACTTATCTTGCCTTTGGTAATATTTTTTGTGACTTTGTTTGAACTTTTAAAAACTTTTTTTTGTTTGTTGGCTTCTCTGCTAAACACCGTTTTATGAACAATTTTTTTTAGCTTAAACATTTTTAATTATTATTTATAATTATTATTTTTTAAACACTCCATAAGGTATATTAGTAAATGAATTTTATATATAATATATATATATATATATATATATATATATATATATATATATATATGAAGGCACCATAAAAATTCTAAGAATATTTCTTGGGTATTTGCCCATCATCGTACGGATTACATGAACTCAAATTTCCTTCTATGCAGTTTGTGTGTCATGTTGAATGGTTTGAATGTACAACATTTGATTTGTGGTTCACAAAGTTGTGTTGTTGCAGTAGAATTGCGTTAATCGATTATTATTCGATTTACTGGCAGAAAAAAAACAGATTTTGTTGCTAAAAAACAATTGTTTATCATTATAATAATTAGAAACACTTAGTCGAGTCGCTTTTTTTTTCAGACTAGTTTTTCTTATTTCTAGGTTACATTCAATTTTTTATGGTATCTTGTTTATTACATTATAGATAAAGCTACAGAATAGCTTTTTTTTTTTTTTTTTAAACCACCGCTCTCCCTATGTTAAGTATGGGTTTCTAATTATTTCACCTCGGCCTGTATTTTTTATAAGTACTTGAAAGTTGTAATTTAATTTGTAAGGAGTAAATGGGTTGTTAATATTTGTTCAATTTTGGATCAATTTATAACACCAAGTGATTCCCCCCCCCACCCCCGCATTAAAATTGAAAAAAAAAAAAAGCAACATTTTTAATAGTAAATTGCTTTCTATAAATTCATGTACATATTTTGGGGCACCGGTTTAAAATATCAAACGTGTAAATGTGGTATTCACAGTCGGCAGCCATTTTGAGTGGAAAATTACGCATTTACCATTTAAGTTTCTATGTTTGCATTACTGTACCCATAGATTCGAAAAAATTGTCAAAAAACAAATATATAACAAATAAATGTTATCGAAGGCAAGTTAAGTTACTTTTCTAACTAACTGGATACGTTTTCAGTGTTTTTATTTAATGTAAAACGTTTATTCAGCTCGAAAAACATATTGTGTTTACCGATGTATTGGAAAGTTTAAAATGGCGGCTGACTCTCTCTTTGACACGGTAGGTTTGAGAAAAGGACTTAAAAATAAAAACTAGAAAAATATTGTTAAAAACCTACTGAATATATGTCAGCCTATGTCACGGTAACATATATAGAGTGAGTTTCTAACCCAAATTTCTTTACCATTAAAATTGTTTAAGCAAGACTTGGTAAACGCAAGATCTGGAATAAAATTAAAAAAAAAAATCTTATTTTAAATGCATTAAATTTTAATTGTTAGGGAATACAATAAAATATTGAAAAATAAAAACTTACCTTTACTTCTAAGCAATTCAATACGAAAAAAAAGGACATGAAAATTGAATGATTTTTTTTGTTTTTGTTCAAAACTGTCAATTTTGTTCGGTTTCTTGGGAATTTTGTGGTTAATTCATACAAATTCGATTCAGCGTGTCCAAATCATTAAGAAAAAGACTTTAAACATGTTTAAATCAAATACACGATTGAAACGTTGATATAAAAAAAATGACTGAACAAATATTGAAAAATTAAAATTAAAATAAAATATAAAGATTAAAAAAGATTAAAAGATATAAAAACGAAAACGATTATAATGAAACGTTTTAAATTCTTAAAAGTTCGTTAATTACGTGTGAGTAAACGTTTTCCGATGATGTTTGCAAGGTATTGTCCATTCAAAAGACTACAAGAATTAAAGGTAAAAAAAGCGAATAAAATTAAGATATCTTTGTTCTGCATTAGTTATATGCTAACGGTCAACACAACAACACTGTCACGAAATTTGCTTTTGCACTGGGACTCGCCACCATCGAAGGTGAGATAGGCAGGCACGATGGGCAATGCTATATTTATGTAAAAATGGCACTAATAAATATGGTTGCTGGAATTAAATATATGTCTGTAGCTAAATTTTTCATGAATTAAAAAAAGGCCAAGTTAAAAACGTTTTAAAAAAAAGTCATAAAAATTCTAAATTGCAAATTGTTTTTATTAATCATACAAACTAGTCCGGTCGTAAAATACGTTTAAATATATTTTAATTTATGCAGATTTCGTATTCATTATTCTTATAACGACAATTTCAATAGTGATTTTTATATTATAATACATTGTAAT